>NC_141079.1:24421309-25021309 GCF_041138505.1 Cibotium barometz | reverse complement strand
TCCGGACTCTCCGTTGAAGACTAGCTAGTCAACCAACAAGATCCAATTTCATAGTTTCCAGTTCACTTAAATAAATTTCTCGCCAATCCATGAAGATCTCCCTCGACATACGCATGGGTGTCCTCGAATCCGCGAGCCCGAGCATCGCCTGGTCAGAACCCTCTAGGATTCTCCTTAGGTGTCCTAGCACTTCACTGAGGGACCGCTTTGTCAGCCCTCGCCCACCATATCAGAAGCGCACCATTTTTAACCGTACCAAGGCTGCTTAAGACCTTGGCATGCGTTGCCGCGAGAGAGACGTCCTTCGATGACTGCCCGTCGACTGTTGCAAAGTAAACTCACCTTGGATTAAACAATAAACTAAATGCTTCCTCTAGAATTCTGGCGTAAGACAATCCTTTACAAAAATAGAGTTTCTATGCAAGTAGGATTTTTCCAATGAGTTTACTTTCATCTCACGAAAAGCCTTTTTACAAAAAAACATCTCTGGTATTGGTTTCACAAGATCCTTTTTTCAAAACCCAGACTTCCTTAATGAAAATCACAAATCTCGTATCTGAGGTGATCCATCCATCAATTACAAACGAGTTTCTAACTTATTTCTAGATGATTTCGGATCTAAGGGAAGATTCTCTAAATCAGACGGTTATCCCTTCTTCGTATTAAAGAAATGGGAATGGTCACAAGTCTGGCTTAATTTATGATTCAAGAGATAGGTAAGCATCTTACCGACCCACCTTTCTCAAGTGGTCATGGTCTAGCATCGAATTACTTGAATTTATTCCCAGATTTTTTTCCTAAAGATATTTCTCCATTTATCTCATAAAATAATTGTGATTTCTAATTGTAAGGGTGAACATCCAATAATATGAAAATTTAATCTTCCTTGGATATAATAGAACTATAAATAATTCTACTCGTGAATAATAGAATTTAACAAGGATGTTTCTTTTTCTAAATGATACTTTAATAAATATGCATACATCATTTTATTAAAATATTCACATAGAAATATTCTTTTCTCCCTTTGAACCTAGGCATCAACATGCCATAATTATCTACATAGAAATATGATGAAACATTCTCTTTTTGATACCAAAATTAATTATGCATATTCCTATTTAAAGATATGATGAAAACTCCTCTTTTGATGAATAAACAAAAATATTCATGTATATACATACCATGAATATATACCTATTTAAAATATAACAAAAATTTACTCTTTTTTGACATCTAGATATTTATGCATGCACATACTATGAATGTATAAAAATGTAACAAAAATACTTCCTTTAGCATTTAAAATGTTTATGCATGGAATATCATGAAAATTTCTCTTTTAGCATTATTAAATTTATGCATAAACATAATTACATAAAAATATGGTGAGACTTTCCCTTTTAATATAAAAATTCTTTATGCATAAACCTAAGCATAATTGCATCTAAGCATTATGTTTTAAAAAAATCCAATTATAACTTCCATATGAAAATAATTATATGAATGTTATCCTAAGCTCGCTTTCATTATGAAATGAATAAATATGAAATTTCTTATCATAAAAACAAGCTTAAATGAATTAATCTCAGGTTAAAAATCATAAAAATGCCTAATCTTTATCATTGGCTTGTTAGGCTTAGAATTTTCATAAGAAAAATGAGATTAGAATTAAGGACTATCCTTCCAAGAAGGATTTAACCATAAAAGTGAGTATTCTTTCAAAAAGAGAGATTACAAATCAAAACAATACATTTGAGCATAAGAGATTAACATTAATTCATTTAAACAACATAAATCAATAAGGGCATGGTTTTAAGAAGAAACCATGAATTAGAATGCTTCCAAACAAGCATGTAGACAGGTTGGTAAGAAGATTACCATCCAAGAAGAGAGTAAAACATCATTGTTTTAGGATTACCCTTGGTTTTGTCTTTATTCTCTAAGGAGATGTGTAGCCCTTAAGGAAGAGGCTTGGCCACCAAGAAAAAGGGGTAATCTCCAAGAGAAGAGGAGGTTTAGAGAAGCACCAAAGCTTCACAATGGAGAGGTAAGGTAGAGGGATAATGGAACTACACTAAAATGAAAAGTACACTAGAATGTAAATACACTAAGATGAAAATACAAAGGAATGGGGTTCTATTTATAGGTGAGGGAGGCCACCAACCAAGTCCAACTGGGATCTAGCGGCTTCCAACTTCAGTTTGATCCAATTAAATCTTGAATCTTCAACCAGGGGAGATCCTTTAAGTTTTATCTTATTCACGAATTAAGCTCCACATCTGAATCATATATTAGATGATGAGTAGGTTTCTTTTCCCCCTAAAGGTTAAGTCAAATAGCATTTTGCACAAAAGCACTATTGGATGTTAAAGAAAAGCTTCTCAGGAACAAGATTTTAAATATTTAATCAAGTGGTATTTTTTCTCGATTGAGGATGCTACATGAGAGAAAGAGCAAGATATAGTAAGAGATTTTCTCCAGTTCACAAGATCAAGACATCTCAGATCTTCAAGTGGTGGAGAATGTAAGATCCCTCTTACTAAGTAGTAAGAGGTGGAGAATGTAAGATCCCTCTTACTAAGTAGTAAAACTTTGTGGCTACTCAAGAGCAATGGAGCTTTAGGGAAAAATGCATGCCACTATTACATGTGGATTCATTGCCTAAGTATGCCAAGGAATATTGGTACCTTTTCTTCTTTGTGCCTAACATTAGGGAGAAGGATATCATGGGTGGATTTGTGCAAAAATTAGGCAAGGAGTTCATGCAAGTTGTCCGATGCATCATGGATATTAGCAATAATATTTCTCCTAATGAGATCATGTTGTTAGTGGAACTCTTCTACATGCCTGCCCCATGTATACATGGGCTTTCTACTAGGAGTTCACTTTAGTCCATATCTCTTATTGGAAGCCAATGCTATGGGAACACTTCAAGTGACGAATTATTACGTAAAGTGGCTTCAATGCATGTATGGATTGCTAAAATGAACCAGTGGACAGCCAAAGGATGCAAGTGTTGATGGGGAAGATGAAGAGCAAATGCATGGATCTCTTCTTGAGGAGAATTGTATGGAAAAAGATTGTGAGACCCCTCTGCCCCCTCCGCGCACTGTGGATTCTCGGTTGCTAGCAGTGGAAGTAGCTTCCTCTTGCGCGGGGCAGGGTTTCCCACTCAGGGCCTCGCCCTCGAATGTCCGGACACGAGACTAATCTGGTCATTCCGAAACCGAAACAGGGAAAATTTCCCTTGCCTAGAAAATGGGGACGATTCCACCTTTTTTATTTTCTTAACGAATTTTCTAACGGGGTCAAGAGATTAAACTATCCTTCACCTGATTAAACCAGATAGAAGGAAAACTATCACTGACTTAGTTTGAGGAAATCAACGTTTTTTCCTAACCAAAATCAGGGCACAGCCGTTGATCTACTCATTTGAGAAATTCTTCAGGTTTTTATTTAACTACTCAAATTCTAAGCGTATTCCTATTATTTCAATTTAATTATTAAAACTCCACTGATTCTAGCCTAGCCCCATCCGGCCCATGGGTTTCCAACCACTGGAATCTGTAGAACCAGACAATTACTCACCCACCCATCATTGAATGCCTTTCTTAACTTTTGCTTTCGAATACAGATACGCACACACTCCTCTTTAAAACTTTAACATATAAAATAATCCATTGAGACCAACTGGTCACAGCAACAACAAGATCTAGTAATAACAGATTACAATAATCATCTCGTCGATCATCATACATAACTTCCACGACATACGCATGGGTGTCATAGGCACCGCGAGCCCATGCATCTCCTGGTGAGAACCCTCCAGGATCCTCCTTAGGTGTCCTGGCCCTTCACTCAGGGATCGCTTCGTCGGCCCTCACCCATCATACCGATGAAAGTGCACCATTTTTCAACCATACTGAGGCTGGTCAAGACCTGGGTAGGCTTTGCCCGCGTGAGCCATCCTTTGAACACTCCCCGCCGCCGCCAACTGTTGCAATTGAACTTCCCTTAGAAAAACATATACCAAATGCTCCCTCCACCTAGCATTCTGGCGTAAGACAGTCCTTTAAGAAAACAGGGTTTTTAAGCAAGTTTTCAGTTTGCTTTTCTTTTGAATACAAGGAGTATTTCTTGAATCAGTATCCCTAAAACTTCTTGATCAGAATTCTGAATTTCATACAAGAATTCCTCGAATTCTATAACCTTGATTCACAGATCAATTTGAAGGGTCTCAAACTTAGTTTTAGATTTAGCAGGAGTTTTGAGTGTATTTTTCTAAACTAGTCACACCTTCTTTCCTCGAAATTGACCAAAGAGTCTTGGTCATAGTCTGATTCAAGGTTCGAGTTGGATAAAATTTTTCCTGAACTATCTTTCTCGAAAAGGTTTGATAATTCAGTTACTATTTTATTGAATTTCTATCTTTGAATATTCACTTAACTGATTTCTAAATTATGAGTTCCAATGAGGAATAAATTAATCATTTTTCTGAATATTTTGATCTCGATAGATTTCTAGAATTTTCTTTTTACAATCCGTGGGAATATAAAACGATAGAAATTTCTCACTTAGAGTATTTAATTATTCATTTATCAAATACTCATATAATTTAAACATATAATTTAAGAGAATTCTAATTTTGATATAAAAGTTCTTTATGCATAAAAATCAACTTCAATGGAAAAAAAATCCTTTTATGCATCTATTTATGCATAAAATCAAATTTAATAGGAATAACACTTTTATAATAAAAAAATCCTTTATGCATCTTTTTATGCATAGAATCAAATTTAATAAGAATAACACTTTTATAATGAAAAAAAATCCTTTATGCATCTTTTTATGCATAGAATCAAATTTAATAAGAATAACACTTTTATAATGAAAAAAATTCCTTTATGCATCTTTCTATGCATAAAAATTAAATTTAATAAGAGTAACACTTTTGTAATAAAAAATTCCTTATGCATCTTTCTATGCATAGAAATCAATTTAATAAGAGTAACACTTTTGTAATAAAAAAAATCCTTTATGCATCTTTCTATGCATAGAAATCAATTTTATTAAGAGTAACACTTTTGTAATTAAAAAAATTCCTTTATGCATCTTTCTATGCATAGAAATCAATTTAATAATTAATATCAGTGATATCCATGCATATTCATAGGTGAATATGTACATGGAGTGATTAGAATATTTCTTTTAGATGCAAAAATGGTGGGAATTACTTTTTTGGAATAACATAAAAAAACTTTCTTTTTCACAAAGATTTAGAAAATTTTGCCATAACCTCCTTTGTATGGCTGACCATTTCTCATTTTTATCTTTCTTCACTTAACTTAATTAACCCAATTTAGAATTATAGAACTCTAATCTACACAATTTTCTAAATTCAAGAGGGTAAACAATAAGAAGAGTTTAATTAATCACTTAGTTAATCTTTCTAGGATTAACAAAGGTTGGAATGTAAAGAAGAGAAGGGGGTGGCCTTTTCATCAAAGGCATAGCATTTGAATTTAATTCAATCATTTGCAAAACATAAAAATCAAGAAAACCAAAGATTTTTCATTAAAATTCGTACAAAGTAAGAAAATTAACTTACATGGAGCTTGTAAGCTCTCCTTTGGCTTGAGGGATTGAGGGTTCTACTCTTGTTTGAAGCAATAGTGTCCACCAATTCACTTTGGAGAGGATTAGGTAAAAAATAATTGAATTATTAAAAAATTCAATGTAGATGGCTCACGACAAGAGTAGAGTAACAGTGCATAAACACCATTAAGCTTTTACAAAAGGGGGAGGCTTCTATTTATAGGAAAAAATGAGCCTCTAACCAAGCAACCTGATTCTAGAATTTCCAGATCAGTTTGGTCAAATTTTGACCATTTTTGGGTCAGTTCAGCTTACTTTTTAGATCTAGATTTGAAACAAGAGAGAGGAGAGATGAAAATATCTCATTTTATTGATTTAAAATTGGGGGTAATGATGAGAAAAAGGCACCTACTTCATGAGGGGAGATCCCCACACTGAGGTGTCAAAATTCACGTTTTTAATTCTTTTCTTTGGTCCTTAGTCCACTCTTCATCTTATGTGAGCACTTACTCATTTTTTTGGGGGGGGGTTCTTTTATTCTTCAATTTATCTCCTCCCTACATTTGGATTAATCTCATTGTCCTGTCAAACCTTTGTTTGGACCTTAATCCAAATTTTTTTGAAAACAAGGGTCCTTAGGCTAAGGTCTTTTGTGCACATTATAATTTATTTCTAATGCACCTTAGGAATTTCTTTTTAAACTTCTATTTCAGGGAAATTTATTTTAGTAAGAAGGGCTATTTTTCCATCCAAAGATATCTAAAAACTAAATTATCTCTCTCTAGAACTTTTTCTCTCTCGAGTCCAGGTAGAAACAAGATCTTTTATTATTCTGAAAAGGGATTGATTACAGGGGAAGAAACTGGACATCTTGAGGGACTGGGGAGGAATCTTACAAAGATGAATGTAATGATGAGACTCTTCTTGAGGGACTGGGGAGGAATCTTACAAAGATGAATGTAATGATGAGACTCTTCTTGATGAAGAAGATAGCTCGAAAATCTTCATAGTGTTGCATTGCATGAGGAAAATGTGGTTGGCGACCATGAAGATGTGGTGCATGATGTGGATTCACAAAATGATGGTGTGGATGAAAGTAATAATGTGATTGATTGTGATCCATATGATGACATCTATAAGGAAAATGCTTTGGGTAATGATGATGATGACGGTTTGGTTTATGGAAGTGATTCATGGGTGGACAGTGATGGCGGATCATTGGTTAGTGATGACACTTCCAACCATGATGATTCATACCCATTTGATCCTGGTATACACATGGCAAGATGCTTGATGTGGATTCATTTCCATATGACACGGATGGACAATATGCATTGTAACTTGAAGCAGATGGGTTTCCATATGACCCGGGTGGATACTATGCATTGCCACTTGAAGAGGATGGGTTTTCTGTTGAACTGGGAATTTTTGGAAGTCATCCTTATTGATGGACTTGGCGTGGGTCACCTATTACCTTATGCTTGAGTCTTCATTAAATGAGTACAACTGTATGGTGTATTTGGACAGCTATATATACATGGAATGGGACGATGGCACGAAGGGTGTCATTGCTGTAAATTTACTATATGGACAACATTGGCCATTGTTGTACTCCACCACTCATCAATCAAAGCTCAACAAGACTGCGTGGGCTTACGGACATCATAGGGAGCAGTTCATATGTACATCAAATAAGTGGACAGCTCTATGTGAAGTTCTCTTGTGTGAGGCACTTTTGGAGTTGCAATAAATGTACTTCTACATTCATGAGAGAAGTGAAGAATATTCCCAATAGCCCATACATTGCGCCATACATGGTTTCGAGGACGAAACCTTTGGGTGGGTAATGAAGGGAGCTTGGTATTGGACATAAAAGGATCCCATGGGGATGGATATGGCTGGGAAAGTATGGATGTAAGGTTTCTCCTCAGCCCCTAAAGGTGTATAAGTTCTCCTTTCAGTCCCTTGTGATCATCCCCTTTTTCAAAATACAAGAAGACATTATTTTCCCTTGTTTTTGGCCTAGAGAGAGAAAATATTCTAGAGAGAGCTAAGATAGTTTTGATATATTTTTGGATACAAAGTTATCCTTTAAATTTAAGATGAATTCCCCTAAAATATAAGTTTAAAAAGAGTTTTTCCATACGCATTAGAAATTAATTGAATATGTGCACTGGACACCTTAGCCTAGGGGTACCTATTTTCAGAAAATTATGGATTAAAGTCCAAAGAGTGTTCTAATGGGCCAATGGGGTTAATCCAAGTGTTTAAATAAGAAAAATTCAAGAATAAAAGAAACTCCACAAAAAATGAGTAAATTCTCACATAAGATGAAGAGTTGACTAGTATTGGTACTTAATAGTATAAAAATGAAAATTTTGACACCTCAAGAGGGTGAGTGGAGCTCATGCAGGAGGCGCCTAGAATCCTCATCATTTACCCATTTTTTTATTCAACTATCCACTCCACTTAGCATGTTCACATTATGGACTATTTGTATATACTCTTTTTATCTGTGTTAGTCACTTTATCTTCTTTGTAGACCTTTTTGTTGTGTGAAGAAGAAGAAGAGTTTTTGTGTTCTCTTCTAGGGTTTGTGTGAGCGTGTGTGTGCTTGCTAGAGCTCAAGCTCTTGCAACGGTTGAGCTGGGGATACTCTCTTACTATAGATCCGCCTCTTTCTCTGATGTAGCATCCTTAATCGGGGGAAAAAATATCATGATCAAATATTCATGGAGACTTTCTTTGACATCCAAAATTAGTTCATGGTATCAGAGCCAATTACATTCCCAAGGCCCTCATTAAGTTAATTTATTAGTTACTTATCATATTTATTAATTTATTAATCACCCACTATTAGTGGAGCCAAAATAGGATTTTTCAAAACACCACCTACCTTCATTGGAGGGCTTCCATTGCCTTCTATACGAAACACCTTGGCACGATTCCTTCACAAGGAACCTTCCTCTTTTCAAGGCTCAGGTCACCATCACATTATTTGTTTGATTTTTCTGTTGTTTGACTCGGCATGACAGTTTCCCCCAAATCGTCATTGTTTCTTAGTAAGGCGACTGATGTAGAGCTTTGTTCTCTCTCCACAAAAGAAATTGGTTCATATCCTCTCAATAAGTGCACCCCAAGGTGCTCTACCTTTTCCTAAAAGGGCTTTACAAATGGTGTAGCCAATCTCCAATGCCAAGTCAATTTGTAGACCAAGGTTCTCCTGTAGGTCTTCTACATAAGCATTTTTTTAATGCTTGGTGGTAATGATCTTACTTAATCCTTTTTTAATGATCATAATAATGTTATCTCATGCACTAAAGACTAATCATCTACTTTGATTAAGCATTATCACGTCTCATTATCCACATAGATGATATATGTGTATGTGGTTATGAAGCTTGAATGCCACCTCTTGTAAATGGATTATAGACACTGCCCTGAGTTTATCTTCTCAATGGGGTAACACCTCCCTATCTATAGCATCCACAGATATTATGGCTTCTATCTATGTCATCCACATCTCCACCATCAACAACAAGAAGAAATGTGCAACCTGTGGGAGGACTAATCACCAAACAAAGGATTGCTTCACCAACAACCCTTGTGTGCACTAGGGAAAGACAAACCATCCATCATAAAGGTGTTATCTGAAGGAGAAGAAGAAAGAGAAGGTCAACATTGTTGAAGAAAATCCCTTTGTAGAAGTCTCCGATTTTGTTGGACCTAGAGATGATGATGATTCCTATGCTTTGTAAAAAGGTTGCCATTGTCCACTCTTGTATGGTCAAAAAGCCTTCATTGTTTTCTTTCCCTTGTTGTTTGTAAAGAGTACTCAAACCTTGTTGTATAGTTGAGACTTTAATGTATCAAGGGGGGATGTTAGGCTCAATATTTTTACTAGAGTGCCAATTTTGGCTTAAGGGGGGTGTTAGAAATATAAGCCCAACTTGTCCCTTAGCCATAAATCCAATGTGCATAGGATAAAATGTTAGCCTAAGCTAAAATCAAAGTGTGTAGCATCACTCCACATGTCCATCCACATGTCAGGGGGTATCCCTACATCAAAGGAGTCGTGGATAATCTTTAGGAGAACCATCTAGCTCATCTACATCATCAGTGATGTCATCCAAGATTGGATCCAAAGGCTATATAGGCCCATGTAGCACTCACATTTTGGTAATGAAGCAATGCAGTGATTTCTCATATTATGAATGGCTCAAATCTCTTTCCACCTTGATTTCCTTCAATGCCACCAACAATGACAGAAGATTACCATTGATGTTGGGAAGACCATGTTGGGAAGACCATGGTTGATAGCAATGAGAGTAGGTCAAGATTGGTGGAGAAAGCACCTTATCTTGAGATTGGATCAGCCTCCCAAAAGGCAAGTAAGATATGATATGGCCAAGGGGACAAGAGAGTAGCACATCATGAGGAGAAGATAAAGATGAAGAAACTAGTTCCGTATAGAGGATTCAAAATCAGAGGAGGATAGTTCAAAGTGTAAGATTCCTCCTCGGGCTGAATATTGCTTTAGCCTCTACTTCAATCCCTTGTAATCATTCTATGTTTCTGAATACAAGAAAGTATTATTTTTCCTTACTTTACCTAGTGAGATAAACATTTCTAGAGAGTGGTAAATTAATATTAGGATATTTTTGGATAAATAAATTCTACAGATATCAAAAAAATGTTTCCCTGAAAAAAAATCAAAATTGATTTTCCAAGGTGCAATTGAAATTAATAAAAATTGATTTAGAAAACCTTAGCCTAAGGGTCAAGATTTTCAAATTTTTTTTGATTATGGTCCAATTAAGGTTCTTATGGACCAATAAGATTAATCCAAGTGTTAGGATAAGATAAATCTAAAGAATAAAAGAAAATATCCAAAAATGAGTAAATACCCACATAAGATGAAGAGTTGACTAAGTACTAGGTTTATTAGTTAAAAATTATGAAGTATTAATAAAAAATGAGATGTTTTGGAGTAATCATTCATTTTTGACACATGGGTAAGGAAAAGGGGGCCCTTAAACGAGGCGCCTATTTCACTTGTGTGGATGAGTTTTAAACTCAAAAATAATAGGATATTTTTATCTCTCCTCTCTCCTTAATCAAACCAAATCGAAAAGGGAGCCAAACTGGTCCAAATCTTATCCAAATTAAGCCAAACTGAAGCTAGAAAATTCTAGAACTTAGTTGGACTCACTTAGTGGCCTACCTCACCTATAAATAGACCCTCATTCCTTTGTATTCTCATCTATGAACTAAACTATGCTGGTATTACTCTAAGTTAAGCTTATTTTCTATTATCCTCTAAAAACCCTCTACAAATTAAAGATATTGGAGCTTCTCTCTCTCTTCAATCTTCCTTGGAGACTCCAACAACATACCAAACCAATTGATTGATTGGGGGCCTCTACTGTGATCAAAGAATCAAGTAATTTAGGAGGTAAAGTGTGGATTATTGTCTTCTTTTTCTTAAATCTCCAAATGTTTCTCTTCTCAAGCCCTCTCAAGCTTGAGAAGCATTAATTTGAATGGGTTTTTGAATACTATTGAAGTTCTTTAATGTATTGTAATGAAGAAACACATAAATTTCAATTTATGCTTAATTTATAATGGTTTTTAAGCATTTCTCTCTCTCCCCCAAAGAATGGTCATTCCTATGACCTATTCTCAATTTGAATGAAGCTTCTCATGAAGCATTTCTCTAATCTAAAAGTAATTTCTATGTTTGTCTAATTGGAGGCCAAAATAATAGCTTTTTAATACTTTTATGCTATTTAATTTATGGTAAAATCAAGAATCAATCCATAATTGGATAATGATCCAATTACTGGTTATTCTAATTACATGAATAATACTAAACTTTATTCTTTCAAATTTATTAAAAATTATCAGTAATAGCAGTGGAGCTATGGCAATTTTTGAAAAATACACACATAAATCATTTTCATTTATATTATGAAAAGAGGACTTCTTACCATATTCTAGGATTAATCATCCTAGATTAATTGAATGATTCTCATTATACTCATGGAAAATTGATTTTTATGTTTATGCATAAATAGTTAATTACGAAAAAGAGGAATTTCTAGTAATCCATTTTTATATTAAAAGAGTAATCCCCATGAAAATGGAAATCCATGTACTCCAATGAAGTAAGAGAAAATTTTTGATGCTAAAATAATGCATATTTTATTTAAAAAATAAAGAAGGATTTTAGTTAAATTTATCTTTTTGCATAGATAAATTTTAAATGATGAAAGAGGAATTCTCACTATATTGGAATCCAAATATTTAAATGAGGAAAGTGTAATTCCTAGTGTAAAGGAACTAATGAAGATTTTTATTTAAAATTTAAGAGAAAATTTAGTTAAATTTATCTTTTTTTATAGATAAGATTAAATGATGAAAGAGGAACTCCCACCATATTGGAATTCAAATGTTTAAATGAGAAAAGTGGAATTTTTAGCTTAATGGATATTTTTATGTATTTTTTAAGAAGAATTTTAAGTAGATTTAATTTATGGTAAAAGAGTAATTCCCATGATAATTGGATTGCACTCATTGAAATGAGAAAAAGAAGGATTTCAAGTTTATTCAAAAAAATAGGTATTGATATTTTAGTTAAAAGAAGACTTTTTATGATATTTAGGAAAAGATGGATTTGAGTTAAATTTTAGTGTCAAAAGATGAATTTCCACCATAATTCTACCTAATGAATTAAGGCTGAGAAATTATGTGGCATAAAGAATAGCTTTGGATATTTTAATTGGTAAAATCACTTAATTCATATTTACCCAAAATCTAGATGTTTAGTTGAAGGGAATCCTTGTAGAACTAAACCGAATGAATTTGGTTAGACTAGGTGAGGGACAGATAGTAAACCTAATTGTCCTTCTCTTGATCTGAATCAAACAAAAACTTTGTGGCCAATTCGAGTTACTAAATCTAAAGAATAGACTACCGAAACTAATCTAGTTTTTCCTTGACCAAACTCACCAAGAATCTAGTTGGATAAATGGACAAAATGATGGGTATATTACCCTCATGAGAGATCAAGGAACCTCATTATGAAACTGGGAATTATAGAAAAAAGGTTGTGGAAATCGATCTCAAACTGGAATTTTACTTGCATTGGAACCTCTGTTTTTTCATTCAAAGGACTGTTTTACGCCAGAATGCTGGAGGAAGCATTTGGCTTATGTTTTTCTAAGAGAAGGTTCGTTGGAACAATTGGCGGGGAGTCGTCAAGGGACGTTGCTCGCGGCAAAGCTTGCCAAGGTCTTGACCAGTCTCGGTACAGTTAAAATGGTGCGCTTTCGATACGATGGGCGAGGATCGACAAAGCGGTCCCTGATTGAAGTGCTAGGACACCTAAGGAGGATCCTAGAGGGTTCTGACCAGGCGATGCATGGGTCGTGGTTTCTAGGACACCCATGCATACGTCGAGGAAGATTTCGGATGGACAAAAAGGAAAGATTTTTGGGAACCAAATTTTGATACCGAATCTCGTTGGTTGGCTAGCTGGTCTTCAACTGGAGAGTTTAGAAGATACTTTTTTGTAATACAATGGACTCAAAATTTTAGAAAATGATGATAATAAATATTATGATTTCTATTGAAGGATTGTTTTTAAAGCCAGTCGAATCTGTTATAAATGGCAAGTTCATATTGGGTGTGTACGTGGTATGCCTACCTTGATTTTTTGCATGAATCACCGGCTAGGGGGGCTGGGAAGTCTTTTCCTCGGTACCCGGGCAAAAACCCAACCAAATATTTATAAAGGAATCCCACCAATTCAGTGGGTGGTTGGGTGGTTGGCTAACCCATGGGCCGGATGTAGGCTAGATCGGAGGATTTCTGAGAAAAAACTAGATACGATTAGTTACGTTATTTAGTTTTAAATCCTGAGAAGACCTTGTTCTGTGGGAGGGGATCATCGGCTGTGCCTCGTAAATGAGGAAAAAAGCAGTGATTCCATGGACCAAGTGCAAGTCTCTTCTTGATCTGACCATTCGACTTCAGGTTTGGCCAGATCAAATTTTTTAGTTAAGACTTGACTCGTTAGAGTAATTTCTCCATTAGAAGATTTTTCCCGATTGGCAGAATCGCCCGTGCCTTCTGGGCCCGACCGCCCAGGCTAGCCTCTTGTCCCGGACATCCACGGCGGTGCGAGGCCCCGAGTGTGTGGACCCCACCCTGCGCGGGAGGCCCACAGGAGCCCCGGAGCATGGGCGCAAGACCTCACAGGTGGTATCGGAGCTTTGTTGAAAGCTAATAAGGATAAACGAATTCTTATCAAAAATTGATAACAAAAACTCAGAAAAGGCATTTTTCATAATCTATTTTCATTCCGAAGCTTCTTTAATGAAGATTTTTTAATCAAAGAAATTGTTTTTATAGATGGAAGTTCCGTACTTATCTGGTATTTCTGACCTCATCGAGTCGCAAGACATGATTGCGGTCGCCTTTGAGCATCTCATCTCTTCCAATGTAACTCGAACAAGCCGAGTTAGACTCACACGCCATTTTGAGGATTTATATTTTTCTAACCCAACAAAGAGACGACAGTATAAGTGGTTTGCAAGGCAGTATGTCCATGCCTCTTGCGACCGGCGTGCAACGCTGAGGCAAAACCTCTCATTGACCATGATTCTGATAAAGTTGAAAGTGGTACATGGTGTCATTCTATATCATTCAACGCCTTGGAATTTTAGACTCTCATGCCAACTCTATAGACTCCTTAGTCGCTTTATTCCTAAGGAGAAGATAATAGCTCCCTTGGCAGTAAGTGAACATTTGTATCAAGGCATGGCTATGGCCCAGTACCGCCATCTTATGTGTCTCCCGAGAGGAGATTTTGATTTCTGGAGCCGAGCTGCTCTATGTACATATTGAAACTTTTATATAAATAAAGAAATATTTTGTGGAGAAAAATTCCCTACTGCATAAGTGATTGTTTATGGATGAATTGATAAAGAAAAATCTGTTATCGAACATATGTCATAGATCTCCAATAAGATCATTTGTCTTGTCTAAGAAATTATTTTCCAAACCTCTTAAGTTTTAGGAGCTCGTGGACGATATCAAAAATAAAAATTTAATAATATATCATTTTTGGCAGAATCATGAGATGAGGAAACCGTGGTCATCAGCCAGACCCTCTCTCTGAAGATGATGAGCTTAACTACGGTGACATTCACCAGGCTCTTCATAGAACTCAGTCAGGACCCTTCAAAGGAGAAGGGGAGAACCTCGGCGAGGCTGTGGAGAAATGGGTGGAAGCCATGGAAGAATAGTTTGACGTCGTCGGCTACAATGAGCAAAGCAAAATGCCTTGTGCCAAGCTGAAGATAGTGGAAGTAGCCAGGGTGGCATGGAGGAACCATTGTGAAACCAACCGTAAGACATAAATACTCAGTCATGGAACGACCTTAAAATCTATTCAAGGAAGAGATTTTGTCCCCCTGGATTTTGGAAACCAAAATGAACGATTTCTTAGAGCTGAAGTAGGGGAGCAAAACCATCAAGGAATATTATTAGGCCTTCGCTCTTCTACTCAAATATTCACCACCTCTAGATGAAGAGTAACTCATGGCCAGATTCATTTGGGGAATGAACAAACCCTTGGACACACTGGTCAAAAATGCCAGGCCAGTGTCCATGGTTGAAGCTGTCAGAATGGCGAAGGACTTTGCCAAAGTCTTCATCGTAAAAGTCCTGCCAAAGCTAGCTCCCTCATCCTTCAAGAGATTTCAGACTCGGGGAAGTTCTTCCAACTTTCCACCTCCAAAGAGACACCAAGGTCCTAACTAGAATGTGGAGACGGGAAGCTTCAAATATGAAGGAAGACCTTTCCCCTGAAGTACATTCTCAAGAACTCTGGCTCTCTCTCCAGAATGCAAAGGGAAGAACTTTGAAGCGAGAACAAATGCTTCGGCAGATGTCAATGATTTGGGCACCACCTTAAGGATTGCCCATCTCCTTCGGTGGGCCAAGGAAGCCAAGGTCCTAGAGTTCAGAGACCGACTCCTTCATTTCAGTCCAATCATGGTCCCTCGTGCCAGAATCAGGGTAACCCAAGAAGAGTGCCAGCTTAGCCTGCAGCCTCCATGCAAAGAAGTCTCCGAACTCCCTCTCCCAGAATTGGAATAACCAAAGAGAGAGAGTTCCACCTCAGACTGCAGAGCAGCCAGAGCAGTCACCATAGCTGAGGAAGTGGAGGAAGAGAAAGGACAGATCTATGCAGTAATTGAACATCAGGGGAATAACTGTCAATTCTTCATTAGGGGAAGGTTGAGGTCTATAGGGGCCCTTTAAGCTGCCGTATTATGATTTTAGTGACTTTTTATTAAAATGTTAAGTTTCTTTGACTTTAGATACCTTCTTATCCTTCAAATGGCTAGAAGTTTGAATTTCAAAGTTTCCCGCCAAAATTGAATTTAAAATTGAGTGGGCAAAACCATATCATGTGACATATCTATGGAAAGAGCTCAGCTAGATTCTGGATCTCTAATCTCCGACAAATTTTGAGCTCATATGTAGAAGTTATGGATGTCCGAAATTTCAAAAACTTTCCCCCCACTTTTTGGGAATGAAAAGTACAAAAAGGTATCTTCTAGAGAATCTATTGACCACCTTTAATCTCCCAACATTTTTGTATACATGGCATCACATGATTGGCCCTTTTTCTTAATAACCTTTTAATCACATGGCATCTTAAAGGGCCCCTATAGACCTCAACCTTCCCCTAATGCAATCCTCCAGACTCCAACAGAGTACCAGGGTAAGAAATTCAAGCTTTTGATTGATTTAGGCAGTACTCATTCTTTTATTTCCCCAGGATGTCTGTTTAAATTAGTCCTAAATCAAAAATCAGGGAAACCTATGCAAGTGGAATTAGCTAGTGGGGAAGATTCTTTTCACTCACCTTGAGACTGACCTTATTCAGTTTAGCCTAGATGGGAACGTAACCCAGTTTAGAGTCCTACCCCTGGGAATATATGATGGAATCCTTGGATTGGATTGGCTCCAAAAGAATCAGGTTGACATTCATTTGTCACAAAGGAACCATCTCTTTCCTTGACCTTCTCGAGAATAAAGTTCAAGGAATTGGAATTTTCGGATCCCCAGAGCTACATTTAGTCAAGGCTTCCAAATTATTAAAAGGGCTGAGCAAGAAGCAAGCTGTGTATGTTGTTAAAATGAATCCAGTAGACATAAAATGCAAGGCTAAAGAACCAAAGTGGTTAAGTCATGCCATTTGGATTGACTAATGCCCCGATGACATTCAATTGTCTTATGCAAGATATTCTTAGTGGATGATTTTGTTCTTGTCTTCTTTGATGATATCTTGGTATACTCAAAGAATGTTGTAGACCATGAAGATCATGTGAGCAAGGTCCTGGAAATCCTAAGGAAACACCAACTCTTTGCAAAGAAGAGCAAATGTTCTTTCTCTGTTGACCAGGTGGAATACTTGGGATTCATAGTGTCAAAGGATGGGATTTCTCCTGACCCCGCAAAGATCCAAGTAGTATAGTTGAATGGCCAGAACCCAAGTCGGTAAAGGAAGTCAAAGGATTCCTAGGGTTAATCGGATGGTATAGGATCTTTATACCTAAGTATGCTCAAATAGCATCCCCTTTGACTAACCTTCTCAAGAAAAGTACACTTTTCAGTGGACTGCAATGTGTCAGAGTGCCTTTGACAAGCTAAAGACAGCCTTAGTAGCCAACCCTATTCTTAAATTGCCAGATTTTACTAAACCCTTTGAGGTAGTTACTAATTCTAGTGGATTTGCCTTAGGCGGTGCTCTAATGCAGGAAGGTCATGCAGTGGCCTATGAATCTAGAAAACTGAGAACACATGAGAGGAATTATTCCGTCCATGACTTGGAGTTACTCTCATCAGTAGTGTATGCTCTGAAGTTGTGGAGACATTATCTTTTGGGACAAAGGTTCACCTTGATGACAAATCATCAAAGTGTGCAGTGGATCTTCACCCAAAGGGATCTCAACATGCGTCGAAGGAGATGGATGTAGACCCTGCAAGAATTTGATTTTGAAATAAAGTATCAGCCAGGGAAAGAAAATGTGGTTGCAGATGTGCTCAGCAGAAAAGCCTCCTTGCTTCTTGCAATTACAATGGTGTCAAATCCATTGATCAATGAAGCAAAGGAGAAAATCACGCAGGACAAATTCTTTGCCCCTATTGCTACCCTTCTGATACAGGAAAGCAAGACTCCTCACGAAATGAGTCGAGTTCTTGGGTACAAGTTGGATGAAGTATGCATGTATTATAATAATCGGCTATGTACCCCCAATAATGAGAGAATAAAGGGAAGAATTCTGAGAGAAGCCCATGATAGCCTGATAGCTGGACATCCAAGGTTTATAAAAACCTATATGTCTGTGAAGAAAAGCTTCTTCTGGGGGCCAGGACATAAAAAGTATGTACTTGATCATGTGCAAAAATGCTTGATGTGCCAACGAGTCAAGGCAGAGAGAGTCAAGATGCCAAGGAAATTGCAGCCTCTAGACATTCCACAGATGAAGTGGGAATGCATCACTATGGACTTTGTCACTGGATTACCTTCAGTGCAATCAAGTTACAACTCCATTTTTGTGGTAGTTGACAAGCTGACCAAAGTTGCCCATCTAATTCCAGTGAAAGAAACATACTCTGCAGAGTGGATGTTGCGAGAGTTTTCCTTAAGGAGATCTTCAGATTGCATGGTTTACCCAAGAGGATAGTAAGTGACCAAGATCCCGAATTCACATCGAAATTCTGGACTGTGTTCTTTGAAGCAATAGGAACTTTCTTGGATCTCAGCACAACCTATCACCCCAAAAACAGATAACGAGACGGAAAGGGTGAATCAAGTAATTGAAGATATCCTTCAGTCCTACTGCCGCAGAGTAGCAGGGAACCCAAGAAGTGGTTAAGTCATCTGTATTTGGTCGAATTCGCTTACAATGCTTCTTATCATCGGAGCATTGGATGAGTCCTTTCAAAGCTTTGTATGGACAAGATTGCTTTACACCATTGACTTGGTCTTATCCATTGATCAGAGTCAAAATGTCCAAAAAAATGCTTGATGACATGGACCAGTAGATGCAATCAATCCGTAAAGATTTAAAGGCAGCCCAAGACAAGCAAAATCAGTATGCAGATAAAAAGAGATCTGAGAGAGAGTTCGAAGAATCAGATATGGTCTTCATTTGAGTACGACCAAAAAGAAGTTCCTTATGCTTAGGGAAGTACAAGAAGCTCTCTCCCAGATACTATGGGCCGTATGCTGTCATAAAGAAAGTGGGCGATCTAGCCTACAAACTTCTTCTGCCTCCCCATCTCAAGGTACATGATGTATTCCATGTCAGTTTGCTTAAGAAATATGTACCTAGCCTGAGTCACGTGCTGGATGATGAACAATTGATCTCTCCGTCTCAAGGCCAGATGGTACTCCAACCTGAGGAAATCCTTGATGTTCTGGAGAAGATTCTCATGAGAAGAGTCCTCAGAGAATTCTTAGTAAAGTGGAAGTTCTTCCCTCTAGAAGACGCCACTTGGGAGAAAGAAGAAGAGTTGGCAAAGGATTACCCCCACTTTGCGAGATGAGGACATCTCGCATTTTTCAAGTGGGAGAGGATGTAAGATTCCTCCTCGGGCTGAATATTGATTAAGCCTTTACTTCAATCCCTTGTAATCATTCTATAATTTTTTTTCCTTGCTTTGCCTAGCGAGATAAAAATTTCTAGAGAGTGGTAAATCAATATTGGGATATTTTTGGATAAATAAATTCTACAGATATCAAAAAAAGGTTTCCCTAAAATAGAAAATCAAAATAGATTTTCCAAGGTGCAATTGGAATTAATAAAAATTGATTTAGAAGTCCTTAGCCTAAGGGTCAAGATTTTCGAATTCTTTTTTATAATGGTCTAATTAAGGTTTCTATGGAGGACCAATAAGATTAATCCAAGTGTTGGGACAAGATAAATCCAAAGAATAAAAGAAAATACCCAAAAATGAGTAAATGCCCACATAAGATGAAGAGTTGACTAAGTACTAGGTTTATTAGTTAGAAATGATGAAGTATTAATAAAAAAATGAGATATTTCAAAATGGAGTAATCATTCATTTTTGACACATGGGTAAGGAAAAGGGGCCCCTTCAAGGAGGCACCTATTCACATGTGTGGGTGAGCTTTAAACTAAAAAATAATAGGATATTTTTATCTCTCCTCTCTCCTAAATCAAACCAAATAAAAAAGGGAGCCAAATTGGTCCAAATCTTGTCCAAATTTAGCCAAACTGAAGCTCGAGAATTCTAGAACTCAGTTGGACTCAGTTAATGGCCTCCCTCACCTATAAATAGACCCTCATTCCTTTGTATTCTCATCTGTGTGAACTAAACTATGTCGATATTACTCTAAGTTAAGCTTATTTTCTATTATCCTCTACAAATTGAAGAGATTGGAGCTTCTCTCTCTCTCTTAAATCTTCCTTGGAGACTCCAACAACATACCAAACCAATTGATTGGTTGGGGGCCTCTACTGTGATCAAGGAATCAAGTAATTTAAGAGGTAAAGTGTGGATTATTGTCTTCTTTTTCCTAAATCTCCAAATGTTTCTCTTCTCAACCCCTCTCAAGCTTGAGAAGCATTAATTTGAATGTCTTTTTGAATACTATTGAAGTTATTTAATGTATTGTAATGAAGAAGCACATAAATTTTCATTTATGCTTAATTTATAATAGTTTTTAAGCATTTCTCTCTCTCCCCCAAAGAATGGTCATTCCTATGACCTATTCTCAATTAAAATGAAGCTTCTCATGAAGCATTTCTCTAATCTAAAAGTAATTTCTATGCTTATCTAATTGGAGGCCAAAATAATGGCTTTTTAATACTTTTATGCTATTTAATTTATGGTAAAATTAAGAATCAATCCATATTTGGATAATGATCCAATTAGTGGTTATTCTAATCACATGAATAATACTAAACTTGATTCTTTCAAACTTATTGAGAATTATCAGTAATAGCAGCAACAGAGCTATGGTAAAATTTTCAAAAAATAAACACATAAATCATTTTCATTTATATTATGAAAAGAGGACTTCCTACCATATTCTAGGATTAATCATCCTAGATTAATTGAATGATTCTCATTATAATCATGAAAAATTGATTTTTATGTTTATGCATAAATAGTTAATTACAAAAAAGAGAAATTTCTAGTAAACCATTCTGTACAAATTGGTTACCCTTGATTTAATGTAATTTCTCGTAAAATTATGCTGATAAATTTATGGTAATCATCATTTTTTATTTAACCCTTGGTTAATGCCTGCAAATCACACTCAAATTCAAGATTATTCACAGCCAGAGTTTGCATTTGGGAATGTGCATAAGAATGAATGCTATATGCATTATGTATTAGGCACATTACATCAGCGTAAAAATGGGCTCAGACACTACCCTTGTCCTGAATAAGGCAAGAGGCAAGACCTCCCGCATAGATTTGGGTTTGCATTGCATAATGACACAAGATAAACATCAAAAGTCCAAAAGAACTGTCAACAAAACATTAAAACATGTTGCTCATATATGGAGCAAAAACTGACGGTCAAGCTCATGGCCCCAGCCACCATGAAAGAAGAACATCTCTTTCCAAGAGGAATATCTACACCAAGAATAAAAGTTAGAGGAAGCATTAAAGGAAGACATGGACGCGTGAAGAGAAGCTGCCACGACAAGAAGACTGAAGACAAGAGAAGATGTGAGGCTCCAAAGAGCGAGGAGCCATGTGAAAATCTGAGAGAGAGAGAGAGAGAGAGAGAGAGAGAGAGAGAGAGAGAGAGAGAGAGAGACCACACAACCCAATGTAACCTGCCCCAATAGAGTAAAACCACCGATGATGTAGGCCCTGTGTGGTACATGTATGTGTGAGCACTTTAGTCAAGGTCACGGGCACTTGTAGTAGCCTTGGACACATAGAGAGAGAGAGTGTCAAGGACTATGAGTTTAGGGACTTGAGGCACTGGTCGCGGACTATCAAGTAAGAGGGAAACTTGGTATAGGGTCCAGGTGTGCTAGGATTATTCACTTGAGGGGAGGTGTTGAAATATACAAGTGAATAGGGTGTGTGTGAGAACAAGCCCTTAGCAAGAGACTATAAAAGAGAATCTGTAAATGTGAGAGAACCTGTGAAAAGGTGAGAAGAATCTACTGGGAGAGAATAAAGGGTAGCATGAGGAGATTTAGGAGGTGTGGAGATATTCTCGGAGAGGTGGAGAGAATCAAGCAAAAGAGGTGGAGTGAATCAAGGAGAAATCAGTGGGATTGGATGCTTGGATGTAAACTCTATAAATTGAGGCATTGGCCTAATGAGAATTTGCTGGTTTTTTATTATCCATGCCCACATCAAGCTATCAGTTAATTGCTCACTAATCACATCTTGATTATCATCTAATCTCTTTGTTAACGATGTTGATTCTAGCATTTGATCTACCATAGCTCATCACATTACTGTAATTTTAACAGAGGAAAACCTCTGGTTCAACTAAGATAGCTGAGTCCATTTGCTGTATCAATTAGTGTCATCATCTTCTAATGGATTCAGGTAGGTAGGTGTTGGCAGGAGATCCACGGAGGGTTAGTAGAAGATTTAAGTTCTTGGGGTTTTGATTGATAGTTTACTGAAGCTAGAGGAAATCACAGGAGCCAGGAGGACATTAGTAGAGGGTGTTCCTGGTCAACTAGTGATTAGCTAAAGTGAGCTAGAGATCTGGTATTGAAGAATAGAGCCTTGGAAGGATAGAGACGACTCAAGAGGACATTTAGAGGAATCAGTAGTACTCTCTAGGGAGGTTGGAAGGGTGTTGAGGTACCCCAAAGGTCAAATGAGGATCAAGGGACATCATTTGGGTGTACTCGTGCTCTATTTTGGTGTTTTTGCTAGGCTATGGTGCTTGGTGAGTCTTCCCTCCTCACAGTGGTGTGCTTCAGAAGGGCTATAGAGAGGCGGGTCTCCTAAACACATCTTCAATCATCATCGACCACTAGCAACATATCAACCATTGATAATCTCATTGTTAAGATTCATGGTACCTCCTACAAGAAGCTAATTAGCCTAATGACACACTAAGCACATATTGATGACACATGATTAAGTTAAATCTACAGTGCATGGTTTCTAAGTGCACTCATAATGATGAGTGTATGCATTAGACTCAAGCACAAATAGCTTACAAGATTAAGACTTGTACTCATAGAGAGGCTTGAGATGTGTGCAAGTGCTTGTACTTCCATTTATTAAAAATGACCCTTTTATATCGGTAGAGTACATCTTTTATTGGTTCTTTCATGTGGGATAATCCACTTTTTCAATATGGCTTCCTCCTCACCTACTCACTTCACTCCTTGCCTCTACATGTGCTCTATGGCACCACACTTCTCAACACCCCCCTTGGTGCCATATCTTTGGGCTACTCAAGGTGGTCAGATGTGAGTTACAATAGTCATTACCCCCCATGGGTGCTCAACTGGATACTCTCAGGTGGCTGGGTATGAGTTACAATCATCATTACCCTCCTAGGTGCTCAGCTAGATCCTATCAAGTGGTCGGGTAGATACACACAAAAAAGAAGATTATAAGTGTCTACTCATATGGTGACCCCTCTTTTACAACAGATGGCTAGGGTAGTGGTGGTGGTTGCCTCCTTGCTATTTAGAATAGCTGATCTCTGGGGGTCTCTTCGTAGTTGCTGGTTGAAGTAGTTCCCATAATGTTGCCTTCACTTTTCTTTAATCTGCAGTCTTCTTCTTTGTTCCTAAACTTGTTGCAAAAGTTACACTTTTTCTTATCTTTGAGCCTGCATTCATTTTGGAAGTGCCCTTTCATGCCATAATTATGACACTTCAAATTGCTTTTGTTGAACAATGCATGCTCAATAGTGCTGGGATTGCTTCCTTTTAATTCTCTTTCCTTTTTCAAAAGAGAAGAGACACATCCATTAAATTTTAGCTCTGGTATATTCTTCAAGGTTGCGACAAGTGCATTGTATTCCTTTGGCATGTTCTTATCTCCAATCCTAGCATCTATGCCATCTAACTAGGTCATGATGCTTTTCATTTTACTGAAAAGATTTATAAAAGTTCATTTCTAGACCATAGAACTCAATATTTAAGTGAATTTGCTTGTTCTTTTCCTTAGCTCAAAACATGACATTCAATGTATCCCATTCATCTTTTGTGTGTTCTATAGAGTTAATGTGATGAATAATCCTTGGGTGTAGATGTAAACCAATGAGTGACAATGCTTGCATGTATATGTAAACCAATTAGTGGCAATGCTTTCTCATCTTCTCCAACCCACCCTTCACTTGGTGCATTTGGCATATTTTCCTTAGTGACTTTCCATAATTTCTTGTGCATTAAGAGGTACTTCATTTGTGTCGCCCAGGTGTGGAACTCTTCCCCATTGAACTTCTCTACATGCGAGGTAATTCTTGTTGGTGTTGCCATAATGAGAAGGTTTTACCAATGAGGTTATGATGCTTTAATTAGAAGTGTCTATTCTTGTATAACTTAGCAACCACCACACCTTACCACCTTAAGTAGGTATGTTGGCACTAAGGGGGAGTGATGGCATGTTGAATTAGAACCTTAAAAAACGAGCAAAATTTGTTAATTTTTGATGCATGTTGTTTTTCTTGATGTGTTTGCTTTCATAGATGAAATGGGCCAAGACTTAATTTGTAGGTAGCTTAAACCATTTCTAAACTAGCCCTAAAGGGGCTTGGGCTAATTGTGAGCAGCCCCCCACCACGGAGCATTCAACAAAAGACTAGTCGATGTTTTAGCACCGTTTTTGGGCTATAGGAGATGATTTTGACTTATTCTTCTTAGCCACTAGCTAGCTTTTAGTTGCTAAACATGTCCACAAAGTTTAGAGATAAATGGCTAGGAGAATAGGAAATGGCAAGCTTGTGAAATTTGGGCCACAAGAGGGTGAAGAAGATAAGCTTGAGATTAGCTAATCAGGTGATTTATGAAGAGAGTAAACTAATGTGAGCTAAGAATATAATCTAATGAGAAGATCAAGGAGAGAGGGAAGGCTATGATACCATGTTAAGATTCATGGTACCTCCTACAAGAAGCTAATTAGCCTAATGACACTCTAAGCACATACTAATGACACATGTTTAAGCTAAACCTAAAGTGAATGGCATCTAAGTGAAATCATAATGATGAGTGTATGCATTGGAATCAAGCACAATTAGGCTACAAGATTAATACTTGTACACTCATAGAGAGGCTTGAGATGTGTGTAAGTTCTTGTAGTTCTATTGTTTGAAAATGACCCCTTTTATATGGGTACAATACATCTTTGCTTGGTACTTGTATGTGGTATAATCCACTTTTGCCATATGGATTCCTCCTCATCTACTCACTCCCTGCCTCTAAATATGCTCTATGGCATCATACTTCTCAATACTCACCATCCATTCCAGCAGAGCACAGTGGACAGGTGGTGAGCGTTCTCAATGATGCCATAGGTACACTGATGAAGGAAAAATTGAAAATTAGGATTCAACTGGATACTTTGGAATTTTATGATCAGTGATACTATAGTTTCATTAAAATATTGTTTTAAAGACAGTTGAATCTTTGAAAAAGGCAATTTCATATTGGGTGTGTAAGTGGTGTGACGTTCTAAGTTTGCATGAATATCTGACTAGGGGGCTTGGGAACTCTTTTCCCTAGTACCCGGGACGAAACCTAACCAAATTCTTAATTGAATCCCATCACTACGGTGGTTGGGCAGTTGGCTAACCCACAAGACTGGATGGGGTTAGGCTGGACTGATGGATTCCTAAAATGAGACTCAATTCTGTTATGGTACGATAGATGAAGTTAATCCCAGATAAAAATTGTTCTATGGAAAAGAATCAACGGCTGTGCCTCTCAATGAGAAAAAAAGTGTTGGTGTCTATGATCCAAGTGCAATCTTTCCCTTGATCTGACTATGGGACTTACGGGTTTGGTCAGATTAGTTGAGTTAGTTAGGGCTTTTGACTACGTTAGAGTAAAAATATCCTGGAGGAATCACCCGTGCTTTCCGGGCGAGGGAACTTTTTTCGGGTTCGATTTTGGAAGAATCGAGGGATTAGTCTCTTGTCCGGATATCCGTGGGTGAGGCCCCGAGTGAGGGACCCTACCCCGTGCAAGAAGTGCTACTTCGGCTGCTAGCACCCCTGAATTCATTGCGTGGTGGGGACAAGGATCTTTCACATAGTGTAAGATAATAATTTTATCATATGTTTCTATACTTATAAGCTATTGTTTGATTCATTTGATTATACTATTGTATCTCATTTCCTTGTGAAGGGGTTGGTTTAGATTATATAATATTATTGTATTTCATTTCCTTACGAAGGGGTTGGTTTAAAATATATAATACCATCGTATTTCATTGTCTTGTGAATGAATTGTAAATGCAAAACACACACACACCCTTTGGTCATCGTAAAACTGTTTCATTATATGTAAGATCATTGACTCTCAAAGGAATACTACCTTCTCTTATTGGAAGTACCACTTCCTCTCAAAGGGATACTACCCTCTCTTATTGGAAGTACCACTTCCTCTCGATAGTGAGAGTACACGCAAGATCTTTGGCTCTCAAAGGGAAACTACCTTCTCTTATTTCTCTCAGTTAGATAACATGCAAGATCACTAACTCTCAAAGGGATAATACTATCTTCTCTTATTAGAATTACCACTTCCTCTTAGTGAGAGTACCACTTTCTTTAATTAAGAGTAGCCCTGCACTAATTCAATTGGTCACTCATTTTGTTAATCATTTATTTTGTTTCCTTTCTTACTCTAACAGGGATACTACCTTCTCTTATTCCACTCAGCAAGAGTACATGCAAGATCAACAAACTCTTAAAGAAATACTAGCTCCCCTTATTACCATTTCCTCCCATTGAGAGTACAATTTTGCTAATTAATTGGTCACTCATTATTAATCATTTACTTTCATTCCTTTTTATTGTCATTTCCTTTTTACAAATCTCATGGTGCCTTTAACTATACTAGGCGGATATCAGGTCATCACACTAGGTGAAGACCAATTGTCTCACCTAGTGTATGACCTTGTTAGTGTAGATTGAAGGAGGGTACACACAATCACACACATGACACAAACAAGTCTCCTTAAACAATTTTTTAAACTTTTCTTTACAAGGTTCCTCTATCTCTATTTCTCTCTCTTTCAAATTGGTATCAAAGTTCTAAGATCTCTCTCTCTCTCTCTCTCTCTCTCTCTCTCTCTCTCTCTCTCTTCTTTGTGGAATGAAGTTGTAATTAAATATCTATGCTTCACTACCTTATCCATTAGTTTTATATTTTTTAAAGGTCTATGCTCCACTACCTTATCCATTAGTTTTATATTTTTTAATCTTTTTTAATAAGATATTAAAGATTTGGCCCCTTTGCTTCCTACTAGTCTTTCTGTCCATTAGTTTAATATTTTTAACCTTTTTTAATAGCATCATTAAAGGTTTGGCCCCTTTGCTTCCTATTAAAAGGTGGTTAAAGTTCTTGATGACAATTCACCTAGTTGTGTTGTGCAAACTCTTGATCTCACTCTAGCGCTTGCACCTACTCCCCTTAGACAACCTTAAATTTGTCTCTACTAATAAATGATTATTAATCCTTGAAGTTATTTATTCTAACTCATCTCTCTCTTGTGATTTGTATCCATTCAATTCTAATGCCAAACTTGTTGAGCCGCTTTACCCTCCTTGGCACTCGTACTTACACTATATATGCAACTCTAAATACACTTCTAAAATTAATTGGCTTGTGAGATTAATGAGTATACTTACTCCTTTCGTGAGTGGATGATATGTTAGCTACCTTTGTTCTATAGTTTTTTTAATTTGGTTGGTAATACGGCCTTCATTTATCATTTTAACACTCATGGGAAAGTTTTTTTTTCAATGGCTAATCTTGCATCCTACAACTTAGGCAAGCCTTGAGTGTTCAATGATCACACTAATGACATTCGCTCCCTTGCTTCTTGGCTTTCTAGTTTTGTGTACACACATCTTCTCTTCACAAGGTGGTTCTTTATTAAAGACATTTTTTTAAATATTTTTAGTATTGAGTATTTTGTGTCTTTAATGATCACATTGATAAACACATTCTCCCTTGCTTCTTGGCTTTCCAAGATGGTGTGTGCACATGTCTTCTCATCACAAGGTGGTTCTTTTATTAAAGGCATTATTTTTTGATATTTTTAGTATTGAGTATTTTGTGTAGCTCTAAATATTCTGACCTTTATTGATCCTTAATCCCTAGAAATTTTGCATTCAAATATATTTATCTTTATCCTTTTAGATTTAGGATTTATGACTTTGATTACCTCGAGTTTATGGAAAAACACTTTTGTCACATGCGAAAGAATTTTAAACAGAGGAAACATATAAACATATAAACATATAAACAAGAGATCTTCTGGCGGTCCTCATGGTTATACTTCATCGATTATGAAGAAGAAGAGCACTCTATTAGTTGCATAAGAGAATGAGTCATGAGAGTTACATTTTAGGTTTTTTAGGTGACCTCTAGGGTTCACACTCTTGGGTGACCAAAGTTAAATGTCTAGACCTTGGACTCATTTGGCCAGTCTAGCTAGTGTAAACACCTATTTTAACACTAGCACTCTTCACCTAAAATCTTGTGGTACACCTTTAATACACAACTGACGAGCACACACATAAAATATACAAAACATGGTTTTCAAGTGAATTCTGCATATTCAAGCGCCCATGGCCCAAAGGTGGTGAAAATGATGTGGTGACCAGCATTGATGCCATAGAGCTCTTTGGCAAGGGTTAACATACCCCCTTTATTGATGTAGATTTCATGCTTAGAATATTTCGATGAAGATGCATTGAGGTTGTATGCATGTTGGCATTGGAAATGTCAGAGGTGTTGTAAAGTTAGCGAGGAAACATTGCCCTGGGTTATGACCCTAGTCTCTACACACTATCACTTTGTTGAAACTATCTCTAGCTATTATCTAGCCTCATAAATAAAACTGCTGAGTGATAATTACAAGCTTTTTCTTTTTTTAAAAAAATTTAATAAGAAAAAAAAAGTAAAAGTAGGGCAACATCTGCAGAGACCCAACAATGGCCTAGAGATCTTATAAAAGAGTATCTAAGAACCGCTAAGTACCTCTATAAGGATGATTTTCTTGAAAAAGTATTTTATGGGTAAGTATTTAGCCTCAAGGTCCCATCCCATGGAGATCAAGGTCCCATCCCATGGAGAGCAAGGCTACAATCCCAAGGCTCCATCATTGAAGAGCCAAAATTGCTACCTCGCTCGCACATGGTGATGGTTATCGTTTTAGGCTCTTTTTTTATATTTTTGGTTTGTTTTTGTTTTCTATTTTTTGTTTAAACTACTTTCAATTTCACAATTGTAGAAGTCTTTATTCTAACTAAAGAGGGTACACTCAGAAAGGTGGATTATTTGGCATACTCCTTTGGTGTACTTTAAAGTTGATCTTAGAAAGGATTGAACTAGGACCACATCCTAAATGGTTATTCAAGTAATGACTAGAAAAGTGAAAGATCAGTTCACAGAATGATACAAGCAGGCACTCAATCAAACATTAAATAGAGAATTATAAAAAATAATTGAAATTGAAAATAATAGCATTAGTTGAGGATGGGTTTAGAATACACCTAGATAGTTGTATGGTTAGGAAGTTCATCTTGCGAATTGTACTTGTAATGTTGAGAACTTCCCTCGCTTCCTGTGAATCTTCAAAAATCAGAGCAACATGTCATTAGAGAGATATAACTCATATGTTGAGTCAGGCTGAGTTTCACTAAGTTCATCATTCTCACAGTTTGCTTCTAATACACATACCTCCTTTGGTGTATGAGGCAAGGGGTTGAGTGCATCCTCACTGTGATATGGCATGGGTACTATAGGCAAGTGACCTAAGTGGCTACTACTAGGATAAGCTCTCTAGGAAATGATCTACTGTGCTCCTAAAGGGACAAGGAGTCGACAACATTATTTCATAGAATGATGGTATAAGTGCATAAGTTCTCTTCTCTATAAGCTCTTCCTCTACATTTATTACTTGATAAGTTCTCCCACTGTGGGTAAAGTACACTCATGTCATGATGTTGTGGTGTCTCTCCTATTATGGATTTCAAGAGTCCTATCCCATAATGCCTAAAATAAGGTCTATAATGCTAGCATAAGTAGGACGTTGCAGACAACATTCGACACTCACAAGCTAAGACATGGTGCATACTGGTAGCTGGTTCTATATGGAGATAGATGTAGATGTGGATCTTGAAGATGAAGAACCTTATGATGGTGAAGTGGATGTCCATAGGGAGGGAACGACATTGGATCAGCACTCAAATGCTTGTTGTTTGCTGGTCCAACACATTTGAACATAACAAAGCCTCAACATTTAATGTGGTCAATGCATTTTTTCTTTTGAGATTTCTACACGCATGACCAAAACACTACCACAACCAAGTGCTTGTTATCACCATAGATGATAGTTCTATAAGTAAAACAAGAGAGTAGACTATGACTAGTAGCCATGTCAAGCATAGCATTATAGAACACTTTACCATAGAGACTAGGCAATTCAATGGGTGTTTTGAGAGATGGGATATGATTCTCCATGTTTTCGATTACCTTCTCTTACATAAGCTTGTGTAGTAGGTCCAAGTTTTACTCTGCAAAATTGTTGAAGTTTTGCCCATCTTTTCCTTGCCTCCTATTAGGCTTGGAACTTATTTTGAGCAGCTCTTTCCATGGCAACTTTCTTATCATGAGAAGCATGTAAGGATTTTCTTTGGTAATAAGGAGTCCATAGTATTTTGTAAACTTACTACTATTAAGGAAACTGACAATTTCAACTTTGTCAAGAGTCTCAACACATATAGTACCTTGTGGAGTAACTTCCCAAATCCTAAATGGTCCCTTTCTAATATATTTGAGCTTTTTATTTTCTCTATAGACCCCATAGATAAGTATAAGATCTCCTACCTTGATCTCCTTGTCCTTGAGATTTTGGTCAAACCACTTCTTTCTTCGGTCCTTATCTTTCAGCATGTTTTGCAGTGCAATTTATCTTTCCTCTCTAGGTTATTCTATAATACAAACAACCGATCAGCTAATTCATCAAGCTTTTTATTTATTGCCACCCTTAAGATAGGGATAAATTACTCCCAAGGAATTGTTGCCTCAAGTCCATACACCACCCTAAATGGCATGCAACTAAAAAACTTTGTATGATGTGCGATAGGCCCATAAAGTTGCTATGAGCTTAAACTCCTAGCCATTGCATCAAGACTCAATAGTCTTTGTTAATATTGAAATAAGAACCTTGTTGGTTCTCTCTACTTGGCCATTTTGTTGTGGGTAATATGGTGTTGATTTACAGTGTGCGTCAACAACAAATTTGGGGACTTCTTGAATATGCAAAATTTCCCATCATGCTATATATCATTAGAAAAGTGTCGAAGAGAATCCAAACTCCGCTCACTTCTAAGTTTATTTGTAAAAATTTCACAATGAGTCCATTTTTGCAGAGAGAATGTGTAGCAATCCTTAAAGGGCCCAATTTGAGTCCAAATTTTCCCTAAGGATTTTCACCAAAACAAACCACACACAAGCATTCAAGATGCATTGCAGCTAGGTAGTGGGCTATTCCAGTAATGGTGCCACTTATGAAAGGGGATTTTCCCAAACACACTTGAGAGCATAAAACAACTCAAAACTGAGATACAATGCATTCAAGATGCATTGTAGCTAGGTAGTGGGCTATTCCAATAATGGTGCCACTTATATTATGAAAGGGGATTTTCCCAACCACACTTGAGAGCATAAAACAACTCAACTTATACGATGAGTATGGGTAAAATGAGAAAGAAGCTAAAGAATGATAAGCAATTTAGAATCAAATCCAATATAAGCAGGAAGAAGAAGAAGAAGAAGATTAGGGAAATTGGAAAGGTCAAAATCACCTAGAAAACATTTAATTCATGTATTTAGGGGCAACTCTTGAATATTGGTGTAATAGGCTCAAACTATAAGGAAATGAAGAAAACCATGGAAACCATAATCATTCATAACAGAAGAAACCTAATTTTCCAACCATAACATATATGAGAAAGTGTAGAATTGCAAGTGCAACCGTGAAACCTACTTATGCCGTTGCATGTGAAATGACTCTTAGAACCTTAGACTTCCCCCATTTTATTATTCACTTATGACTTTTCATATCCCATTCACTTGCATGGAGTTATAACCACCATTTTCTTATATTTGCACAAGCAATTCAAGGAAGAAAACATCTTTCATAATAATCTCTTTCTATATCTTCTCTACACATTCACCTAATGAGTGAGTAATAGATCACAACCGTCGTAGGGTACTTATTACCAATGCTTTGATCTTGAGTCCCTTGAGGCCTCCAAGCTCGCTTTGTTAAGCTCCAAACTCCAATCTATCTCGATGGAGTTGCTCACACCATTGCATAGGACAATCACTCTCTCTCTCACACTCTCTCATACAAGTATGAATCATACAAGCACAGGAGAGGCACAATGCTAGAATGTTCTCGCTCCTTCAATCTCTCTCAAGACACAAAGAAGGGAGAACTCTCAATAGCACAAAGGGGATTGTGTCTCTTCATTATGCAAAAATGCCTTATATACAATTGGCCCTTATTCACACTTGGGCACCCAAAACTTACGAGGCCTTGGGTGGCCAATATCTCATAATGTATAACTTTTATAGTGCCATTTCATGACACTTATTAATTTCCTCAATTGAGGATCATGTTTGTTAATCCAAAATGGGATTAACGTCCCCCCTTCTTGATGTGGGTTATGTCCTCAGAACCTATTACCTAGGTCGAAAGACTTGGTCACCGAACTTGTCGGTAAAAATTCCTTCTGGATTGGAGCCTTTTAGGTGTTTGTCTGAAGGCTAAATGGGATCTCCAAAATCTAGTATCCACCATATCTTCAAATATGATGTGCATGTAGCCTGGAAGACAACGCAGATGGTTGTAATAAAGCATGATCCCTCGATTTGGTTGTCCTTGGCTCATGTTAAACCTTAAGTTGTCTGCTTCACGACCATCATAATGTTCCTTTGGTTGGTCTATGAGGACCATCACAAGCTTCAAGAATCTGACACTGGCTGTAATAGCGGGGTCGGGGATACTGCGCCACGCCCGGATCCATGTCAATAACTGTTGTCTTTATTCTTGTATGTGGCTAGAAGTTGCTGGTACAAAGATTGGGAAATTGTAGCACACATGAAAGTCACATCTTTTGGCTTTGTGAAACTCTAGTGGAGTCCATCGTCTCTTGATTGGCATGTACAATGGATCGACCCGCAATGTGGGTGTGGTGCTGTCATGTACACCTGGTTACTGTATTCGCCCTCCATTTGGGTTGAAGTCTGAAATCCTTGAGGCAAGGGTGCTCTTCAGTAGTGGTGATGGTAGCACAACCGCCTCTAGTGTGTGTACAGGGTTTGCTTTTCGCCACCTATACGAAAATAGTAACTGATCATAAAAGTGACTATTCTGATCTCCAATAAGTCTGCTAATTGTGTGGTGAGCTTTTTGTGCCTGGCCAAGTTTACCCATCATTAGGGAAAGGTTGAGGTCTATACGGGCCCTTTAAGTTGCCATATTATGATTTTAATGACTTTTTGTTAAAATGTTAAGTTTCTTTGACTTTAGATACCTTCTTATTCTTCAAATGGCTAGAAGTTTGAATTTCAAAGTTTCCCGCCAAAATTAAGTGGGCAAAACCATATCATGTGACATATCTATGGAAAGAGCTCAGTGAGTAGATTTTAGATCTCTGTAAGATTCCTCCCCAGCCTCTCAAAATCTCCAGTATCTTCCCCTATAATCAATCCCTCTTCAGAAATATAAAAGACTTGTTTCTAACTGTTTTAACCTAGAGAGAGAAAATATTTTAGAGAGAGAATATTCAGATTTTTAATATTTTTGGATAGAAAATTATCTCATCTTAATATTAAAATAAGTTCCCTTGAAACAAAAATTCAAAAAGAACTTTCCAATGTACAATTGGAATTAATTGGAAATGGGTATAAAGGACCTTAGCCTAAGGGTCTAGATTTTTAGAAATTTTTGGATTATGGTCCAATTAAGGTTCCTATGGGCCAATAGCATCAATCCATGTGTAAGGAGGAGATAAATCCAATTTGTAAAAGAAGATACCCAAAAATGAGTAAATGCTCACATAAGATGAAGAGTTGAAAATGTACAAGGCTTATTAGTAAAAAACTATGAGCAATATTAAAGATATGAGATATTTTTGGTATCCAAAAATGAGTAAATGCTCACATAAGATGAAGAGTTGAAAATGTACAAAGTTTATTAGTAAAAAACTATGAGCAATATTAAAAATATGAGATATTTTGGGTATAATGATTCCATTTTGACACATATGTAAGGAAGGGGAGTTCTTTAAAGGAGATGCATATTTCACATAAGGTGAAGAGTTGAAAATGTACAAGGTTTATTAGTAAAAAACTATGAGCAATATTAAAAATATGAGATATTTTGGGTATAATGATTCCATTTTGACACATATGCAAGGAAGGGGAGTTCTTTAAAGGAGGTGCATATTTCACATGCTTGAATGAGTTTTAAACTCATAAAAATTGAGATATTTTATCTCTCCTCTCTCCTCATTCAAGTCTAGTTCCAAAAAGTTAGCTTAACTGACCTAAAAATGGTCAAATATTGACCAAACTGATTTAGAAAATTCTAGAATCAGTTTGTTTGGTTAGGAGCTCAATTTTGCCTATAAATAGAAGCCTCTCCCTTGTTGAAAAATATATAGTGTTTATGCATCGTTACTCTACTCCACCTAAGCCAAGAACTATGAATTCATTAATAATTCACTAGTTTTTGGAGCTTCCCTCTTTCTTCAATCCCCATTGGTGGCTCCATCAACATACTTAACCAATTGATTGGTTGGGGGCCTCTACCGTGAACAAAGAATCAAGCAATTTGTAAGGTAAATAGTGAATATTGATCTTTTCTATAATTTCACAATGTTTCTCTCTTCTCAACCCCTCTCAAGCTTGAGAAGCTTAATTGGTATGGTATTTAAATGATATTGAAGTTAATTGAGGAATAGTAGTGAAGAGTTACATAATTTGATGAATGCTATTGAAGTTAATTGATTAATGATAGTAAAGAATTACATAAATTTCCATTTATGTTTAAATTCTAATGGTTTTTATGTAATTTCTCTCTCTCACTCAAGAAATGGTCATACTCATGACCCATTCTCAATCCAAATGAAGCTTTTCATAAAGCTTTTCCTTAATCCAAGATTAATCTATGCTTGAGACCAAATTAATGGTTTTTTTCTATGCTTTTAGTTTATGTATTTCATGAATATTGATGATTCAATCCATTATGGAATATTGATCCAATTAGGGATCATTCTAATTATTTCTTAATGTTAAGCTTTATACCTTAGAAAAATTGAGATTTATCAGTCATAGCAGCGGAGCTATGGTAAAATTTTTATAAAAATTACGCATAAAATAATTTCATTCAAAGCATGAAAAGAGGACTTCCTACCATATTCTAGGAATTATCATCCTAGATTAATTGAAGATATTCTGTTATAGACCTCTAACCAACCGTGAGTTATGACCCATTGGTAACTTTATGTTACGACTTCGTAGTTGGCGGGCATCTCTGGGATGTCATCTCGAATAAACAAGTCTAATTTTTTGACATTGTTGTCCAGAATTTATGAGTTTTCGAGCACATGGCACCAACTATGAAGGTTTAAGATGATAGGGTGGAGGGGATAGAAAAAGATATCTTGAGGGTTAGTCAATACTAAGTCACGTCTCAAAACACCCATAATTATTGTGGGGTCAGCATCTCTTTCAGTATTTTGTTTGATTAAAACTAGTTCACCTAGGCCTATATCTTCAGCGAGGTTTATATCACACTCAAGCAAAGAGAGGGTTAGTGTAGACAAAAACATAGAAAGAGTCTGAGGAGGGGCCCAAGGAGTTACTGGCAATTGTCCCAACTCGGGAGGCACACTCAATGAGGAAACGAAGGTCATTGCTCGGCTCCGGCCTTTGACTTTTTTCTTGTAATGCTAGCTGGCGCTCAAGCTCTTGTAGGTGGGAGTCCATGTTGCTAAGGAGGTTAGAAATGGTTGTTTCTTGGACCATCCTTGCAGCATCTAAGTCTTCAAATCTTGTTACAGTGGCAACTTATTGGGCCCGCTGGGCGGCGCTTGCTTCCCTTTCTTGAGCTGCAGTAATCTCATGGAGTCTTTGAGCTGCTAGGTTCTGAGTGTCTTGGAGCTGTTGGGTGAGCAGCATCATTATTTCTTAGTGTGCCAGCTCTTTTGTGTGTGCTTCCACCTGGCTTGTGCTTATGGTTTCATTGAGGGCTTGGATTTTCTCTACATGAGCCTTATTGTTTAGTTCCCATTCTTGTTGTAGGCGATTTGCTCTTTCTTCCTCTCCTTTGAGTTGTGCTATTAGCTGCATAATTTGGTTTTGTAGCACCTCTTCCTTGGCCCTGGCATTTTCCTAGAAGACTTGTGTTTGTTGCTCATGTAATGTTTTCATTTCCTTTGTGTGATTTACCTCTTTCTTGAGTTTGTACTTTCCTTGTTCTAGCTTGGCATTGAGATCAGCATTCTCTTTTATCTTTTGGACTATGGTTTGGCTTAACACAAGGTTATTACTTTCCAGGTATGTGTATCTCTTTTCCTGGTCTTCTGCAGCTTGTAAGCTTTTCCTAATAACTTCCCTGTGCGTTGATTCTGCTGCCTCGAGGTTTGCCCGTATCTTTTGCACCTGTGCTGATGTGTCCTTTGACTTGCTGCCAGAGTGCACTGTTATGATCATGCAGCATATGGGTGGCGAGGAGATGGCTTCGCCAAACTTTTTTCTCTTGCTCCCTTAGTTTATCGATCCCCGATTCTGTTTCCAACCCACTTAGTTGTTGATTGAGGAGCTCGTCGAGTCCCTCGATCGTCTCGTGATGGTAGTCGATGTTGTGCAAGGATGCAAGCTGTGGTAGTCCTTCTTTATTTTCCAATCATCTTCGCTTGCCTGGACTTGATGGCTCTAGAGATCTTTAGCGTTTGCTTGCTTCCATGGGTTCTTCAGCTGCTGTTGTTGGTGTTTGGGCTGTGGGGCTTCTTCTTCACTTCTTGTTTCTTGAGCTTGCATCATGAGTGTGGCAGGTTCTAGAGCTGTTTCAATGGGTGTGTTTGCCAGCATGGAGTCCTTAAGAGGAGATAATGTAGTAAATATATGCTGGGTAGGGCTGGCTAGGGGAGTAAGTTGTTGTTGGGGCTCCTGTGTTATTTGAGTGAAGATGGTTTTCTATATTACTTCTTGGTAAGTTCAAATCTCAGTTGCAACTTTCTCCTCTATTCTTTGTGATTCTACTGCAACATCAATGACGGTCCCCCGCATCTTTTTATCTATCTTCTTTTTGCAGTCTTTCTTGATCTGCTGTAAGATGTCCTGGGTCTCCATCAAGATGGATTATCCTTCTTTATCAGTTCTAGTTGTGTTACCTTGGGCTGGTCCTGTATTAGTGCTAACTGCAGTCATTCTTCTGCTTCGGTACCTTTAGAGGCCTTTTTGCTATATGGTTGAGGACCTATGCGAGGAGGTATGGGTTACTTATTTTTGATTGGTGAGATTTTAAATAGTTTTCCATCTCCTTGAGGTAAATGCCCAATCTTCCTGTTTCTCTTCCTGTACCTTGGCAATTCTATGGAGGCTCACCCTGCTGTATCTGTCTACTGGCTTTATTTGCAACATCAAAGATATTTCCCTGCAAGCTTTTTCTGTTGCCTCATCTTTAATATTTTCATACTTAGCACCATTCGAATTATATGCTATCTTCTTGAGCATGTCCTCCATTGGCATCTTGTCAATGCTGTGTGAATGATGTCTAGTTACAGCTGGAAGGTGTAGAGCCTCTCTTATCAAGTCCTCGGTGATGAGGAGTTCTTCAGTGGTGCCATCGGCCTTTGTGATTCTCCCTCTTGGTTCCCTTGTTGTAGGTTTCCAGGTACTCTGCACATAATTTTGTGTCAATTATTCGATGAAGAATTTGGGCCATTGCACTTAGTGCAATTCTTTCCACCTTTTCTTGAACTTCAGCTTCCTCTAGTATCTTCAGACACTCGGGGCTATGGTAGTGGAGAGATACCTTTCCATGGGGCATTTGCATTTTGCTGGTGATGATGGTCCCCTGGAATGCTTGGGAATAGGGACCCAAGAAATTAAGCTTTGGTTTATAGATTATCCTTTTTCTCTGACTGGGCAGGGATCCCGTAGCACTTGTAGCTTGTGATGCGGCCGGGGTTTCATGTGCTTCGGACTCCAAGGCTGACATCAGTATAGTAACAAGGTATCAGTCTAATGACTGGTGGGGCTTGATACCATCTTTTCTTTTTCTTTTTTTTCTTTTTTTTCTTTTTTTTGGATATACATATTGTTATATATATATATATATTGATGTGGAATAGGTTAGAGAGTTCGTTAGTGTAGAAGTAATTTTATGTTAGTAGTTAACATATGGCATGAAGCAGTAGGGGGTGCGAAGAGGATTGACCCGTGAAAGTGCAAACGCATGAAAGTGCAGACCCGTGAAATGGCTGAGTCATGAAATTGTTGAATGTGAAAACATAGACCCATGAAATGGTGGGCCGTGAAATGGTTGTGCGTGAAAATGCAGACCCGTAAAATGGTGGGCCGTGAAATGGCTGTGCATGAAAATGTAGACCCGTGAAATGGTGGGTTGTGAAATGGTTGGGCGTGAAAATGCAAACCCGTGAAATGGTGGGCCGTGACATGGTTGTGCGTGAAAACGTAGACCTTTGAAATGGTTGTGTGTGAAAACGTAGACCCGTGAAATGGTGGGCCGTGAAATGGTTGTGCATGAAAATGTAGACCCGTGAAATATTGGGCCATGAAATGATTGGCTGTGAAAACAAAGACCCATGAAATGGTGGGTCATGAAATGGCTGTGCGTGAAAATGTAGACCCGTTGAAATTGTTGGCCGTGAAATGGTTGGGCGTGAAAACATAGACCCTTGAAATGGTGGGCCATGAAATGGTTATGTGTGAAAACGCAGACCCGTGAAATGGTTGTGCGTGAAAACACAGACCCGTGAAATGGTGGGCCGTGAAAAAGGTGTCATCACTATCGTGTAACAAAGACTCGGTGTTCATGAATCTTTTTATAGAATCTTTATACTTGGTTGAATTTTCTTATGCACATGTGATGTGTTCATGAATGAAATGAGAATCGATGATGATTTCCACAATATAATAGAAGCCATTGATAAAAAACAACAAAAAGAAAAGAAAAAGAAGATAAGAGTTAGGCTCCCACCTTGAAGGGAATGGTCGAGGAGATCGTAAGGAAGATGGGAGCTCGAAGATGTACACACAATCGAATGCAGAAGATCGATAATCGCAAACGATGAAATGATGAAAGAAGAAAGAGAATTTAATTTTATAATGTAACCATCGGTACCTTAATGAAGGAAGCCACATGGCGCTGCATGAGTGGCTAAGTGAAAATTACCATTTCACGACGTGAATTGTTTTGGACTTTTTCACACGACATGAAACCATTTTCTACAGTTTCACATTGGACCTTTTCATGGCGTGAAACCATTTATTACAATTTCACGTCGGGGACCTTTTCACGGCGTGAAACCATTTTCTGCAGTTTCACGTCGGAGTGCATAAGATCAAATTTTTCTCATTTTTCATTATGCTCAAGCAATCAATCATGCACATGAAGTTGATTGAACATAGACTTGGAAATGATCCCAAGAAGGAGAGAATCATGGGGGAGATGAATTTGATTTAATTGAGGAATGAGATAAATTTTTAAATAAGGAATACTTTTTGCACATGCCCTCAAAAATAAATATTTAATCATAGAAATCCACCTTAGCTTAAGATAAATTAATAGGAATATGCCTTATCTATAATATAACATTATGATAAAATTTATACTAAGGGATGAAACACTATATTTTAATATTTGTGTATCTAAATTTAAGAGGCTAGACCTAGGATAGGACAAGTTTAATTTCCTTGATTTTTTATATTAGTTAGGGCTAAAATGAGATGTGTACGAAAATGTGCACATCAAATTGTGCACATACGTGTACATTAACCCTTCCATATGATAAATGATTTAGGATAAATAGCTTAGTTCAATTAGAAAGTGCTAGGATTGAGATCTAGAATTGATTAATTTTTTTGAATTGGTACAAAGAATTCTAGATAGAGAAAAACTCTAAAAGGGGAAATCTAGAGATAGAAGAGGAGATTCTAGAGAGGAAAAGAGATGTGTAAAGAGAAGGATACTATTGTGTTAAAAACCCTAAAATTGACTTTGGAGAATTAAGTTGTATGAAATATGATTAGATAATTACAAGAAAAGCATGTTTTTAGAGAGAGAAACACCCCATTAATCCCTAAATCAAGAGATTAAGAGTCCCTTAATCAAGAGTAGCGTTACATCTAAAAAATAAAGTCTAAGAGGTAGCTTTTTTTTTAAAAGAGTGAATAAGAACTAGGATTTAAAAAAAGAATAAAAAAGTTAGGGATTGATGTGCAAAGGCCTAATCCTTAAGAATTCATGTGAAGATGATATCAAGGGAAATGAACTTGAAAATTAAAAGTCCCGATGAATATATCTCAAAAATAAGGTTTAGAAGTAAATAATTTTTTTTGAGACTAAATAAGAACTAGGATTAAAATCAAGAATTAAAAAGTAGGGATCAATATGCAAAGGCCTAATCCTTAAGCATTATGAAGATGCTATCAAGGGAAATGCAGTTTAAAAAAATCATGATGACATAAATTTATGGGACCTTTAAAGAGAAGAAGTCCTTAAGAGTAATCCCTAGATATTTTTGACCTGAGGTTCAGGTTGATGAATTTCCTGATGGGAAAGGGCTATTAGGACTACATAGAAGGTGAGCATGAAGAGGCACCAAGATACGGGACATAAATCCGACTGCTGCCTACAGATGTGAAAGAGTTTAAAGACTGGAACCAAGGAGCCAGGAAAGTAATGTATTGGCTCTCCATTAGTATACAGGACACCATGATTGGGCATATTCAGGATGCCAAGTCCCCCAAGGAGGCATGGGACACCTTGGTAAAACTCTATGAAACAAATACCAAGGCACGCAAGATACAGTTGAAGAACGAACTTCGTACTCTGGAGAAAAAGAGCATGTTTGTGAATGACTATGCATTGAAGATAAAGGGTATTGTGGAATCCCTTGCATCTATTGGTGTGTCAGTAGATGATGATGATAAGGTGGAAGTTTGTCTATGTGGTCTCGGGCCACAATACAAGGCATTCAAGACGTCTATTCATACTCAGGAAAACATTTCCAACTTTACAGATTTGGTGTCTATGCTGATTATAGAAGAGAAGAGCTTGGGTGAAGACCAACAGTCTTCACAAACCAACAACAGTTCAGAGCAACAGGCCTTCTACACAAGTTCAGGAAGAGGATGAGGTAGAGGAGGCCGTGGACGCGGTCAAGGAGGTGGCCGAACAGGTAATCAAAATTATGGACAACAGCAATAGCAACAACAGTCCCAGAATACACAACAACAACAACAACAACACGCAGGTGGAAGAGGAAAATTCAGAGGCAGGGGGAGTCAAAGAGGACGTGGAAATTGGCAAAGGCAGTATAATGATGCACGTGAATGCTATTATTGTGGTAAGCCTGGACATGTGCAGGCAGAGTGTTATAAGAAGTAGGCTGACATGCAAAATGGGAAAGTGCAGCATGAGTGCTGCGATGTTTGCAAATGGTTCAAGAATTGTTGCAGACACAGACATATGGCATAAAAGAACTGGGCATGTGAATGTGCAGAGAATGAAGTCTATGGAGACAAAAGGAATTGTGACAGGGCTGCCAAAATTTAAAGTGGAAGGTATGCAGAGAATATGTGAAGCATGCCAATTTGGGAAGTAAACAAAGAATGTGTTTCCACGTAATAGATATATGAGCAGAAATGCACTAGATGTTGTGCATTCAGATGTATGGGGTCCTACGAAGACCATGTCTATGGGAGGCTGCAGGTATTATGTGACTTTCATTGTTGATGACCACACAAGAAAAGTGTGGGTATATTTCATGAAGGAGAAGAGTGAGGTGTTCACTCACTTTCAGAATTTCAGAGTTTCGGTTGAAAAGAAACAAGGAAATATATAAAGTGCCTAAGGTCAGATGGAGGGGGAGAATACTTCTCCAATGAATTCTCTGAATTTTTGAAGAAGAATGGTATTTGGAGACAGTTTACATGCAGATACACTCCGCAGCAAAATGGAGTTGCTGAGCGGAAAAACAGGCACATTGCTGAGATTGCGCGAGCATTGATGGAAGAGAAAAATATGCCGCATAGCTATTGGGCTGAGGCTGTTTCTACAGCTATATACATCATGAACAAGACTCCAACTGCAGCCATACATGATGTAACTCCAGAGGAGAGGTTTACTCGCAGAAAACTAGATTTGTCTCATCTGAAAGTCTTTGATGCATTGCATATGTGCATGTGCCAGATGAGCTGAGAACTAAGGTGGATCCGAAAGCTAAAAAATGTGTGTTTATTGGATATTCCCTTGAGCAAAAGGGATACAGGTGTTATAACCCTGCTACACGTGAGTTGAGGGTAAGCAAGGATGTTGTCTTTGATGAGATGAGCAGCTGGTATGCTGCTGAAAAAGAAGCTATTGGGGCTAATGTGAGTGGAAGTGTGGTTGCACAGAATGCAGGTCAGCCAATCACAGTCTTTGAGTGGACCAGGAGAGTCCTCATCTAGTGGGTCTATTGATAGACCATGGAGTGGCAGGCTGCGTCATAATACCAGTCCTGCAAATGTGATTAGTACATCACGGAAAGGAAAAGAGAAAGTGGTTGAGCCCCTTGGTATGCCTTACATTTCTGCAGGGCATTCTCATGTTGATGGAGAGTCTAGAGGCTCAGATATGAGCCTTGATGAGGAGCTTGGGATCCCAGCTATGAGAACACCTAGTGTAAAGAAGGCTATGGAAGCCATGAATGAAAAACTGTGAAGATCAAGGAGAGTGAAAAATCCTGTGCAGAGATTTACCTATGATGGTTATGTGGCACATCACTATGCATATATGGCAAAGGTTGTGCAGGTTGTTGAGCCCACATGCATTGATGAGGCTGTTGGAAATGTGCGTTGGGAGAAAGCTATGGATGAGGAGATGGATGCACTATATGGAAATGAGACTTGGGATTTAGTGCAATTGCCTGAAGGCAAGAAAGCCATTGGATGCAAGTGGGTGTACAAAGTTAAACATAACAGTGATGGAAGCATAAACAGGTACAAGGCTAGATTGGTAGCCAAAGGACATGCGCACACATATGGCATTGATTATGAGGAAACTTTCAGCCCAGTTGCCAAGATGGCAACAGTGAGAGTTGTGATAGCAATGGCTGCATCAAAGCAATGGTCTTTACATCAGATGGATGTAAAGAATGCATTCTTGCATGGGGATTTGCAAGAAGAGGTGTATATGTTGCAGCCACCTGCTGGTTATGAGGATGTGGGTCACCCCGAGCATGTTTGCAGGTTGAAGAAAGCCTTGTATGGCTTAAAACAAGCACCAAGAGCATGGTTTGACAAGATTTTTGAATATCTTGTCACTATTGGCTTTCATGTAGCCAATGCAGGTTTCTCACTGTATGTGAGACATGGTGATAGAGGGGTCGTTCTTGTTGTCATCTATGTAGATGACTTGATCATTACGGGGGACCATGATGCACAGATCTTTGATGTAAAGATCTTGCTTAGACAAAAGTTCGAGATGAAGGATCTGGGGGAGCTCAAATATTTCTTGGGCATTGAGGTGATTAGGTCACCACATGGTATTGGATTACTGCAGAGACAGTATGGCTTGGACATGTTGTTCAAGTATGGTATGACAGGCTGTAAGCCTATTTTCGTGCCATTGGATTAGAATGGCAAGTTGAGTGCAGATTCAGGAGAGATCTTGGAGGATCCTACTATGTATAGGCACATAGTAGGAAGGTTGATCTACATGACGATCACCAGACCAGATTTGAGCTATGCTGTTGGGTTGGTGAGTCAGTTTATGCAGGTTCCATGGAAATCGCATTTGGATGCAGTGAGACGCATACTGAGGTATGTGAGGTCTACTTTGCATTGTGGACTATTCTATGAGATTGGGACAGAGATATGTGTACATGGGGTCTACTTTGCATTGTGGACTATTCTATGAGACTGGGACAGAGATATGTGTACATGGGTACACAGATGCTGATTGGGTATGTAGTATCTCAGATAGAAGATCTACCAGTGGATTCATGTTTTCTTTGGGGAGTGCTGCTGTGACTTGGAGCAGCAAGAAGCAGCCTACGGTTTCTCTATCCAGTATAGAGGCCAAGTACAGAGGAGCTGCTATGGCAGCATGTGAGGTAGCTTGGTTGAGAAAGCTACTTGCAGATTTGGGTCTATCAGTGGATAGACAAGTTGTAATTTTCTGTGACAACATTAGCAGTATACAGTTGGCCAGGAACCCAGTCTTTCATGCTCGTACAAAGCACATAGAGGTTCACTACCATTTTGTCAGAGAGAAGGTCTTGGCAGGAGACCTCGACCTTGTTTATGTGAGCACAGAGGATCAGGTAGCTGACATCTTCACCAAAGCATTGGGTACAGAGCAACTCCGCAGATTCAGGGCTTCGCTTGGTGTACATGAGATGGAGTTGAGCTCGAGGGGGAGTGTTGAGATATCGAGCTCGTCTAGTGAGGCGGTGGACACTAATGACCCGCTTTGGTGGGGGGATAGGCCCCACACTTACACCACTGGCATGGTTGGTGAGATCTTGGGTGATATGCGGCCAGTGGGATGATAGGCTGTGTGACAGCCATTCTAGAGACTGGCATAGTTATAGTGCCAGCTCATTTTAGTTGGGTTCACACTATAGACAACCCGTGTATGTATTGGTTGAGTACCTTTCATATTATTGTGTACTCTTATCTTGTATATGGTGTGTTGAGTGTTGAGTAGAGAAGAAGAAGATTTTCAGCCTCTCACCTTGTGTGTGTTCTCTATTAGGGTTTTGTGAGTGTGTGTGTGTGCTTGTTGCAAGAGCTCAAGCTCTCTTCCCCCCTGCATCTTTTCAATATCATGGGTTGTTGCAAGTTAAGGGTGTTCAGTTTTTTCCAGTTTATGCTGGACGGGGACAATGCTTGGAGAGAAAATTCAGGGGGGCAAGGTCAGATGAGATCAAGCAACTAATAGAAAACACACATGCACTCAAATTAACCCAATATAATTAATCAAAATTAAGAAAAATATGATGAAATATAATCAAGTTACACTCTATATTATGTGAATATCTAAGGTCCCAATGGGAATCTCATATGAGTTTATATGTAAAAGATATTTGAAATTTATGGAGAATCAGTCCAAATTTGGACAGAATGTATGCATTGACGTTGTACCCAAGGAAATGAGGACTTTTGACTATCTAATGCTTAATCAAATTATGCAACTATATTCCCAACTTTTCATGTGATGTTTCACCAAAATTACGTATGTAAAAGGAAATTCATTAGCACTAAAGGTAAACAAATGCTTGTTATTGTTTATAGGGTGCCTGAGTGGACAAAACTAGGCACCCTGATCTTGCAACCACCCTCATGTTGATGATGCAGAGTGGTTTTCTCCAATGGTAATTGTGCCTAAGAAGGGTAATAACTGGAGGGTTTGTGTGGATTACAAACCTCTTAATGCAGCTACAAAAAGGCATCACTATCCTCTCCCTTTTCAGGATAACATACTGGACCAAGTTGCAAGACATGAGAAGTATTCGGTATGTGATGGTTTTAGTGGTTATGTTCATATCAAAATAGCCCTAGAGGATATAAAAAAACCATCTTTATCACTCCTTGGGGGGTGTTCTAGTACAAGGTTATGCCTTTTCGGCTTCTTAATGCATATGCTAGTTTTCAGAGTTGGGTTGACAAGGTTCTTGGCCCTTATCTTTGGTCTTTTGTTCGAATATTCATGGATGATTTTTGTGTTTATAGTGATAGCAGGTGGATACATATAGAAAGGTTGGACATGGTCTTCAAGAAGCTTGATGATGATGGAGCTTAACTTAATCCAGCCAAATGCAAACTAGCAAGAGAGCCAGGGAAATACTCAGCGACCCTGACTCCCAGGCTTTAGTCCCTAGGGTTGCACTCAAAGGGAAAGAGAAGATAATCAGGTCATTCTTTCGTGTAGAGGGTCTGGAGGAGTGGTGGAAAACCACACACATCCAAAGAGGTGCTACTATCTCCTCAAACATATTTGTCCCTTGTGCCAAAAGACAACGGGAGAAACTATAATCCATCAATTGCTCTAAGTTATCGGGGGTAGCGCCTTTGGACACTCGCAGGAGAGACCTCACTAGGGAGGCAACCATGGTCATCTTAACCGTCTCAAAGAAACGATGAATCAATCGGCGAATGGAATTCGCTGGCTACCTTCGGCTCTGGGTCAGGGGGGCGACGGGAGTGCTTTGGAGAGGCAGAGGGAGGGAGGAGGGTTGAAGAAACTACTCTAAATATGGGGCCGAGGATGTAGGAGGAGGGGGAGGGGGCAGGGGAGGAGTCACAGAGGGGGTTGCTGATGGGCGAGGTCCATCGGAGAGGAAGTTTGTTAGGAAAAGGTTACTGAGGGATCGGCGGGGTCTACCAGCCTCATTGGGCTGCTCTGAGGGTCAAGGGAGGTCTCTTGATGGGGAATCGGATATTAGATTGGAGGGGCCGAAGGGGCCCGTTCACTAACTAGAGGGGGCCCACAACTGGTGGGTGCTGTGATAAATGCTCAAAATGGTTCTTTGATAGAACCAAATCCTCATGTGCTCTACTAACCTGGCATGCATGTTGATGATGCTCAACCTTGGTGGTCGGTTGATGTCTTGAGCACAGGTCAACCATCATTCACTCTCTCGCAAACAACCGTGTCATTTGCGGTCAGAACCTCGTGCTCTGTTGCTTAAAAGCCTGCCTCTCTCTACCCCCTAGTGAGGATCTGAATGGGATACGAGGGGGAGACTATTGGTGGTGGCCTCCTATGGTGGCAAGCTCTGGCTAGATGGCCCATCTTCCTGCATATGAAACATTGGATTGGAAGGCCTGAATACTCTAGTCGTTGAAGGATGGAGTCTCCTCGGAGGCATGGGATAGATGTTATGTGTGGCACTAAATCTGGCGAGGCAACACAGATGCAGAGAGATGGAATCTCGACTGCCCGTGCAAGGGCTGAGGCAGTTTTGGGAGGGGGATTCCATCACTCTGCCGATGGCACCACTAATCACTGCTGGGAGGAGAGGAAGATATTCCTTTCTAATGCTGGCCTGGGAAATGAACTATCACTCAAAATCCTAACACACCAACCAGAGGGTCAGACGCAGAATTGAAGCCATGATGCCACCATGCAAAGAAGTCCTGCACCATATGCAATGCAAGGGGGCTTAGTTACACGACTCGGTTTGATTGTTGTTGGTGAGTCAAACTCCACCTGGTATAGTAGCCATGCCCCAAAGGCTAAATGTCTCTGATCTTTGCAGGCTCACCAATGAGGAGTTGTCCATGCTCAGGGTGGGTACCAACAATTTTGCAAACCAGAGTGGAGGACTCTGATGCCACAACAATCATGGTGAGGATCTGAAGGTTCAATTTGGAGAAAGATAAGGAAGCAATGACGGCCTTGGTTGGGGTTGATGGAGCGGTTGCCATGGAGCCCTCTTGAGGGAAATACCAAAAAATGCAGAGGATTGCCAAAGGGAGAACACCTCAAAGAACCTGAAAAACTTACGCTGTGTATGTGGATATGGATGTAGATGTATGGATGTGGATGTGGATATGGATATGGATGTATGGATGTGGATGTGGATGTGGATGTAGGGATGTGGATATGGATGTGGATGTATGGATGTGGATATGTAGTGGATATGGATGTAGATGTATGGATGTGGATGTATGGATATGGATGTGTATGTGGATATGGATGTAGATATATGGATGTGGATGTATGGATGTGGATGTTAGGATGTGGATGTGGATGTATGGATGTGGATGAGTATGTGGAAGAATGAATGTAGATGTGTATGTGGAAGAATGAATGTGAAAGAATGGATGTGGATGTATAGATGTGGATGTGTATGTGGATGTATGAATGCGGATGTGTATGTGAAGAATGGATGTGGATGTAAATGTGTACGTGGAAGAGTGGATATGGATGTGTATGTGGATGTGAATGTGGAAGAATGAATGAGGATGTGTATGTGAAAGGATGTGATGTTGATGTGAGTGAATGGATGAGATGTAATGTGATGTGAATCTGGATGAGAATGAATGAGATGTGATGTTATGTGAATCAAAATGTGAAGGAATGATTTGGGATGTGAATGGATGATATATGATGTGAATGAATCTGATGCGATGAGATGGAAAATGATGTGATTGGATGAGAATGGGTACACATATGAATTGAGCGTGGATTAAGTAATTCGGATTGATGTGGAACAATGTGGAAAGACGAGAGTTCATTATACAAACTATATTTGTGACATGTTTGTAAATGACTGTTTTATGTCAAGAATGCTGGGCAAGCATTTTGACTGTCTTGTGAATAAGGTCGTGGTGGAGACCTAACTGATAAAGTTGCAACAGCTGACAGAGAGTCAACGGAGGATGTCTCGCGTAGCAAGGTCGGCCCAGGTCTTGACCAGCCTCAGTTTGATTTAAATGGTGAGCTTCCGGTATGGTGGATGAGGGACCAAGGAAGTGGCCTATGAGTGAAGCGCTAGGTGACCTGCGAAGGATCCTAGAGGGTGCTGACCAAAGATACCCACACATGCATCGTGGAAGATATTGGAACAAGGAGTAAGAGTTGTTTTCTAAAACCAAGCATGGATCTGGCTGATTGACCTTGCTAGTCCTCAACGGATGAGTCCATGGCTCTTTTGTATGGATCTGTTGGTTGATCTTGCTAACCTTCAACAGAGATTCCATCTTGAATTTTTTATAAGTGAATATATTGTCGGGTACTATGAGCTAGGAACTATCAAAAAGGCTCCTAAGTGGACAGGTGGTGAGCGTTTTGGTTGCCAATGATGCCATAGATACTCCGATGAAGGAATGATTGGAAATTAGGATTCAATCGGATATTTTGTAGGATTGTGATCAGTGATACTATGGCTTCATTAAATGATTGTTTTAAAGATAGCTAAATCTTTGAAGAAAGCAATTTCATATTGGGTGTGTAGGTGGTGTGACTAGCTTTCAGTTTGCATGAACAACCGGCTAGGGGGCCTGGGAACTCTTTTCCCTCTGGTACCCGGGACAAAACCTAACCGAATCCTTAAATTGGATCCCATCACTACAGTGGCTGCTAACCCATGGGACTGGATGGGGTTAGGCTAGACTAATGGATCCGTAAAATGAGACTCAATTTCTGTTGTAGTACACTAGATAAAGTAAATCCCGGATAGTAATTGTTCTATGGAAAAGGAAGCAACGGCTGTGCCTCTCGATGGGGGAAAAAGCGTTGATCTCTATGATCCAAGTGCTAGTTTCTTCCTTGATCTGACCAAGTGACTTTAGGCTCTGTCACATCAGTTTGGTCAGTAATGACCTTGACTACGTTAGAGTAAAAATATCCTGGAGGAATCGCCCGTGCTTTTCGAGCAAGGGAAGTGTTTCCGGGTTTGGTTTTGGAAGAACCGAGGGATTAGTCTCCTGTTCGGATATCTGTGGGCGAGGCCCCGAGTGAGAGGACCCTCCACCACGTATGGAGAGCTACTTCTGCCTGCTAGCATCCCCGAATCCGTTGCGCGGAGGGGTCAGGGATCTTTTAGCCTGCTGGTATTAGAGCAAATTGGCTATAGTGGACAAAATGAGAAGCCAAAAATGTCAAAAATTTATGAAGTAACAGTAAAAAATTGAAATTGTGTGATGAAATTCATACAAATTGATATTCAGACTGAAATTCATAAATTGGTAGTTGGGGCTTCAGATGGAAGTACCGCAATTGTATGGAAACCCTGACTGGAATGATGATAATGACCTCAGTAAATCCCTATGAGATTAGTGGATTGTGATATCAGATTGCTACTGTTAACACTTGACCCAGTGGATCAAGTTAATAGGATGACAAATTTAGAACTTGCTTGACTGAAGTTCTCGTTGAGGAATGTTTAGAAAGAAATTTTTCGGTCTAATGGACCATTATTGTGTAAAAGATATGAATGATATGATCTGAATGAATTGTTATTTAATGATGAGTTCTTTATAAGGGATATTTATCCCAGGATTCTGTTGGGTTGACCAGAATATAAGGAACCCCAGAATCAGTTGGATCAAGGGAAAGAGTTGTCCTCTAGTTTGCGAGATGAGGACATCTCGTGTTTTTTAAGTGGGGTAGGATGTAAGATTCCTCCCCCCAGCTTTTGAGGTGTACAGACTTAAGAACCTCTCCTTCTGATATTATAATTATTTCCCCCTCTGAAATAAAAGAAAGATTCCGTTTTATCTTGTTTTGACCTAGAGAGAGAAAATGTCTAGTGGGAGGTAGTCCAAAATTGAGATATTTTTGGATATAAAATTCCTCCTAGTGTCTAAAATGGTTTCCCATGAAACACAAACTCAAAAAGAACTTTCCAATGTGCAATTGGAATTAATTAGAAGTGGGTATAAAGGATCTAAGCCTAAGGGTCTAGATTTTCAGAAAATTTTTGGGATTATGGTCCAATTAAGGTTCCTATGGGGAGCAATAGGATCAATCCAAGTGTGGGGAGGAGATAAATCCAATTTATAAAAGAAAAATACCCAAAAATCAGTAAATGCCCACATAAGATGGAGAATTGACTGAGTACAAGGTTTATTAGTAAAAAACTATGAGTATTATTAAAAAAAATGAGATATTTTGGGTATAATGATTCATTTTTGACACATGTGTAAGGAACAGGGGGCCCTTCAAGGAGGTGCCTATTTCACATGTGTGGTGGAGTTTTAAACTCAAAAATATTGTGATATTTTTATCTCTCCTCTCTCTTGGATCAAACCAAATCAAAAGGGAATCAAACTAGGTCCAAATCTTGTCCAAATTCAACCAAACTGAACCTAGAAAATTCTAGAAATTAGTTGGACTTGGTTAAAGGTCTCCCTCACCTATAAATAGATCCTTAGCTCTTTGTAAAAAAATATGAGAACTATATTATGCCAGTATTATGCTGAAATAATGATATTTTCTATTATCCTCTAAAAACCTCTACAAAATTGAAGAGATTGGAGCTTCTCTCTCTCTTCAATCTTCCTTGGTGACTCCTACAACATACCAAACCAATTGATTGGTTGGGGGCCTCTACTGTGATTAAAGAATCAAGTAAATTAAAAGGTAAAATATGGATTATTACCTTTTTCTTATTAAAACTCCAAATGCTTCTCTTCTCAACCCAAGCTTGAGAAGCTTTAATTTGAATGGCTTTTGATTACTATTAATCAATTCATAATTGGATAATGATCCAATTAGTGTTCATTCTAATCATATCAATAATATTAAACTTTATTCTTTCAATTAAATTGAGAATTATCAGTAATAGCAGGCGGAGCTATGGTAAAATTTTTGTAAAATAAACAGATAAAATATTTTCATTCATAATATGAAAAGAGAACTTCCTACCATATTCTAGGAATTATCATCCTAGATTAATTGAATGATTCTCATTGAAATCATGGAGAAATTGATTTTTATGTTTATGCTTAATTAAAAAATTAAGAAAAAGAGAAATTCTAGTAATTTATTTTTATGATAAAAGAGTAATCCCCATGATAATGGAAATCCATGTATTCTAAAGAATTAAGAGAAAAAATTAGAATACTAATATAATGTATACTTTATGTAAAAATTAAAGAAAGATTTTAGTTAAATTTATCTTTTTGCATAGATAAATTTATATGATGAAAGAGGAATTCCCACCATATTGGAATTCAAATAATTAAAGAAGAAAAGTGTAATTCCTAGTATAAAGGAATTAATGAAGTTTTTTTAAATTTTAAAGAGAAAAAAAATTAGTTAAATTTATGTTTTTGCAAAGATAAGTTTAAATGATAAAAGAGGAGTTTCCACTACATTTGGAATTCCATCAATTGGATGGGAAAAGAGAAATTCCTAGTATATTGAAATTATGGGATAATTTATTTAAATTCAAAGATAAATTTTTAAATAAATTTATTTATCTATGGAAAATATTTAAATGTCAAAAGAGGATTTATTATGACATTTGGAATTCCATCATTTAGACGAACAAAGAGAAATTTCTAGCATATCGAAATAATGGAATTCCCATGACATTTGAATGTAAATAAATAAATACAAAAAGAGGAATTCCCATGGTCATTGGGATCCAAGAAATAAAATGGGAAGAAGAGAAATTTTTAGTATAATTCGATTTATGATTATTTACCAAAAGTGGAAATATGGGTAGAATTGATTTCTACAAATCCCATGAATTCTTTTATTCAAAAGAAGAATATTGAATATAATTCAATTGAGGAATTGAGAAGGAATATGGAAATAGTTGTCAGAAAAAGAATCTTTAATTAGGTCGCCAAGCAATTGGTAGAAATTTAGAAAAAGTCCTATTATCGGTATCAATCTAGAAAAAGCTATTAAATGGAAATAGCATGTGAATGGATGTGATAAGATGTGTATGGGATGTGATAATATGTAAATGGGATGTGATAAGATGTGTATGGGATGTGATAGGATGAGAACGGATGCGATAAGATGAGTATGGGATGTGATTGCATGTGCAGAAGTATATAAGAAAGAAAGGGTATGCATGTGTATGAGAATGAATAAATGTGGATATGGATGAAGATGCGTATGTGAATGTCTGGATGTAGACATATGGATGTGGATATGGATGTGGATGTGGATGTGGATGTGGATGTGGATATGGATGTGGATGAATGGATATGGATGTGAATGTATGGATGTAGATGTATGGATGTGGATATGGATATGGATGTGGATGTGGATGTGGATGTATGGATGTGGATATGGATGTGGATGTGGATGTGGATATGGATGTGGATGTATGAATGTGGATGTGTATGTGGATATGGATGTAGATGTATAGATATGGATGTATGGATGTGGATGTGTATATGGATATGGATGTGGATATGGATGTGGATGAATGGATGTGGATGTGTATGTGGATATCGATGTAGATGTATGGATGTGGATATGGATGTGGATGTGTATGTGGATATGGATGTAGATGTATGGAAGTGGATATGGATGTGGATGTGTATGTGGATATAGATGTAGATGTATGGATGTGGATATGGATGTGGATGTATGAATGTGGATGTGGATGTGTATGTGGATATGGATGTAGATGTATGGATGTGGATATGGATGTGGATGTGTATGTGGATATGGATGTAGATGTATGGATATGGATGTGGATGTGGATGTAGATGTATGGATGTGGATATGGATATGTATGTAGGGATGTGGATGTGGATGTGGATGTATGGATGTAGATGTATGAATCTGGATGTGTATGTGGATATGGATGTAGATGTATGGATGTGGATATGGATGTGGATGTGTATGTGGATATGGATGTAGATGTATGGATGTGGATGTGAATGTGGATGTGGATGTATGGATGTGGATATGGATATAGATGTGGATGTATGGATGGATATGGATGTATTAATGTGGATGTGGATGTGGATGTATGGATGTGGATATGGACGTGGATGTATGGATATGGATGTGGATGTGTATGTGGATATGGATGTAGATGTATAGATGTGGCTCAAAAGTCTCCCTCATCAACTCGCGTTGGAGCTTCTCACAAGTCTCCGTCTTGCTCACAAGTCTCGCATTTACAGATTCAAAATATGGATGCAAAATATGTTCTCTCTCTCTCTCTCGTGTACACGAAAAAAGAAAAAAACAAAAAAATTGTAAATGTAAATTGTATACGCCGTCAGTAATGGACCGATGAGACTATTTATCAGCACGGCGAAGCGAGAGCAATGCAATCTCAGAAGCAGCAGAAGCTAGCCATTGAGGGATCGACGCAATCAAAGAAGAGGCAGCAGCTAGCGATGAAGAGAGCAGAGCCTGCGGAGAAGAAGTCGCGCGAGACTAGGGTCAAACTTCATTGTGATCTGATCTTCACCAAGATACTCCCACTACTTCCAGTGCAATTTGTTTCGCAGGTGCGTCTCGTTTGTAAGTCATGGGACGCTGAGGTGGGTGGGTCACCCTCCTTTTTCAAGAACTGGTTGCGTGCTGGGGGTGGAGAGTGTTGGCTGCTGTTAGGTCGGACGCTGCCGCCGCCACCTGATACGTCGAGGCGCACGAGTGATCAGCAAGCCAAAAAGGGTGGGAAAGAGATATTTGCCTACAGCACGGCTCTGCACAAGCGTATCTCTCTTCCCGTACACAGAAGCCTAGTGCCGTACTTAGGGCGGAGCTTCGAGCATCTGGCCTGGGCAGATCGAGACAACATCGTCCAGTACTGCGGGCTGGCAAGCACAGCGGGCGGGGGCGACGGGCTGTTGGGCGCGCTTCTTCGCAACGCGGGATCGGCAACGTACTCAGTCTTTGTGTTTAACATTTTGACGGGCGAGCAACATAGACTACCACCGCCTCACGGCGACCCCGACATAAAGGATCCGAGCAAGTTTTCCATATCCCTGCTTGAAGTGGCACGTGCCGCGTCGTCTCCAACGGCGGGCTTCACCTTCAAAGTTGTTCTACGATATCTCCATGGGCTCGACGCTGCCACACACGAGATTTACGACTCTCGGGAAGCTTGTTGGAGGCTTCCATGCAGGCAACCACCGGAGGCTTCTCTGCAAAGCAACATGCAGGGTGCAGATCTGTTCTGGTATAACACACAGGACAGCAAGCTGTTTGGCTACAACATAAATGCGGAGGATTGGACCTTAGCCCATGTGCCTTTTCCCCCACAAACAGTGCAGCGGCCCCATATCGTCGTAAAAAGGCGGGGCCTTGTCCTCCTTGTCGCCGTTACCCTTCACTCGTTCTCATTGTCGCCCAAGTATTTGCAAGGCTTCGGCGTGTGGACACTGTCATCATCTGCGTGGATGCAAGTCGTCACCACTCCTCCACAGTTGTCCCTGAAGTTGTTCAAGAATTGCGTCCAGCATGGCCCCGATCTAGACATAAGCTTCACTCACACCAATTCCCTCATATGTATGACGACAATCTGCAAAAGCAATGTCATCACCCCTGCGCCCCTTCTCTACAATGTTGCAAATGATTCTTGGCAGGCTCTCGAAGGCTGCGAGAACCTGCAAGCGCTTACTTCATTTCAACCCCGGTACAAATAAAATTAAGATTACGCTAGGGAAGCTTTAGGTAGTCTTGTCTCTCCAAAGCTTAACCTTGTCTTTGATTGACGAGAAAGCCTTTTTGATATTGTGGTTTTGAGAAGCCTTTTGATCGAAATATCGATTTGTGGTTTTGTCTTGCCAACATGTGTTGTAAGATTTGTTTTGTTACAAAACATTCAAATAGTGTGTAAACGGAATGTGAACTCTTCTCTTTTTTGCCTTTCACTTGTCAAACCCTCTCAAAAGCTTGTGAATATAGAAACAATTAGTTGTGTATTTACTTTTTAAGACATTCTTTGTTGGCTGACCAAAAGATCCCCACTAGTTAATATTAAGTAGAGCATTAGATGATGGTGATCATATTCAAGAGTGGCATTGAAAAAAGCTAGAGCCCATAAAAACTAGTAGGGAAAATCAGAATCAACCAAACCTTGTTATTTCATTTGAAGGTTTTCTTTTTGCACATGCCAAGGTTGGTTAGCGCAGGAGCAAGAACACATGTGCATGCATCACATGTTTATTTCAGAGATTATTTGAAATGTGTAATAGTATTTCACATTCTCATGAATGTCCTTTCTTGTTAACATGAATTCTTGGATAAAAAGGGTTTTCCTTCTCATACAAGTGTAAAACCTTAAGTTTATTTCTAACCTCATATAAGTGGATGGCCAAATGTATCTTTGTATGTAGTTTCAAACATTATTTTACCTTTCCCTTTACACATTTACTATTTGAATGTTTCTTAAAATAAATCACGATACCATTTTTTATCAGTTTTCTGAATGATATCTCTTACATACAATTTTTCTTTTCCCAATCATATCTCTTACATAAATTCTTTTATAATTTCTCACGTTTGAGAGAGAGAGAGAGAGAGAGAGAGAGAGAGAGAGAGAGAGAGAGAGAGAGAGAGAAATAACCTCGCTCAACAAAAAAAAATAGATATTGACCCATATCTCACAGCTCTATTTAATGGGAAGGCACAATCAGGGCTTAGAGAAGACAAAGAGAAAGGCCCCAAGGAGGAAGCAGAAGGAAAGCATAAGAATATGTGACTGGACAGGGAAACCAAACGACTTCCACACACAGTAAGAAGAATCAGAGGATCGGATATCGTGTAGACTGGACAAGAAGAGAACATTTCAATTTGGTGAGAAAAAGACATGCAGTAACAAGGGGAGAATTGCCAATGAGGGGCCCAATGGGGCAACCCAAGTTCAAGGCAACCAACAACTAAAAGAGAACTTGGCCAAAATTAGCAAGTCAATTTTATTCTGAAGGCTAGAGCAGTAGAAGAGTATAGTGAGATCTCTGTGCAATCAGACTTGCATGCTTTCAAGATTCAATCGACAAAGAGTGGGTATAGGGATCCCTTAATTACCTTCAACGTTGCATGACTAATGGGATGAAGGAAATGACAAAGCTACAATAAATCAAGGAGAAGGTCATTTCACTTTAAGTCGTAAATAAGCTAGAAGGAACCCCTTCAAGAGGAGCTGCGCAGTAGAAGAATGCAAGCGGGTCGGTTGGATGCGATGTAATAAGAAATCCAAGATCTCCAACACGCCAACAAAGTGATGAAAATTGAAATGGAGAATATGAAAGAGATGATGGCCAGGAAGGAATAGGTGACTCCAGAAATGCATGAGGATTTGGACAGGGCTAGACAAAACCAAGAGAGAATTGAGGAACAAGTCACTCTGATGTGGGAAGAGCACCTTAGAGTCATTAAAGAGGTCCAATACAGGGATGGAAAAGACAAGATGGAGATGGTGAAAATAGGAGCCAAGTTGGTAGTGCTAGATGTAGAAGAGTTCCTAGGTTGGTAGCCGCCTAGCAACATCAAAGAATTTTTTTCCCCTGGTTGAGGCTCCAGTGCTTGGCTTGGATAAGTGGGACTTTCAAAGAGATTTTCCTTGGATGAATATGATGCATATTCCTCCTCCACATAGCTTGGTTTTCCAAGTCTCTACACATATTTGAATTGTCATAGTCAACAAACCTCACAGGAGTAGTCCCAGGAGCAGGAGGTTGAGCTCCAAGTACAGGTCGTGCTTGCTCTTGTGCCATCGGTGGCTTACGTTCAAAATTAGTATACTATTGATGCATTTGTAGAGCCACTGAACCCCTTTGCTACTCACGCTCCTGTCTCATTCTTGCAATGCTATTGAAGTTGAAGCGGCCAAATATATGCTGATAGAGGGCCAACTCTACAAGATGGAGGTTGAGCTCCAAGTACAGGTCGTGCTTGCTCTTGTGCCATCGGTGGCTTACGTTCAAAATTAGTATACTATTGATGCATTTGTAGAGCCACTGAACCCCTTTGCTACTCACGCTCCTGTCTCATTCTTGCAATGCTATTGAAGTTGAAGCGGCCAAATATATGCTGATAGAGGGCCAACTCTACAAGATGGGCAAGGATGGCAACTTGCGCATGTGTGTATGTGAAGCTGACTACTTGAAAATCTTGACTCACGCACATGCAGGTGTTAGGGGTGGACACTTTTCGAGCAATACCATAGCTAATTTGATTAGGTGGTCTGGGCTTTGGTGGTCAATCTTACAAATGGATGCCGAAGAATATGTACAATGTTGTGACGATTGTCAAAGGGCCAAACCTCCCATCACAAAGGACAATATGCCATTGCGGCCTATGTTAAGCACACGTGCTTTTTCCAAATGGGGTATTGATTTTGTCGGTCCCATTAAACCTCCAGCTCGTCACACGCATGTTATAGTCCGCAAACTGACTATTGGACCAAATGGGTAGAGGCAAAGGCTACAGCCAAAAATGATGCCAGAACCACAGCCAAGTGCTTGTATGAGTACGTTTTACACGCCATGGCTTACCTATTAAAATCGTTAGTGATCAAGGTGTGCACTTTGTGAATGAGGTCATAGAATTTTTACTTCAAGAATTTATGGTAATTCACAAGCGTTCTGCACCCTATCATCCCCAGACCAATGGTCAAGCTGAGAGTACTAACAAGATTCTCTGCACAGCACTCACAAAGATTGTTGAGGGACATAGGACTGATTGGGAGCAAAAGTTGCACTCACTTCTTTGGGCATATAGAACAGCCTATAAAACATCTGTGGGGCACAACCCCATTTGAGCTTGCTTTTGGGCTAGATGTAATTCTTCCCATTGAATTTCTTGTACCTACTCTACGAGTTGCTAAACAATTGGACTGGACTGGTCATGAGCTTTCTCAACGCATTGATGAATTGGAAAATCTTGATGAGACCCGCTTATTGGCGGTAATGGGGATGTATGCCGAGAAGAGGAGACAAAAGCAATGGTATGATAGAAATGTAACAACTGGCCGATTCAAAAAAGAAGACCTTGTGCTCTTGTACACGCTTAAGAAGCATAAGAGAAAGCTCAAGAAACATGGCCTAGGACCGTTTGTGATTAATGAGCTTACTCCAAGTGGTGCAGTGCATTTAGAGACACTAGAAGGTGAGCAAATGCCTAACTTCATTAATGGAAATCGTCTCAAGAAATACAATGAACCATTAACTGAAGTTATGCTTCAATAAATGCATGCTGCCCACACACGGAAAGAAGCACATGACCTACTTAAACGTTAGGCTCAAGAAGAAGCTAAAGCTAGAATTGCAAAAGCCAATGAGCGTCACAAGGCTTCTGTGTTGACCTTACAGTTGGCTACTAATGAAACAATATGTCGATCCTTTCAATATTCACGTGTGTCTTCATCTTCATGAGACTACCTACTTTGTCTCTGCCTTAATTGACTCTGGTGCACATTATAATGTTCTCTCATTTGACACATGGGTAGCCTTAGGACAACCAACACGTGCACATTCCTATTGACTTACGAAGCTTCTCAGGTGAAGATAACCCTTTAGAGGGAAAATGTGTCAATATGATATCCATTCAGGATCACCAGATGTCAATTCTCTTTTTTGTGGCTAGTAAGTCCAAGGCAGTGATGGAGGTTGTTCTTGGTCGATCATGGTTAAGTGCTACCAATTGTTCATTAGATTGGAAGAATAGACAATACAAATTACAAATTAATTCTGATTGCATCTTGGGATCTGCTGCTCCACGAGTTTTATCATGTCAAAAGGGTGGTAGTTCTACCTTACACAGCCCACTTTCAACATCTGCTCTTCAAGCTCCAAGACAAATGATGTGGATAATCGATGAGTCCTCAAGTGAGGGCCATGGTTGGTATGTTCCAACTACTCTAGTCACTGCTCAAAGAAGGCCAGGAAAGAAGGAATCGTCAATTTGGCTACCCAAAGATGCGTACAAACTTGTACCATCTAGCCTAGTTGCTAAACCTCCTAAAAAGAATATCTTTTCCAAGCCTAAGCCTCAGATTGTTACTCATTGGGTCCCAAAGCATGTTCTTAAAGCACAAGGATATTATGAGGATGCAATAGTACTTTGGCTTCCCAAATTCCATGGGTTGCTAGAGCCAGAAGAGTGTATCAATAAGATTCCAAAAGCCACTCTTGGTTTTTCATATCAGTGGGTGCAAAGGAAATCAACACAACCTCTTCAAGATAGGATAGGTGGTTGTAATAGCACCTACAAATCTACTTATGTTGACCTTCCCCAAACATGTATTGAATCACCAGTTGTCCCAACTTCTCCTTGTTACACAATTCCACCATCAACTTGTGTACCTAAGATAAATCCAACTTTACATGAGTCTCTTTTGAGCATAGATTCTAGCACTTCACTGCTTAAATCCTCTTATCTTGCTCAAATTCCTTGACAATTGCTATCCTTCCCACCTCTTAAGAAGGACATACCCACAACCAAAGGTAAGGCATTAACACTACAATTGAAGCTCTTTGGTAGATCAGTGTTTGAATAGCCTCACTTTTACTAATGTGGTTCCTTATGCCTTTATAGGATTGTGTTCTTTTTGAGATGATCTTATCTACATTATTTTTGATAGGGATTGTAATGATGGATATGAGTGTATAAAGTTTGAAGTTTCTAAATTTCATTATTCTACGCCCAGATACCTCCTGATGGATACTTGGAGAGATACATGTCCACCATGCATTGACCTTGATAGTGACGTGCGCGATTTACGAAGGCGAGAATGTTCCACGGGAACACGGATTATGGAAGGAGGCCGGAAGCAAATAATGGAAGAGAGCAAGATTGTAGCCATGGGAACATAAAGATGCACATATTTTTTTCATATTTTTGTGCCAAGTGCGATGTAAATCGTTTTTGGTCAATGTGGGTTCTAAATGAGAATTCTAAGTGTATTAAGCAAGGCTCAGTTATGGGGTTGTCCGCCCATGTGTGAAAGAGGCCTAGGGTTAGGGTTAGTGACATCTTTATAAAAGAGATGTTAGCTAAAGAAAGGGGACGTTTTTTGGCCATTCTCATAAGCTAGTGAGTGAAGCTCTTGAGCTCTCAAGCTATGGCAACTCTCTAACTCTCTCTATTGTACTCTAATGAGCATCAAGCTCCAATGAGTATAGCTCCACTTCTTTCTCTTAGTCTCTTTTAGCATCATTGAAGTATATTAATCTATGATTAGTTGAATGCTTCTTTCTTTCTCTTGTGTATGCTGCATGCTTGTAGTGTGTGTGTGTAGTCTCCATTGATGCAAGCTCTTGCCCACTTCATTGGCAATGAGTTATTCATGGATAGACTCTCTCTATGAGCTTGTGGGTTTGTGAATGTTACATTCTATGCTTTCTTAAGCTTGTGGGTTGGTAGATGCACGCTTATGGGTTTGCTGGCATTAGGGAAAGCTAAGATTTAATCAATGTTTGAATGGGATTAAGAGATTGCCATGCATTGCTTGTTCTCTTGATTAGTGTAGTGGATTTAAGGGATTGAGAGATTGATTGAGGTGTTGAATGGTTGAATCGTCAAGTGGTGGTTTGTGTATGTGAGCTCTTCCTCATGGGATAAGCCTTCATGCACTAATCGGGTTGAGTCCTTGGATTGACATTGTATTTCTTAACACATTTGTTGATCGGTAGTACTCTATGAGCACTATATTGCACGGTAGAGAGAACCGCTCTACAATAGGTGTCTAAGAGGAGACTTCCCAGAAGTGCATGCAAAACTTGATCCAGACGGCACAATAGGCAGGTGCCATGATGCTTTTGAAACGGAGAAAAATTACAAAATTCATGAACTAGTTGGAAGTGCCTTAGGGAGGAGGACATGGCTATAACAGCTCCCAGGCAGTAGAGCCAAACAAGAAAGAAGTCCCTCCCCTTCATTCAAAGTCATGCGGGAAAGCAATGGCCTCTTATGATAGCTCACTCAAAGAGAAATACTGCTAGTGCCCCTCACCAACGGAATCACCTAGCAGAAAGAGAAAGGGGAGTTCCAAGGTTAGAACCAATAGGCATACCACCCTATGGGTGAGAGAATAAGGCTAAGAGAGATAGACCAACGGAATCACCTAGCAGAAAGAGAAAGGGGAGTTCCAAGGTTAGAACCAATAGGCATACCACCCTATGGGTGAAAATGGATTCAGGGTGAGAGAATAAGGCTAAGAGAGATAAAGCACAAAGTTCTTAAAGATGATTCCATCATCGCACAGGAGACAAAGTCCCATGCCTTTGCAGTAGGCATGTCTATAACACCATATTAGTGAATTTGGGAATTTTCCAATTCCCATTTTTGAATACTTAAAAAAGGGGACATGGATAACATGTTTGTAAGTTTCTCAAAACCCTATTATATGACCTATCGTTGGAAAGCGCTTGAAAAATGGAATCTAAAGAGCTATAAAGCGCTCATTTTGGATTAGTGGTATTCAAGTTATAGTTAATCCAAACTTTTGACCACGTGTCCCAAACTTGTGGGAAATTCTCATATTCCCCAATATGGTGTTCTATAGACATAATGAGAAGGGCTAGAGCAAGGTACCTTGAATTGCATCCCATAGATGTGTAGTTTTGATGGGTGGATGAAAGAAGCGGATTGGGCCATGCATGGATGAGTAGCATGAAAATAGCCCATGGGCTAAGGTATGCCCATGATCGCCGAATCAAATTTGTTTAAGGGGGCATCACAACAAAAGTAGAAGGCATATGGGAAACGCCATAGGCATCTAGACTCTAGGATCCAAAGTCACGAATATCCAAATACAAATGTTTCCAGAATTGGATTAGCCTATGAGCCAAGGTACGCCCATGACCACCCAATTAAATTTGTTTCAAGGGGCATAAAAACAGAAGTAGAAGGCATATGGGACAGGCCGTGGGCATTTGGAGTATAGGATCCAGAGTTAGGAATATCATAATACAAATGTTTCGAGAACAACAATTGTGGACTTCGCAATGTTGGCGCAATGTCCATCATGATCGCCAAGTGTTGTGGCCAACCAGCCTGTTTGGCTACACCAACCAGACTAACCCGTTGTGAAACAAACCATTATGGGTTGAGCAATTTTTTTTAACAAACTTGTAATAACAATTTCTTGGAAATGCGTAGTACCCAGATAGATGTAAGCTGCAAAGGGAAAATTATTCGGATATGTGTGGATTAGAGGATAAGGAATATATGGAACTAAGTGGATGATCTAAGCTTTTGTTATTGTACTGCATTGTATTATTCAATCTAAGAGAATGAAGAATGTTGTTTGGTTGGTCTCTCATTTGTCTCTACTCTCCTTTGCATTAATCTATCTATTCTGCATCATTCCATGTTAACTGTTCTCTAGAATAATGACAGGCCTAGGAACTAACCTACATGAAGACATAATTAACTCCCCCAAATTAAGCATATGGGTAGCTCAATGTGTCAGCATTGAGCTTATTGCATTAGGGACAATGACATTAGTCGTGCTCTTCAAGAGTTGACTAGGTGGTCCGAAACCATGCAATAAGCCAACGTGTCAGTGTTGGCTTATTGCATTAGCACAGTTACATTAGTCGTGCTCTTCAGGAGTTGACTAGGTGGTCCCGAACTATGCAAGTACTAACATGAATTGTGAGATCCCTGTTCCCACCGCGCAACGGATTCGGGGTACTAGTAGCGGAAGTAGCACTTCTAGCGCGAGGCAGGGTCCCACACTCGGGGCCTCGTCCACCACAGATATCTGGACAAAAAACTAATCCGTTGGTTTTTCCAAAACCGAACCCGGAAAAACTTCCCTTATCCAGAAAGCACGGACAATTCCTCCAGGATAACTTTTTACTCTAACGTAGTCAAGACCATTAGATCAAACTGATCCGACTGCACCTATAAAGATACTCGGTCAGATCAAGGAAGAAACTTGCACTTGGATCATTGGGATCAATGCTTTTTTCCCCATCAAGAAGCACAGCTGTTGATTCCTATCCATATAACAATTACTATCCGGGACTTCATCTATCGTAATAATAGAAATTGAGTCTCGATTTACGGATCCATGAGTCCAGCCTAACCCCATCCACAGTCCCATGGGTTAGCCAACCGCCCAACCACTGTAGTGATGGGATCCAATTAAGAATTTGGTTTGGTTTTGTCCCGGGTACCAAGGAAAAGAGTTCCAAGGCCCCCTAGCCGGAAGTTCATGCAAACATAAAACTAGTCACACCACTTACACACCCAATATAAAATTGCCTTTTTCTTAGCATCAGCTAACTTTAAAACAATCCTTTAATGAAACCATTATGTCACTGATGACAATCCTCATAGTCTCTGGTTGAATCCTTATTTCCAGTCATTCATTCATCGGTATACTTATGGCATCATTGGCAACCAGAACGCTCACCACTGGTTCACTCAGGGGCCTTTTCCATAGTTCCTAGCTCATAGTAACCGGTAATATATTCATATAACAGAATGGAATCTCCGTGGAAGATTAGCATGATCAACCCATAGATCCATATAAAAGAGCCATGGACTCATCCGTTGAGGACCAGCAAGGTCAATCAACCAGATCCATGCCCAGTTTCAGAAAACAACTCTTATTCCTTGTTCCAATATCTTCCACGATGCAAGTGTGGGTATCTTCGGCGACCTAGAGCCCGAGCACCGTATGGTCAGCACCCTCTAGGATCCTTTGCAGGTGACCTAGCGCTTCACTCATAGGCCGCTTTCTTGGTCCCTCATCCACTGTACGGAAGCTCACCATTTAAATCGAACCTAGGATGGTCAAGACCTCGGTCGACCTTGCTACGCAAGACGTCCTCCATTGACTCTCCGTCAGCAGCAGTTGCAACTTTAACAGTTAGGTCTTTATGACCTTAATCCATAAGACGGTCAAAATGCTTCCCCAACATTCTTGACATAAAACAGTCATTTACAAACAGTCACAAAATACAATTTCTAAATCGAACTCTCGTCTTTCCACATTATCCCTCCTTAGTCCACATTACTTATTCCACATTCCATTCAATGTGTACTCATTCTCATCCATTTCCTCATATCGACGACACATTAATTCACATACACATTCACATTCACATCCATACATCCACATCTACATGCATATCCACATTCATTCCATACATCCACATCTACATGCTTACCTCCATTTTCACATCCTCATTTATACATCCACATCCCATATCCACATTCATACATACACATCTATATCCGCATCCATACATCCACATCCACATCCACATCCACATTCATTCCATACATCCACATCTACATGCTTACCTCCATTTTCACATCCTCATTTATACATCCACATCCCATATCCACATTCATACATACACATCCATATCCACATCCACATGCATACATCCACTATCACGTCCTCATTCATACATCCACATCCACATACATACATACATTCACATCCACACTCCCATTCACATCTATACATCCACATCTACATCCACATACATACATACATCCACATCCACATTCCACATTCACATCTATACATCCACATCTACATCCACACTTACATACATCCACATCCACATTTCCATTCCCATTCACATCTATACATCCACATCTACATCCACATACATACATACATCCACATCCACATTCCACATCCACATCTATATATCCACATCTACATCCACATTCACATACATCCACATCCACATTTCCATTCACATCTATACATCCACATCTACATCCACATTCACATCTATGCATATACATCTTCATGCATATCCATTTTCACATTCATACATCCACACTCCCATCTCCACATCCACGCATCCACATACATACATCCACATCCACATTCCCATTAATATAACCCTATATGCCTTCATATCTAATCTTTTACATCACATCCATTCTCGCCCTATCACAACCCATATACATCTTATCCTATCACATACACTTCTTACCTCATCCCATACACATCTTATCACATCTTAATTTATCTTATCATCTCCTGACTTATTTCATAAGCATCTTATCACCTCTTATCACATTTTATACACCTCTTATCACATTTTATCACATCTCATATGTATTTATAGAATACAAGAGAATTCTTATATTTGATATAAGATTGCTTTACACATTTATTTATGCATAAATTCTATTTAAGAAGATTAATACTTTCGAAGTAAAAATCAATCTTTTATGCATCTTCCCATGCATAAATTCATTTTAAATGAAAATGACACTTTTGAATTAAATTTCAATCTTTTATGCATTTTCCTGTGCATAAATTCAATTTAGATGAGAATGAACTTTTGAATTAAAAATCAATCTTTTATGCATCTTCTTATGCATAAATTCAATTTGGTAGGAATTACACTTTTAGAATAAAAGAATTTCTCATGCATCAAAGTTATGCATAAAATCCATTTATGATGAAAAATCACACTTTTAATATAAAAAGAATATCTTTTATGCATACCTCTATGCATGAAATCCAATATGATAAAAGTAACACTTTTACAATAAAACAATCAACTTTTATGCATACCTCTATGCATGAAATTCAAATATGATAAAAGTCACACTTTTATAATAAAATAATCAACTTTATGCATACCTCTATGCATGAAATTCAATTATGATAAAAGTTACACTTTTATAATAAAATAATCATCTTTTATGCATACCTCTATGCATGAAATTCAAATATGATAAAAGTAACACTTTTATAATAAAATAATCATCTTTTATGCATACCTCTATGCATGAAATTCAAATATGATAAAAGTAACACTTTTATATTAAAATAATTATCTTTTATGCATATCTCTATGCATGAAATCTAATTATGATAAAAGTAACACTTTTATGTTAAAATAATAATCTTTTATGCATAGCTCTATGCATGAAAATCAATTATGCATAATATAAAAATCAATTTCTCTAGGATTACAATGAATATCTTTCAATTAATCTAGGATGATAATTCCTAGAATATGGTAGGAAGTCCTCTTTTCATGCTTTGAATGAAATTATTTCATGCGTAATTTTTATAAAAAATTTACCATAGCTCTGTTGCTATGACTGATAAATCTTAATTTTTCTAAGGGATAAAGCTTATCATTAAGAAAATAATTAGAATGATCCCTAATTGGATCATTAATCTATAATGGATTGAATCATTAATATTCATGAAATACATAAATTGAGTATGACCATTTCTTGAGTGAAAGAGAGAAATTACATAAAAACCATTTGAATTAAGCATAAATGGAAATTTATGTAATTCTTAATTATCATTAATCAATCAACTTCAATAGCATTCATTAAATTATGTAACTCTTCACTACCATTCATCCATTAACTTCAATAGCATTCAAAAACCATTCCAATTAAGCATCTCAAGCTTGAGAGGGGTTGAGAGAAGAGAGAAGCATTGAGAAATTATAGAAAAGATCAAAATTCACCATTTACCTTATAAATTGCATTAAGCTTGAGAGGGGTTGAAACCATTCCATTAACTTCAATAGCATTCAAAAACCATTCCAATTAAGCTTCTCAAGCTTGAGAGGGGTTGAGAAGAGAGAAGCATTGAGAAATTATAGAAAAGATCAAAATTCACCATTTACCTTACAAATTGCTTGATTCTTTGTTCACGGCGGTAGAGGCCCCCAACCAATCAATTGGTTTAGTATGTTGATGGAGCCACCAATGGGGATTGAAGAAAGAGGAAAGTGTCAAAAACTAGTGAATTATTAATGAATTCACAGTTCTTGGCTTAGGTGGAGTAGAGTAACAATGCATTAAACATTGTTGAGTTTCAACAAAGGGGAAGGCCTTTATTTATAGGAAAAAGTGAGCTCCTAACCAAACAAACTGATTCTAGAATTTTCCAACTCAGTTTGGTCAATTTTTGACCATTTTTAGGTCAGTTGAGCTAACTTTTTGCAACTAGACTTGAATTAGGAGATAGGAGAGATGAAATATCTCAATTTTTATGAGTTTAAAACTCATTCAAGCATGTGAAATATGCACCTCCTTTAATGGACTCCCCTTCCTTACATATGTGTCAAAATGGAATCATTATACCCAAAATATCTCATATTTTTAATATTGCTCATAGTTTTTTACTAATAAACCTTGTACATTTTCAACTCTTCATCTTATGTGAGCATTTACTCATTTTTGGATACCCAAAATATCTCATATTTTTAATATTGCTCATAGTTTTTTTACTAATAAACCTTGTACATTTTCAACTCTTCATCTTATGTCAGCATTTACTCATTTTTGGATACCCAAAATATCTCATATTTTTAATATTGCTCATAGTTTCTTACTAATAAACCTTGTACATAGTCAACTCTTCATCTTATGTGAGCATTTACTCATTTTTGGGTATCTTCTTTTACAAATTGGATTTATCTCCTCCCTACACATGGATTGATGCTATTGGCCCATAGGAATCTTAATTGGACCATAATCCAAAAATTTCTGAAAATCTAAACCTTTAGGCTAAGGTCCTTTATACCCATTTCCAATAAATTCCAATTGCACATTGGAAAGTTCTTTTTGAATTTCTGTTTCAAGGGGATTCATTTTAATAATATGAGAAATTTTTCTATCTAAAAATATTCAAAATCTGAATATTCTCTCTCTGGAATATTTTCTCTCTCTATGTCAAAATAGGCAGAGACAAGATCTTTTATATTTCTGAAGAGGGGATTGATTACAGGGGAAGATGTTGGACATCTTGAGAGGTTAGGGAGGAATCTTACATGAATACCCTCGTTTAGATTAAAATTTCTATGATAGAATTTAAGAAAGTTTTCCATTTTGATATAAGTGTAAAATGTTACACAAAGACAAGTGTAAAATTCAAGAAGGTTTTCCCTTCTCATACCCAAAATATCTCATATTTTTAATATTGCTCATAGTTTTTTACTAATAAACCTTGTACATTTTTAACTCTTCATCTTATGTCAGCATTTACTCATTTTTGGATACCCAAAATATCTCATATTTTTAATATTGCTCATAGTTTCTTACTAATAAACCTTGTACATAGTCAACTCTTCATCCTATGTGAGCATTTACTCATTTTTGGCTATCTTCTTTTACAAATTGGATTTATCTCCTCCTCCCTACACATGGATTGATGCTATTGGCCCAAAGGAACCTTAATTGGACCATAATTTAAAATTTTTTGAAAATCTAAACCCTTAGGCTAAGGTCCTTTATACCCATTTCCAATAAATTCCAATTGCACATTGGAAAGTTCTTTTTGAATTTCTGTTTTAGGGGAATTCATTTTAATAATATGAGAAATTTTTCTATCTAAAAATATTCAAAATCTGAATATTCTCTCTCTAAAATATTTTCTCTCTCTATGTCAAAATAGGCAGAGACAAATCTTTTATATTTCTGAAGAGGGGATTGATTATAGGGGAAGATGTTGGACATCTTGAGAGGTTGGGAAGGAATCTTACATTCTCTCCCACTTGAAAAACGCGAGATGCCCTCATCTCAGAAATTGGGGTTAATTTTGCAAGATACACAAATATGAGACTGAGAGAAATTTTTTTAATTAAGATTAACCACCAAGAAAAGCCTCAAAGAGAGCAAGACTCAAGACAAGAACAAGATTTCAACTTTATTCATTCTTAGAACATATACAGTAAGATAGAAGAACTTTTTACACTTCCATAAGCCCGTCCATCATATGGTCACAAAAGCAGCACTCACAAGCTATGCACGTATAAGGTAACTCATCTATGGGAATAATTCGGCTGGTTATTTCCGCACCTACCTCAGTGGTATGAGGTGATCTAACAAAAGGACCTCTGAGAGGCAAGCCAAAAATGGGGTAAAGGCATATCTTCTGATCAGGAAGAAAATACGCCAGTAAGAAGACCCGCTCAGAAAACCCAATATGCCTTGATCTCATCACGCAATAGTATCGGGGACCCAAACCCAAAGCTTCAATAACCATAGCCAAGCGGACATTGTTGCGAAAGTGCTGCTAATCCCACGGTGTTACCCTAGTTATGTCTTGATAGGTCTGCCATTTGGTCTGAGCTACAGAAGTTCCCAAGTAAGGGAAAAGTGCGCACTCATACAGTTCTATAAAATCCTTCTTCACAGACTCGCTTGCGTCTTGAAGGTGAGAAATCATCATGGATAAAACTAATTCCTGTTGCCAAGCCATGAAGGAGATTAAGAAAGAAAGGAGATCAATGGAAGTAAGATTACTGCGAGCGACAAGTAAGAGTTACAACGTATATAAAGAAGGAACTAGCGTAACCTAGAAGCCAACGGGGTATCTTGCCACCACTGAAGTTTTACCGTCTTTCCATGATTTGGTTTTAGCACATATTTCTATAGAAGGCTTACATGAGATACATTATGAACTTTGAGATGAGGAGATAAAAGAAGCTCGTAGGCTAAGTCACCTACTTTCTTTGAGTTCAGATAAGGCTTACAATATCTGGGGGATAATTTCTTATACTTACTAAGAGATAAAGAACTTCTTTTGGGCCGTACTCGAATGAAGGCCAAAACCTTGATATCCAAAACACCGATTTTCACTTCTGAACTCATTGTTCTGAATCCTTAAAACAGGTGGGACTCCTGACAAGTATTCTAGGGAGAAAGGGTCTTCCTTTTTTAAACAGAATCTTTCTTTTATTTTAGAGAGGGAATAATTTTAAGATCACAAAGGGAGATTCTTACTCGTGTATACCTCGAAGACTGGGGGGAGGAATCTTACATTCTACCCCACTTAAAAAGTGCGAGATGTCCTCATCTCGCAAGTAGAGGATAACTCATTTTCTTAAGATCCAATTTATTCTGGGGTTCCTTATATTCAGGTCAACCCAACAGAATACGGGGATAAATATCTCTTATATAGAACTCATCATTAAATAACAATTCATTCAGATCATATCATTCATATCTTTAACACGATAATGGTCCATTAGACCGAAAAATTTCCTTCTGAATATTCCTCCACGGGAATTTCAGTTAAGTAAGTTCTCAATTTGACATCCCTGAATTTGATCATCTGTGTCAAGTATTAACAGTAGCAATTTGACAGCAGAATCCACTAATCTCATAGTGATTTGCTGAAATCATTATCATCATTTATCATCACAGGGACTTGTCCCATTCATCCTCATTGTGGTTTTGCTCAGGTTATTATATTTCAACTAAATTTCAGAAATCATCATTTTTCAATCAGAATCCAAATCAATTCATCAGTTCTCAAACAAAATTAAAATCATATCAACCACATTCGAAATCATCATCTGGATAACATTAACGCTTATAATTTCAAGTCTTAGATTTACTCGTATATAGTGCCGGTAAAGAGCTGCATTATACCCTCGGTATATACGGGTCATCATAATACTTGGAACTATAAGGTAAATACCATCATGTCTAGGCCTCAAGCAAGTCAGGGTTCCATATAATTGCGGTACTTCCATTTGAAGACCCAATTACTAATTTATGAATTTTCAGATTGAATATCAATTTGTATGAATTATATCACAAAATTACAACCTTTTTTATTCTTGATAAATTTTTGATATATTTGGCTTCTCGGTTGATCCTCATTAACCAAAAAGCTCTGATACCAACTGTGAGATCCCACCGCGCAACGGATTCGGGGTACTAGCAGCGGAAGTAGCATTTCTAGCACGAAGCAGGGTCCCACACTCGGAGCCTTGTCCACGGATATCCGGACAAAAGACTAATCCGTTGGTTTTTTCAAAACCAAACCTGGAAAAACTTTCCTTATCCGAAAAGCACGGGCGATTCCTCCAGGATAACTTTTTACTCTAACGTAGTCAAGACCATTAGTTCAAACTGATCCGACTGCACCTATAAAGATACTCGATCAGATCAAGGAAGAAACTTGCACTTGGATCATTGGGATCAATGCTTTTTTCCCCATCAAGAGGCACAGCCGTTGATTCCTATCCATAGAACAATTACTATCCGGGACTTACTTCATCTATCGTAATAACAGAAATTGAGTCTCGATTTACGGATCCATCACTCCAGCCTAACCCCATCCAGTCCCATGGGTTAGCGAATCACCCAACCAACCAACCAACCACTGTAGTGATGGGATCCAATTAATAATTTGGTTAGGTTTTGTCCCGAGTACCAAGGAAAAGAGTTCCAAAGCCCCCTAGCCGGAAGTTCATGCAAATATAAAACTAGTCACACCACTTACACACCCAATATGAAATTGCCTTTTTCTTAGCATCAGCTAACTTTAAAACAATCCTTTAATGAAACCATTATGTCACTGATGACAATCCTCATAGTCTCTGGTTGAATCGTTATTTCCAGTCATTCATTCATCGGTATACTTATGGCATCATTGGCAACCAGAACACTCACCACCTGTTCACTCAGGGGCGTTTTCCATAGTTCCTAGCTTATAGTAACCGGCAATATATTTATATAACAGAATGGAATCTCCGTGGAAGATCAGCAAGATAAACCCACCGATCCATATAAAAGAGCCATGGACTCATCCATTGAGGACTAGCAAGGTCAATCAACCAGATCCATGCCCGGTTTCAGAAAACAACTCTTATTCCTTGTTCCAATATCTTCCACGATGCACGTGTGGGTATCTTCAGCGACCCAGAGCCCGAGCACCGTATGGTCAGCACCCTCTAGGATCCTTCGCAAGTGACCTAGCGCTTCACTCATAGGCCGCTTCCTTGGTCCCTCATCCACCGTACCGGAAGCTCACCATTTAAATCAAACCGAGGCTGGTCAAGACCTCGGTCGACCTTGCTACTACGCAAGACGTCCTCCATTGACTCTCTATCAGTACTTGCAACTTTAACAGTTAGGTCTTCATGACCTTAATCCACAAGATGGTCAAAATGCTTCCCCAGCATTCTTGACATAAAACATTCATTTACAAATCGTCACAAAATACAATTTCTAAATCAAACTCTCGTCTTTCCACATTATCCCTCCTTAGTCCACATTACTTATTCCACATTCCATTCAATGTGTACTCATTCTCATCCATTTCCTCATATCGACGACACATTAATTCACATTCACATTCACATTCACATCCATACATCCACATCTACATGCATACATCCATTTTTACATCCTCATTTATACATCCACATCCCATATCCACATTCATACATACACATGCATATCCACATCCGTACATCCACATCCACATCCACATTCATTCCATACACCCATATCTACATGCTTACCTCCATTTTCACATCCTCATTTATACATCCACATCCCATATCCACATTCATACATACACATCCATATCCGCATCCATACATCCACATCCACATGCATACATCCACTATCACGTCCTCATTCATACATCCACATCCACATACATACATACATCCACATCCACATTCCCATTCACATCTATACATCCACATCTACATCCACATACATACATACATCCACATCCACATTCCACATTCACATCTATACATTCACATCTACATCCACATCCACATTCCCATTCACATCTATACATCCACATCTACATCCACATACATACATACATCCACATCCACATTCCACATTCACATCTATACATCCACATCTATATCCACATTCACATACATCCACATCCACATTCATATCTATACATCCACATCTACATCCACATTCCCATTCATATCTATACATCCACATCTACATCCACATTCACATCTATGCATATACATCTTCATGCATACATCCATTTTCACATTCATACATCCATACTCCCATCTCCACATCCACACATCCACATACATACATCCACATCCACATTCCCATTCATATAACCCCATATGCCTTCACATCTAATCTTTTACATCACATCCATTCTCGCCCTATCAAAACCCATATACATCTTATCCTATCACATACACTTCTTACCTCATCCCATACACATCTTAATTCATCCCATACACATCTTATCACATCTTAATTCATCTTATCACCTCCTAACTTATTTCATAAGCATCTTATCACCTCTTATCACATCCTATCACATCTCATATCTATTTATAGAATACAAGAGAATTCTTATATTTGATATAAGATTTCTTTACACATTTATTTATGCATAGATTTTATTTAAGGAGATTAATACTTTCGAAGTAAAAATCAATCTTTTATGCATAAATTCATTTTAAATGAAAATGACACTTTTGAATTAAATTTCAATCTTTTATGCATTTTTCTATGCATAAATTCAATTTAGATGAGAATGACACTTTTGAATTAAAAATCAATCTTTTATGCATCTTCTTATGCATAAATTCAATTTGGTAGGAATTACACTTTTAGAATAAAAGAACTTCTCTTATGCATCTAAGTTATGCATAGAATCCATTTATGATGAAAAATCACACTTTTAATATCAAAAGAATATCTTTTATGCATACCTCTATGCATGAAATTCAATATGATAAAAGTAACACTTTTACAATAAAACAATCAACTTTTATGCATACCTTTATGCATGAAATTCAAATATGATAAAAGTCACACTTTTATAATAAAATAATCAACTTTATGCATACCTCTATGCATGAAATTCAATTATGATAAAAGTCACACTTTTATAATAAAATAATCATCTTTTATGCATACCTCTATGCATGAAATTCAAATATGATAAAAGTAACACTTTTATAATAAAATAATCATCTTTTATGCATACCTCTATGCATGAAATTCAAATATGATAAAAGTAACACTTTTATGTTAAAATAATAATCTTTTATGCATAGCTCTATGCATGAAAATCAATTATGTATAATATAAAAATCAATTTCTCTAGGATTACAATGAATATCTTTCAATTAATCTAGGATGATAATTCCTAGAATATGGTAGGAAGTCCTCTTTTCATGCTTTGAATGAAATTATTTTATGCGTAATTTTTATAAAAAATTTGCCATAGCTCTGCTGCTATGACTGATAAATCTTAACTTTTCTAAGGGATAAAGCTTATCATTAAGAAAATAATTAGAATGATCCCTAATTGGATCATTAATCCATAATGGATTGAATCATCAATATTCACGAAATACATAAACTAAAAGCATAGAAAAAAGCCATTAATTTGGCCTCAAGCATAGATTAATCTTGGATTAAGAAAAAGCTTTATGAAAAGCTTCATTTGGATTGAGAATGGGTCATGAGTATGACCATTTCTTGAGTGAGAGAGAGAAATTACATAAAAACCATTTGAATTAAGCATAAATGAAAATTTATGTAATTCTTAACTATTATTACAATTAACTTCAATAGCATTCATCAAATTATGTAACTCTTCACTACCATTCATCCATTAACTTCAATAGCATTCAAAAACCATTCCAATTAAGCTTCTCAAGCTTGAGAGGGGTTGAGAAGAGAGAAGCATTGAGAAATTATAGAAAAGATCAAAATTCACCATTTACCTTACAAATTGCTTGATCCTTTGTTCACGGCGGTAGAGGCCCCCAACCAATCAATTGGTTTAGTATGTTGATGGAGCCACCAATGGGGATTGAAGAAAGAGGGAAGTGTCAAAAACTAGTGAATTATTAATGAATTCACAGTTCTTGGCTTAGGTGGAGTAGAGTAACAATGCATTAAACATTGTTGAGTTTCAACAAAGGGGAAGGCCTTTATTTATAGGAAAAAGTGAGCTCCTAACCAAACAAACTGATTCTAGAATTTTCCAACTCAGTTTGGTCAATTTTTGACCATTTTTAGGTCAGTTGAGCTAACTTTTTGCAACTAGACTTGAATTAGGAGATAGGAGAGATGAAATATCTCAATTTTTATGAGTTTAAAACTCATTCAAGCATGTGAAATATGCACCTCCTTTAATGGACTCCCCTTCCTTACATATGTGTCAAAATGGAATCATTATACCCAAAATATCTCATATTTTTAATATTGCTCATAGTTTTTTACTAATAAACCTTGTACATTTTCAACTCTTCATCTTATGTGAGCATTTACTCATTTTTGGATACCCAAAATATCTCATATTTTTAATATTGCTCATAGTTTTTTTACTAATAAACCTTGTACATTTTCAACTCTTCATCTTATGTCAGCATTTACTCATTTTTGGATACCCAAAATATCTCATATTTTTAATATTGCTCATAGTTTCTTACTAATAAACCTTGTACATAGTCAACTCTTCATCTTATGTGAGCATTTACTCATTTTTGGGTATCTTCTTTTACAAATTGGATTTATCTCCTCCCTACACATGGATTGATGCTATTGGCCCATAGGAATCTTAATTGGACCATAATCCAAAAATTTCTGAAAATCTAAACCTTTAGGCTAAGGTCCTTTATACCCATTTCCAATAAATTCCAATTGCACATTGGAAAGTTCTTTTTGAATTTCTGTTTCAAGGGGATTCATTTTAATAATATGAGAAATTTTTCTATCTAAAAATATTCAAAATCTGAATATTCTCTCTCTGGAATATTTTCTCTCTCTATGTCAAAATAGGCAGAGACAAGATCTTTTATATTTCTGAAGAGGGGATTGATTACAGGGGAAGATGTTGGACATCTTGAGAGGTTAGGGAGGAATCTTACATGAATACCCTCGTTTAGATTAAAATTTCTATGATAGAATTTAAGAAAGTTTTCCATTTTGATATAAGTGTAAAATGTTACACAAAGACAAGTGTAAAATTCAAGAAGGTTTTCCCTTCTCATACCCAAAATATCTCATATTTTTAATATTGCTCATAGTTTTTTACTAATAAACCTTGTACATTTTTAACTCTTCATCTTATGTCAGCATTTACTCATTTTTGGATACCCAAAATATCTCATATTTTTAATATTGCTCATAGTTTCTTACTAATAAACCTTGTACATAGTCAACTCTTCATCCTATGTGAGCATTTACTCATTTTTGGCTATCTTCTTTTACAAATTGGATTTATCTCCTCCTCCCTACACATGGATTGATGCTATTGGCCCAAAGGAACCTTAATTGGACCATAATTTAAAATTTTTTGAAAATCTAAACCCTTAGGCTAAGGTCCTTTATACCCATTTCCAATAAATTCCAATTGCACATTGGAAAGTTCTTTTTGAATTTCTGTTTTAGGGGAATTCATTTTAATAATATGAGAAATTTTTCTATCTAAAAATATTCAAAATCTGAATATTCTCTCTCTAAAATATTTTCTCTCTCTATGTCAAAATAGGCAGAGACAAATCTTTTATATTTCTGAAGAGGGGATTGATTATAGGGGAAGATGTTGGACATCTTGAGAGGTTGGGAAGGAATCTTACATTCTCTCCCACTTGAAAAACGCGAGATGCCCTCATCTCAGAAATTGGGGTTAATTTTGCAAGATACACAAATATGAGACTGAGAGAAATTTTTTTAATTAAGATTAACCACCAAGAAAAGCCTCAAAGAGAGCAAGACTCAAGACAAGAACAAGATTTCAACTTTATTCATTCTTAGAACATATACAGTAAGATAGAAGAACTTTTTACACTTCCATAAGCCCGTCCATCATATGGTCACAAAAGCAGCACTCACAAGCTATGCACGTATAAGGTAACTCATCTATGGGAATAATTCGGCTGGTTATTTCCGCACCTACCTCAGTGGTATGAGGTGATCTAACAAAAGGACCTCTGAGAGGCAAGCCAAAAATGGGATAAAGGCATATCTTCTGATCAGGAAGAAAATACGCCAGTAAGAAGACCCGCTCAGAAAACCCAATATGCCTTGATCTCATCACGCAATAGTATCGGGGACCCAAACCCAAAGCTTCAATAACCATAGCCAAGCGGACATTGTTGCGAAAGTGCTGCTAATCCCACGGTGTTACCCTAGTTATGTCTTGATAGGTCTGCCATTTGGTCTGAGCTACAGAAGTTCCCAAGTAAGGGAAAAGTGCGCACTCATACAGTTCTATAAAATCCTTCTTCACAGACTCGCTTGCGTCTTGAAGGTGAGAAATCATCATGGATAAAACTAATTCCTGTTGCCAAGCCATGAAGGAGATTAAGAAAGAAAGGAGATCAATGGAAGTAAGATTACTGCGAGCGACAAGTAAGAGTTACAACGTATATAAAGAAGGAACTAGCGTAACCTAGAAGCCAACGGGGTATCTTGCCACCACTGAAGTTTTACCGTCTTTCCATGATTTGGTTTTAGCACATATTTCTATAGAAGGCTTACATGAGATACATTATGAACTTTGAGATGAGGAGATAAAAGAAGCTCGTAGGCTAAGTCACCTACTTTCTTTGAGTTCAGATAAGGCTTACAATATCTGGGGGATAATTTCTTATACTTACTAAGAGATAAAGAACTTCTTTTGGGCCGTACTCGAATGAAGGCCAAAACCTTGATATCCAAAACACCGATTTTCACTTCTGAACTCATTGTTCTGAATCCTTAAAACAGGTGGGACTCCTGACAAGTATTCTAGGGAGAAAGGGTCTTCCTTTTTTAAACAGAATCTTTCTTTTATTTTAGAGAGGGAATAATTTTAAGATCACAAAGGGAGATTCTTACTCGTGTATACCTCGAAGACTGGGGGGAGGAATCTTACATTCTACCCCACTTAAAAAGTGCGAGATGTCCTCATCTCGCAAGTAGAGGATAACTCATTTTCTTAAGATCCAATTTATTCTGGGGTTCCTTATATTCAGGTCAACCCAACAGAATACGGGGATAAATATCTCTTATACAGAACTCATCATTAAATAACAATTCATTCAGATCATATCATTCATATCTTTAACACGATAATGGTCCATTAGACCGAAAAATTTCCTTCTGAATATTCCTCCACGGGAATTTCAGTTAAGTAAGTTCTCAATTTGACATCCCTGAATTTGATCATCTGTGTCAAGTATTAACAGTAGCAATTTGACAGCAGAATCCACTAATCTCATAGTGATTTGCTGAAATCATTATCATCATTTATCATCACAGGGACTTGTCCCATTCATCCTCATTGTGGTTTTGCTCAGGTTATTATATTTCAACTAAATTTCAGAAATCATCATTTTTCAATCAGAATCCAAATCAATTCATCAGTTCTCAAACAAAATTAAAATCATATCAACCACATTCGAAATCATCATCTGGATAACATTAACGCTTATAATTTCAAGTCTTAGATTTACTCGTATATAGTGCCGGTAAAGAGCTGCATTATACCCTCGGTATATACGGGTCATCATAATACTTGGAACTATAAGGTAAATACCATCATGTCTAGGCCTCAAGCAAGTCAGGGTTCCATATAATTGCGGTACTTCCATTTGAAGACCCAATTACTAATTTATGAATTTTCAGATTGAATATCAATTTGTATGAATTATATCACAAAATTACAACCTTTTTTATTCTTGATAAATTTTTGATATATTTGGCTTCTCGGTTGATCCTCATTAACCAAAAAGCTCTGATACCAACTGTGAGATCCCACCGCGCAACGGATTCGGGGTACTAGCAGCGGAAGTAGCATTTCTAGCACGAAGCAGGGTCCCACACTCGGAGCCTTGTCCACGGATATCCGGACAAAAGACTAATCCGTTGGTTTTTTCAAAACCAAACCTGGAAAAACTTTCCTTATCCGAAAAGCACGGGCGATTCCTCCAGGATAACTTTTTACTCTAACGTAGTCAAGACCATTAGTTCAAACTGATCCGACTGCACCTATAAAGATACTCGATCAGATCAAGGAAGAAACTTGCACTTGGATCATTGGGATCAATGCTTTTTTCCCCATCAAGAGGCACAGCCGTTGATTCCTATCCATAGAACAATTACTATCCGGGACTTACTTCATCTATCGTAATAACAGAAATTGAGTCTCGATTTACGGATCCATCACTCCAGCCTAACCCCATCCAGTCCCATGGGTTAGCGAATCACCCAACCAACCAACCAACCACTGTAGTGATGGGATCCAATTAATAATTTGGTTAGGTTTTGTCCCGAGTACCAAGGAAAAGAGTTCCAAAGCCCCCTAGCCGGAAGTTCATGCAAATATAAAACTAGTCACACCACTTACACACCCAATATGAAATTGCCTTTTTCTTAGCATCAGCTAACTTTAAAACAATCCTTTAATGAAACCATTATGTCACTGATGACAATCCTCATAGTCTCTGGTTGAATCGTTATTTCCAGTCATTCATTCATCGGTATACTTATGGCATCATTGGCAACCAGAACACTCACCACCTGTTCACTCAGGGGCGTTTTCCATAGTTCCTAGCTTATAGTAACCGGCAATATATTTATATAACAGAATGGAATCTCCGTGGAAGATCAGCAAGATAAACCCACCGATCCATATAAAAGAGCCATGGACTCATCCATTGAGGACTAGCAAGGTCAATCAACCAGATCCATGCCCGGTTTCAGAAAACAACTCTTATTCCTTGTTCCAATATCTTCCACGATGCACGTGTGGGTATCTTCAGCGACCCCGAGCACCGTATGGTCAGCACCCTCTAGGATCCTTCGCAAGTGACCTAGCGCTTCACTCATAGGCCGCTTCCTTGGTCCCTCATCCACCGTACCGGAAGCTCACCATTTAAATCAAACCGAGGCTGGTCAAGACCTCGGTCGACCTTGCTACTACGCAAGACGTCCTCCATTGACTCTCTATCAGTACTTGCAACTTTAACAGTTAGGTCTTCATGACCTTAATCCACAAGATGGTCAAAATGCTTCCCCAGCATTCTTGACATAAAACATTCATTTACAAATCGTCACAAAATACAATTTCTAAATCAAACTCTCGTCTTTCCACATTATCCCTCCTTAGTCCACATTACTTATTCCACATTCCATTCAATGTGTACTCATTCTCATCCATTTCCTCATATCGACGACACATTAATTCACATTCACATTCACATTCACATCCATACATCCACATCTACATGCATACATCCATTTTTACATCCTCATTTATACATCCACATCCCATATCCACATTCATATATACACATGCATATCCACATCCGTACATCCACATCCACATCCACATTCATTCCATACACCCATATCTACATGCTTACCTCCATTTTCACATCCTCATTTATACATCCACATCCCATATCCACATTCATACATACACATCCATATCCGCATCCATACATCCACATCCACATGCATACATCCACTATCACGTCCTCATTCATACATCCACATCCACATACATACATACATCCACATCCACATTCCCATTCACATCTATACATCCACATCTACATCCACATACATACATACATCCACATCCACATTCCACATTCACATCTATACATTCACATCTACATCCACATCCACATTCCCATTCACATCTATACATCCACATCTACATCCACATACATACATACATCCACATCCACATTCCACATTCACATCTATACATCCACATCTATATCCACATTCACATACATCCACATCCACATTCATATCTATACATCCACATCTACATCCACATTCCCATTCATATCTATACATCCACATCTACATCCACATTCACATCTATGCATATACATCTTCATGCATACATCCATTTTCACATTCATACATCCATACTCCCATCTCCACATCCACACATCCACATCCACATTCCCATTCATATAACCCCATATGCCTTCACATCTAATCTTTTACATCACATCCATTCTCGCCCTATCAAAACCCATATACATCTTATCCTATCACATACACTTCTTACCTCATCCCATACACATCTTAATTCATCCCATACACATCTTATCACATCTTAATTCATCTTATCACCTCCTAACTTATTTCATAAGCATCTTATCACCTCTTATCACATCCTATCACATCTCATATCTATTTATAGAATACAAGAGAATTCTTATATTTGATATAAGATTTCTTTACACATTTATTTATGCATAGATTTTATTTAAGGAGATTAATACTTTCGAAGTAAAAATCAATCTTTTATGCATAAATTCATTTTAAATGAAAATGACACTTTTGAATTAAATTTCAATCTTTTATGCATTTTTCTATGCATAAATTCAATTTAGATGAGAATGACACTTTTGAATTAAAAATCAATCTTTTATGCATCTTCTTATGCATAAATTCAATTTGGTAGGAATTACACTTTTAGAATAAAAGAACTTCTCTTATGCATCTAAGTTATGCATAGAATCCATTTATGATGAAAAATCACACTTTTAATATCAAAAGAATATCTTTTATGCATACCTCTATGCATGAAATTCAATATGATAAAAGTAACACTTTTACAATAAAACAATCAACTTTTATGCATACCTTTATGCATGAAATTCAAATATGATAAAAGTCACACTTTTATAATAAAATAATCAACTTTATGCATACCTCTATGCATGAAATTCAATTATGATAAAAGTCACACTTTTATAATAAAATAATCATCTTTTATGCATACCTCTATGCATGAAATTCAAATATGATAAAAGTAACACTTTTATAATAAAATAATCATCTTTTATGCATACCTCTATGCATGAAATTCAAATATGATAAAAGTAACACTTTTATGTTAAAATAATAATCTTTTATGCATAGCTCTATGCATGAAAATCAATTATGTATAATATAAAAATCAATTTCTCTAGGATTACAATGAATATCTTTCAATTAATCTAGGATGATAATTCCTAGAATATGGTAGGAAGTCCTCTTTTCATGCTTTGAATGAAATTATTTTATGCGTAATTTTTATAAAAAATTTGCCATAGCTCTGCTGCTATGACTGATAAATCTTAACTTTTCTAAGGGATAAAGCTTATCATTAAGAAAATAATTAGAATGATCCCTAATTGGATCATTAATCCATAATGGATTGAATCATCAATATTCACGAAATACATAAACTAAAAGCATAGAAAAAAACCATTAATTTGGCCTCAAGCATAGATTAATCTTGGATTAAGAAAAAGCTTTATGAAAAGCTTCATTTGGATTGAGAATGGGTCATGAGTATGACCATTTCTTGAGTGAGAGAGAGAAATTACATAAAAACCATTTGAATTAAGCATAAATGAAAATTTATGTAATTCTTAACTATTATTACAATTAACTTCAATAGCATTCATCAAATTATGTAACTCTTCACTACCATTCATCCATTAACTTCAATAGCATTCAAAAACCATTCCAATTAAGCTTCTCAAGCTTGAGAGGGGTTGAGAAGAGAGAAGCATTGAGAAATTATAGAAAAGATCAAAATTCACCATTTACCTTACAAATTGCTTGATCCTTTGTTCACGGCGGTAGAGGCCCCCAACCAATCAATTGGTTTAGTATGTTGATGGAGCCACCAATGGGGATTGAAGAAAGAGGGAAGTGTCAAAAACTAGTGAATTATTAATGAATTCACAGTTCTTGGCTTAGGTGGAGTAGAGTAACAATGCATTAAACATTGTTGAGTTTCAACAAAGGGGAAGGCCTTTATTTATAGGAAAAAGTGAGCTCCTAACCAAACAAACTGATTCTAGAATTTTCCAACTCAGTTTGGTCAATTTTTGACCATTTTTAGGTCAGTTGAGCTAACTTTTTGCAACTAGACTTGAATTAGGAGATAGGAGAGATGAAATTTCTCAATTTTTATGAGTTTAAAACTCATTCAAGCATGTGAAATATGCACCTCCTTTAATGGACTCCCCTTCCTTACATATGTGTCAAAATGGAATCATTATACCCAAAATATCTCATATTTTTAATATTGCTCATAGTTTTTTACTAATAAACCTTGTACATTTTCAACTCTTCATCTTATGTGAGCATTTACTCATTTTTGGATACCCAAAATATCTCATATTTTTAATATTGCTCATAGTTTTTTTACTAATAAACCTTGTACATTTTCAACTCTTCATCTTATGTCAGCATTTACTCATTTTTGGATACCCAAAATATCTCATATTTTTAATATTGCTCATAGTTTCTTACTAATAAACCTTGTACATAGTCAACTCTTCATCTTATGTGAGCATTTACTCATTTTTGGGTATCTTCTTTTACAAATTGGATTTATCTCCTCCCTACACATGGATTGATGCTATTGGCCCATAGGAATCTTAATTGGACCATAATCCAAAAATTTCTGAAAATCTAAACCTTTAGGCTAAGGTCCTTTATACCCATTTCCAATAAATTCCAATTGCACATTGGAAAGTTCTTTTTGAATTTCTGTTTCAAGGGGATTCATTTTAATAATATGAGAAATTTTTCTATCTAAAAATATTCAAAATCTGAATATTCTCTCTCTGGAATATTTTCTCTCTCTATGTCAAAATAGGCAGAGACAAGATCTTTTATATTTCTGAAGAGGGGATTGATTACAGGGGAAGATGTTGGACATCTTGAGAGGTTAGGGAGGAATCTTACATGAATACCCTCGTTTAGATTAAAATTTCTATGATAGAATTTAAGAAAGTTTTCCATTTTGATATAAGTGTAAAATGTTACACAAAGACAAGTGTAAAATTCAAGAAGGTTTTCCCTTCTCATACAAGTGTAAAGTGTTAGATTAATATCCAACAAAGACAACTAAAGTGGTATATGTGTTGCTATTGTTTTTTCAATCATCTTTTTGTTTAGTAATTTATAATTGGATGACCAAATGTATCATTGTTTATATGCATAAAAAATTATTCAACCTATGTGGTATTAATAATGTCACTATTGTTTTTTCAATCATATCTTCTTTAGTAATTTCTCATTTATTAAAGAGAGATAGAGAGGGGGGGAGGGGGGAAGTGAGAGATAGATAGATAGAGAGAGAGAGAGAGAGTTTTGTAAAGAGATGTTACCATAGATTCCTAGAGTAAGAAAAAGTGTACTTTAAAAGGTCTTAGGGAATATATCAAGCATAGAGGTAGAACCATGCACCAAATGTTTATTTCAAACCTAGGAACCAAAATAGATCATAAAGAGAAGGTAGTAGAAACTCTAAATAGAGAAGTTAACCTAATATTAATCCCCACAATGGAAGCATTCTCAAAACGTTAGGTTGTTCTAGAAGAGAAAAACAATTAAAACCATCACCTCACCATACATTCCCTCCCTGAAAAAAAATCAGATGATTAAAATACAAAGAAATTTAGTGATACTTGGCACCCAAATTCCATCCATCCTTGCCCCACTCACAAAAAAACAAATGACATCACATGCTGGCAACATGGGTTAGCTAAATATCAAGAACACATGTGCATGCATTTATAATTAATTACATATGAAACTCAAGAAATTATAGGGATAAGTGTTTGGGGATTGAAATTTTTGATTCATCCTATTTTTCAATGATTATTAAAAATGTATAATAGTATTTCACATGAACCAATGGTGGTAGCACCCATGTGGCACCCTAGGATAGGTGGTGAAGGGAGAGTGAAGGTGACATTGACTCTAGAAAAAAAGGGTTTTCATTCTCATACAAGTTAATTTCTAACCTAGTATAAGTGGATGTCTAAATTCACCTTTATATATAGATGCAAGCATTAGTTGACCTATAAGGTATTAATTAGTAACGTCTCTTTTTTTCCCTTTTCTCAATGATATCTCACATATAAGGTATCAATAATTAGTAATTATTTTAATTTTTAAAATTTTCAATCATATCTCTTACAGATATTCTTTTATGTCCGAGAGAGAGAGAGAGAGAGAGAGAGAGAGAGAGAGATTTGTAAAGAATTGTCCCCTTGACTTTTATATGTAGAACACATGTACTAAAGGCCTTGGGGATAATATTAAATGTCGAGAAAAATACAAGCAACTAATCCTTTCTTTCAAACCTTGGAATTAACTTTTGAGATCATAAAAAAAGGCAACTATGAAGCTCGGGGAGGTCACTCATAAATATGTAAGCATACAATGTGGGTTTAACAGAAGGAGTTTTTAAATCACCATTTTTACACATTTTTTACATATAGAAGGGTACCACTCAAAGAGGGTATTTACAGATTGAATAGACAAAGGGTGGTGTGTTATACTCATGAAAAAATTAGAGATAAGGGGTTTTTAAATTAGGCCTTGAACTCATGTGATATGGAGGATTTACATATAGTGAACCCCCCGAGCTATGAAGTAACATTACATATGAAAGTTATCTTATGGACATGTGATTTTTTTTAAATGTTGTAGATAGACATGCACATCAAGTGAAGCAAACTATTTTGGTTTGAGACAGACATGCATGTAAAGTAAAACTATTTTTAGCCCCACAAGCTATTTCAAATAAAAATGAATTAAAATACAGTGAGAGAAAGCATGGGCTCACTCTTGTTTGAGTGAAGATTGGAACCAATCTTGTGTATTGATTTTTTGTTATGAATGAAATTACATTGTTAGGAAGCATGGAGTCACGCTAGTGTTGGGACATATTGTACCCAATCTCATGTATTAGTTTTTTTTTGTGTATACTTACAAGTGTCATTTTGAGATTTAATATTGTTGGGTATTTTATATTCCATTATGATGCATGCCTTATTAGCTTATTAAAGAAACATGTGGGTGATACTAATTGCACACGAGATGAGGCTATAAAGGTTTAAGGTTTAACAATGGATTGCAAGACTAAGATGTTGCAAATTATGTGGCTGATACTAATCACATACTAAATGAGAGTTTAAAGTTTTGATATTCAATAGTGTATTATATGACTAAGATAGTGAGATATCAAGAAATTATTTATCTCTTTATTAAGTGGGAAACATATTTGGTTGAGTATTCCACTTTGGTTTGCACAATATCACACATAAAGTCACAATCCATAGTTGTTTCCCGTACGATAACATATTTTTTAAGTGGGAGAAAATGTAATACACCTATTTACATACATGCTATTTGGTTCTTATTAGAAAGTTTGTTTTCATGTTTTTTTCCAGAAAATATGAAATGGAGTGCTTAGGATGTCATATGAAATATGTTATGAACCAAATTTATCTTTCACACAGAAATCGTTTGGGACATAAATCTAAAGATGTTTGGAATCAAATGGGAATCTAAAGATGTTTGGGACATAAATCTAAAGATGTTTGGAATCAAATGGGGATCTTTTAGGACATAAACTTGAGTAAGAAAAGGTAATTATTTAGGCTAATATGGACTTATTATGTTATTTAGGCTAATATGATCTCTTCTTAAGAGTTACATAGTCATTTTGATACCTTTGGGTGCTTGAAGTTACCAAGCACTAAAACACATACCTAGCCTGTTGAAAGCAAAAAAAGAGAAGAGAAAGGGAAATATTTAGACAAGAACACCATCAATGGTTCCCAACAAGCCCTCTCAAGGGTCTCCTTATTCCCATGAGTATTTTTTTATATATTTCAAATAGATAATGAAATTACAAGAGTTAGAAGTTGTCTCGGACGTGTAAACTATTGTGGTTCTTCTTTGGGCTAAGAAATGGACTGCTTTAGACTAGCCATTTGGCTAGACTCTTCACCCTTATGTGGTGCTCAGTGTTTGATCTTGATTCGTTCCCTTATCTACCACTTATTCTTCCACCACCTTGCCCATGACTCTTGATTGTATAGCATATTTAGCAAACCCCATTTTCAAACTCAATATTTGGAAGTATCCATTAACTCAGGTAAAGATTTTGAACTCAAATATTGTGGTCAATGAAGAACTCAATGGCCTTCCCCATGCCCCATTTTTCCACTAAATGCGATGTAAATACCTTTCAATTTCATTTAAAGAATCATAGCTGATCACATTTGCAACATTGTAAAGCTTGTTTAAAATTGAAAATAGAGTATGAAAGATAAAGGAGAGAAGAACAAAGTAACAAGGACCCAATTACCAATCCTCTCAAGGGTCCCCACTTGTTACCACATTAGCTTCTTATTTAGGATTGACATAGCATGCCGACCCAATCTACAACACCAATCTTCTAAGCTCTCTTGGCTTCCAAAACACCATCCTTTTGTTCCTTTAAAACCATGTTCATGAATTTGTTCCGTCAACTTATTCTCATTCTCATTCTCAAAAAACCATTAGGGGTCTTCTTTATTGGATTTCTCTTTTAGCTCAGCTAGAGGTTTTGCAAGTGAGATAATCTTATTAGTGAGTAATCATCCCACACTAACACTTTATTGAAAGTTTTATAGCAAAATAAACATGAGGGAGAGAGTGAGATATTTGTGTAATATACAAACTAAAAAAGAATTCAAGATCTTCTGCTTACTTAAGTGGTTCTCTACGTTTATTTCCCAACCCACCTCTCCTATGTGGGCTTTAACCACACTATGGTATACTTGGTGACCTACGTGCCACTCCCATTGGTATAAAATTCTAAAATGAAGGGTATAAAATGAAGGGTATAAAATCATGAAAATGCCATATAATTTTGCAAACATAAATCATACCATTTATGTCCATGGTCTCATCTATATGAAACCTTACTAGATCCCCTCTCATGGTTGAAACTCCAAGTTCTTCTTCACTTGTGGGTCTTGAGAAAACTTGGTCCTTTTCTCCTTTCTCTTTGATGCAGATCCCAAATCTATTGTTGGTTGATTATTCTTCTTCACCGATTCATTAAACTCTGATTGCATGTATAAATATGAGAATGTAGTCCACAACAAAAAATTAGGTCTATGCAACATGAAAATGTTGAGACATCTTATGTTGCTGAAGGGAAATCTCAATAGGGTGGATCTTGTCACTTGGATAATCCAACCACCAAGGGAAAACCATGACCTCCCAATGAGTCATACGTCCATTCCACCATTCATGTGGGTACATTGAGGTTGTCCCATTCTCCATTAGCCTATCTTGGGATTCTAATGGAAAATCTCTCATGGACTTTTCCATCTTCAATCTTTGTAACCACCTATAAACAAAACATTACAACACAATCATACATACTCTACCAAACATGATTGAGTTTATCCAATCGAAGATTTAAATTATTTTTTTACATAAATGGAACCATACCTATGCACTAGACTACCAAACGAATAGGTTTACTTGTGCTTGCTTCTTGAGAAGTAAGGATCTCCTCATCTCACTTTGTAGAGAATGGAATACATAGGTGAAGTGCAATTGGCGACATGCTCTAAAACATTTTAATGCATCACCAAGAACTTGCACACTAGATGCCACCTCCATATCTAGCCCGACCACCAAGGCAAGTGCTAAGTCTATCATAATTTTACTCGAGTAGGCCTCCTTATCAATATAACATCGCCATTCTTTGTTTTTCTTGGGCATACCAAGTTCTTCTTATAGTTTCTCTTCCTCTGCCAGGATATCTAACACTTCTTTCTTTCTAGACACACATTTTTACATATCACAAAAATATGGTAGAGTAAGAATATAAATACAAATTGTTTAATTAGAAATAAGACAAGTGGGTACCTTTTAGGTGATATGTTAGCCAAGGGGAGAATTCCAAGTTTGTCTTCAGTTACTACGCGAGAAAGACTCTCTCACCATTGACAGGATTTGCAATAGATTAGAGCTTGTAGCCTCTATTGAAGCTTCACCTTGTCTTGCGCTTGTAGAAAAGTCTACCTTACTAAGCTTCTCATGATAGTTATTGACATATTCCTCTAGAATATAATACCCATCAATTTTAACAAATTACATGTGTACAACAGATCTTATGAAAGTAGAAAACCATTAGGAGCTTACCCTTAACACAAATTGTGAGAGAACCACCATAGGCATGTCATACCATGGCTTTATCCCAACTCTAGTTTTCTCTTTTGCCATCATCACAGCCAAATGTATTAGTTCTTCTTGGGCAAAGTAGCACTTGAGGATGTCCTTCATGGCTTGGCCAAATGTTTGCATCAAATATATGTCGTGTGCAATGGTGTGGGGAACATGAAGTTGTGAAAGCCTATAAAAATGTTATCATATCATTTATATAATTTCCACATAAACCCTTTGTGTTTGGGAAGGTGGGTAGGATGCATACCTATTCATCTGTACAAGTGCAAGGAGGATCTGACCTTCTTGCATATGATCAAAACTGATAAATTTGCAACACACCTTGACGTGCATTTGCTTGTTATCAGCCCACACTACACACCAAAAAAACATAATTAAGATGTTGACATTTAATGGATAATAATAAATATGTGTTTCTCAGTATGACAAGGAAATTGTGCCTATGCATTGCAACCATGTTTTTAAGAGATGGCTCCATCCCACACAAGACATTTATTTCCTTTGCAAATTTGCACTCAGGGTTTTTTTGACATTTTTCCTCAAAATCTTCACACACTGTTTGCCACACACACACAAGGCCCCAATGCTAAATATCTTCTTGGCTCACCTCCACATGTTACTCCCTAGGCCTACCAAATGTGACAAGGAAGTCTTCCATACTAGACACATATCCTTGGTTATCAAATTTGGTTGCTAGTTCCTGAATATTACCACCCACAATCCTAATGGCCTCGTTGGAAAAAAGCCTACAAAGGGGAATATAGGGAGGCTTTGTTTGCTTCTTTAAATCTCCCAACCCATCATCGGGCTGACTCTCTACCTCTACCAACCCATCATCAGGTTGACTCTCTACCTCCAGTCCAATGTCTGTTACATCGTGGATATTAGTCTCAGCCACTCTACTGATAGTGTCTAGTGTATCTGCATGGGAATCTTCAATATCCAAAGAGGTCGAAGTAATATTCCTCGAGCTACTTGCTCCTTTTCTCCCTCTTTTTAGCTCGAGATGAAGCCTTTGAGATCGGGCTAAAAGCACAAAGTTATAATAAAATAGTGTATGAAATAAAGGAGATGTAAATAACTCACGACAATTTCAACCATCCATTTCTTATATCAAGACATACCTCAATGGTGGTTTCTTGGAACCCTTTGGTGCCATGACTACTTTTATATTTTCAATCTCTCTATGAAATTTTATCTGGAAGGCATATAGAAAAAATTAATAAAAAAGTTATGAAGAGCCACTAGGAGAAAAGATATGAATGTGTTTTCATTTTTTTGTTTTGTATGTCCATACACTTCACAATCCCTGATGTGCATGCTCACAGTTGGGAATGATGAAGCCTTGTTGGTCGAAGATGTGAGCAACTTATATGGCCTAGTAAAGATGTGAGCAACTTATATGGCCTAGTGAAGCCATGTGGAGCTATACAAGCTGATGGAATAACACACAGATTCATCGAGACCAACACCACCATAATATACTACTAGTTTGCAAGCTTGTGTGAGCTCCAACCCCTCAACAGAACCAACCCCAACATCGAATATGCAATGCATTTAGACCGGTCGGCCACATTCCTACAGAGGTACCTTAAGATAATGGACCTTTTGATCTTGAACACTAGCCATCATTGGAACAAAGGAAGGATGGCTACCAACAAGGCCATCTTTATTCATATCCAGGCTAGCTTCAATATATCCGAGAGATTGCCTTACATATCTGTAAGACTCTCTCTCTCTTTGGCCCTAAACAGGGCATGGCACCGTGCCCTGTTTAGGGCCAGAGAGAGAGTCGACATTGTTTAGGTGGCCCAGGCCCGAGAGCCTGGACAAGGCCAAATTCAGCTGGTCTCTCATGCTATCTAGAATGCACACGCGGATAGCGCAACTCCTTCAGGATTGCAACTATGCAATGCTGCATCAGGCCTTGCTCTGCACAGCGGGAGTCCGACAACAGCGGCGAGGTCCAGCTGATTCAAGAGCTATCGGACTTCATCCCTTCGCGTGCCAAAACAGCCTATTCGATGCCCCTCTTCATGCTCGCAGATTATTCCCTAGGCATCGAGATGCCAGAAGACTTCTGGAGCTCAATGGAGATGCAGCAACTAATCAAGGCGGCAACGAATCACTTCGTGTGGACCAACGACCTTCTCTCCTTTCGAAAAGAGTATATGCAAGGTGACACCTAAAACACCCTCTCCGTGGTGCACCTCCCCACCAGGGAGCAGGTGGTGGCAGCCCCGTCACACAAGAAGGCGAGCTTCCAAGATACCTATCGACTCTCTCTTTGGCCCTAAACAGGACACGGTGCCGTGCCCTGTTTAGGGCCAAAGAGAGAGAGAGAGAGAGAGAGAGAAAGACTCTCTGTGAGAGAGAGAAAGATCTCTCTCTCTTTGCCCTGTGCATTCTGACTACGAACACAAACAACATGCCCCTGCTCTGTTAAGGTAAAAACACACAGAGAGAGAGAGAGAGAGAGAGAGAGGGGGGGGGAGGGAGAAAACCTGGATTTGACACTGTAGGCAAAAGATCCAAGGAGACGCTCGACGGCTCCAATGGTTGCAGCGATGGTGTCAACAATGGTGTCTTGCAAACACCCACACACACAAACACACACACACACACACTCTCTCTCTAGAGCTATCCTTGGTTTTGAGTCTCACTCTCTCTCACTCACACACACACACACACACACTCTCTCTATCTTCAAAACTCTTTATGTATTTACACACCCACACATATACACACACACACATAAAAATTACACATACACACACATAAAAATTATGTATAATATTTAGACACACGCTCACACACAAAAACAAAAAAAGATTATAATAATCATTATTTACATAGTCTATGTATAATAATATAAATACACGTGCAAAATATATACTAAATGTTTCAACTATAATTAGACGGTATTATAATATAGTGAATATAATTTTAAGTCTATATGTTTTTATAAAAAAAGTATAATTACAATTATAACTTAATAATTTTTATATCCTCAAAAACTCTAAATAATAATACAAAAATCATCATAACTTGTAGGGCACGATGTAAAATAAGGAATAAGATATTGTGCTCATAGGGTTGGAAAATTTTTATTAATAGGCTCAATGATGAATTGCAAGTGCGGTAGAAAGAGGAGATTGTGGTACATTAATTTCATATGCACGACTCACCAAAAATTATCAAAACAAATACAAGGACATCATTAGTGATTCTATGACTCTTGAAGGGGGTTTTATTATTCATGTTCAGAGAATTGAAGGGGGTTTTACGAATCACAATTTGATTAGAAAATTGACCCCTTTTAATCAAGTTTTTTTTAATACGAGAACTATATTATGCAACTCTTGAACATGTAGGCAATCTTTCACTCTTCTTGTTTGAGGTCATGGCTAGAGAGATCACTATTTTTGGCCCCTTGGAAGGTCAGAAGCTATTTCTATTTTTCCAAAAACAAGAATATGTTGAGCTTAGACTTGCATTGCTTCTGGATCATTTTCATCTTCAAGGTAAGGCTTTTTCTTTGAAGCCTCTATCCTTGAATATAGAGCAATGTAAATTGGAGCCCATACAGTTGTCAGATGGTGCAGATGGTTTTCTTCTAGATTCTGTGGCCCAAAGTGTGTTATTTCCAGGGCAGTTAGTATCAGATTACTAGCCACATGTTTTTAAGATGTCAACGCTTGGTCCTAGGAGTGGATTAGACTTAGTCAATAGAATGCAACTTGGTGGAAATATGTAGGACATGTGGCTACATTTTGATCATGTGCACAGAGTTCAAGGCTGGCCAACGATGTCTGCGCATGTATATGATCCATACGTGCAGGAGCTATTGTCCATAGCAACACGTGAGTTCATGGTAGAGGATAGATATGCACAGATTGAGTTGAAAATGTTAAATGCTATGGTTCAAAGTAAGGGCTTTGAAAAACCAGAATTCAGAGGTTTCATGGCAGATGAGGCCAATGCTAATTGGCAGATGAGGCCAATGCTAATTGGATTGCTATTCACACACACAGTGTACTTTGGGGATGCTAATGAAAGAGTACCAGAGAGAGAAAGGAGTTGTGTCTTCCATTTTGAGCAAAGCATGGTGAGGCACACTCAAAAATGTATACATCCTTCTTCCCAAGAGGATCATAAACGCTTGTGTCGAAAGTGGAGAAATGCACCCTCAGAGATTGCTGCAGAGAGCTGTAAAAAAGAGATAAGAAAGTTTTGGAATGTTGGTCATGCAGTAGCCCACTAGTGAGATATCAACATTGGAAACTTGGCTTTCCTGGTGGGAGTCAAGAGCATTCCATTGGGGTGCATGGTTTGTCTCCCAAGATGAATCTGGTGTTTTTATTCCAACAACCAATCTTTCAGAGGCAAAACATGCAAGCATCAGAGCATGTGTTGGTTATAAAAAACAAATCACTTTGTTTGAGGCAACTGGTGCAGATATGTCAATGGCTGTTCTCCAAAGTGTAAAATATAATGCATATTTGAAAGGCACAAGGACTGGATTTGGGCCTGGGCTGCTGCAAGACATGGCTAACAGATTTTACAACCAAGGTGTGGGATCCTCTTCAGGAAAAAGATTGGCTGACTTGACACAATCTTCTATGCAAGAAATGGGTGTAAATCCCACACATATGGACAACAACAATGGTGGCCAAAAGAGTATTCGCAAGAAAAGACTTGTGCTTAGTCAACCTGGTGTGATCTTGGAAGAGGATAGCCATAGGCCAGAGTACATTACTGTCACTGTGAATACTAAGCAAGAATGCAAAAAATATGGAGATGCCAAAAGAATCAAGGGTGGCAAAGACAGTGCGGGCAATTCGTAGGACTGAACCTGGAAGCAAAGTTACATGTATTGGAGTGTTGGATGGACATATAGAAAGATGTGGGAGATTTATAAACCAAGGAAAAAAACAGGCTTCTCAAGGGGTGCTTGCACCATCTTTTTGTTGGGGACGTCGCAAATACCCAAGTGGATTGGTGGAAGGATTTATTTGGTTTTGCAATATATCTAACACCCACAGTTGGGTTGTGGATGAGCGTCAGGTGGTCGGGCCTCCCGGCTAGTGTTTGGCCAATAGCTGAGGGAACAGGTCTTATGGCTGAGGAGGTTGTTGAACTTCAAAAAAATGGATTTGTTTTTCATAGGGAGGTGAAACACATTCAGGGAGGTCAAGCTAGCAAGTCTGATGGGAGGGTTCCAAGTGCAATCCGTCCAAAATATAGAGATGGAAAGCTTGTCAAATGGAGGGCAAAATTAACAAAAGAATTTCAAGATTGCATAGAAAAAGGCCAACTATTGGATGCGCAAGTTGTTCAAGAGGTCATAATAACGTGTGGAGAGTCTCATATATTCCATGTTAGTACTGAAGGCTCTCGAGAAAAGGGTGTGACATATTCAGTGACTATATCTAATTTTCCATGATGCACTTGTGAAGGTTTTCAAAAAAGAGAGTCCAAACACTTGGTTTATCTTCCTTGCAAGCACATATACTACATTTTTTGCAAGTACTTGGGTTGGACCAGAATGCACATGAGTTTATCCATCAAGCAACACTTAGCAAGGTGGAATTATTTCAAGCATTGGGTAGTAGACAAACAAACCTACCATTGTAAGTTGAAAGATTTAGTGGTGTTAAGAATATCTAAAGGCAATGGTTTTGGGTATAACTTTTTGTTTTCAAGAAAGTTGGTGTTGTTTCCTTCTTGGAAACAAAATATTAGATTATTATGTAAACATCTATAAGTAAATATATGCCATTCCTCTCTGCCAGCTCAGTGTCCCTAACAAGTATGGTTTTGGGTACAACTTTTTGTTTTCAAGAAAGTTGGTGTTGTTTCCTTCTTGGAAACAAATATTTTGATTATTAGATTATTATGTAAACATCTATAAGTAAATATATGCCATTCCTCTCTGCCAGCTTAGTGTCCCTAACAAGTAGCAACAATTGTATTACAATTGCATATGGAATTGATCATCCCTCCATAATCACATGCATTGTCTAAACCTTATAGAGAATGGAAGGTCGTAATCTTGCTTTTGAGTTATAAACATGAAAATAATTTCTATTTATAACATAAATTTCCATCAACATTGTATACACATATTGAAGTGCTATTGCTACACTTACATTGCTATACTTTGAAGACTTCTAGGGATCTTATCTGTTTTCAAAATCTAAGATAGCACATTTAAAGCATTTCAATTCAAAATGAAAAGCTTGAACTCAAATAGTACTTTGCACACAAACATCAAGCCTGAACGAGGAGGGTAATCTAGCAATAATGATGCTTTCACAAACAGCAACTACAGGGGAACAACATTAACAATACGTATGCATTTTTCCCTACTTGCAAATAGCATAGATCCATCCAAGAGATTAAAAACACTTAATTGAAAAATTCTACCACTCAACTGAAGAGAGAGAACCAGTTAACTCCAATAAAGCCTATGTAATTTTTTAGAGCTTAGCACCACCTCGCCACTGCACCATTGCACAAGAAAGCTATTCCAAAAATGCATGCTGAGATACATGTGTCTGTATGTCTATATCAGAGACAAATTATGGGTAGATTTGTTTGGATGGGTTCATCTTCACATTATACATTTGGGTTTTGTTTTTCTCATATCAAAGTATTTATCCAGGTGTCGCTCGGATTTTTACATTAGCTTGAAAAAGTTTGCTCGATGAATGGTTTTCCTCCATCAATTGGATCTGTTTTTCCCACCACAATCATCCCACTACCTCAGCTTTTGAATCACAATATGCTGCCACTTAATCAGACTAGTAATCTGCTTGTTTGCAAGAATAAGGAAATAACTACACCACGTTCTTCTACTGAATCAACTGCTGCCACCAAATATCACATTAGTTTGCATGTTTTCGAGGAGAAGGAAACGACTCTACAGAACCTCGTTGGTGGCTGACATCAGAGAGAAGGTTCCTATATATAGACATATATATATATTAATTAGCCACATTTGAATAAGTCGTGTGCGGAGATTATTAATCTCATAGGAGGATAATTTTTTTCCCGAGCGTTCAATGGACTTCAGCTCGGTCGTCTTGAGCAGGCGGATCACTCCTCAAACATCAGCTGTTTAGCATCGCAATGGGAGATGCTCCCAAAAGCTTTTACCAGTGAGGCACATGCAAGTGATAATGGCCGCAAGCTCACTTGCATTTGCCTCACTGGTAAAAGCTCTCGGGATCATCTTCATGAAGGATGTTGTCTGCCCTTTATAGCAGTCCCATTGCGATGCTAAACGGCTGATGTTTGAGAAGTGACCCGCCCGCTCAAGATGGAGGAGCTGAAGTGTATTAAAAAAGGATCAATTGAACTATGTGATGTGATAAGAATAGATGTGGATGGAATGTATGTGACGTGATGTGGATCTGCAATTAATGTGATGGATGTGAATGGGTATGATAGATGTGAATGTGTGTGATAAGATGTGAATGGGAGTGATGAGATATAAATGGGAGTGATGAGATGTGAATGGATGTGATGAGATATAAATGGGAGTGATGAGATATGAATGGATGTGATGAGATGTGAGTGGATGTGATGAGATGTGAATGGATGAGATGTGATGTGGACGGATGTGATGAGATGAGATGTGGATCTGAATGAATATAAATGGATGTGATGTAATGTGAATGGATGGATGAGATGTAAGGTGGATGGATGGATGAGATGTAAGGTGGATGAATGTGATGTGATGTGGATCTATGTAGATGTGAATGGATGAGATGTGATGTGAATGGATGTGATGTGGATCGGGGTAGATGTGATGTGATGTGATGTGGATATGGGTAGATGTGAATGGATGAGATGTGACGTGATGTGATGAGGATATATGTGATGAGATGTAATATGATGTGATTGGATGATGAGAATGGATGAAGATGATAGGAATACATATGATTGGACGTGGAATAAGCAATGTGAATTGATGTAGAAGAATATGGAATAACAAGAAATGATGTGGAACAATGTGAAAAGATGAGAGTTCGTTAGAAACTATATTTATGACCTATTTCTAAATGATTGTTTTATGTCAAGAATGCTAGGGAAGCATTTTGACCATCTTGTGGATGAGGTTGTGGAAGACCTAAGTGATAAAGTTGCAATAGCTGACGGAGAGTCAATGGAGGATGTCTCGTGTAGCAAGGTCAGCCAAGGTCTTGACCAGCCTCGGTTCGATTTAAATGGTAAGCTTCCAGTACGGTGGATGAGGGACCAAGGAAGCGGCCTATGAGTGAAGCGCTAGGTGACCTGCAAAGGAGCCTAGAGGGTGATGATGACCATATGGTGCTCGGGCTCTGGGCTGCCGAAGATACCCACGCATGCATCGAGGAAGAAAACAGAACAAGGAGTTAGAGTTGTTTCCTGAACTTGGGCATGGATCTGGTTGATTGGACTTGCTCGTCTTCAATGGATGAGTCCATGGCTCTTTAATATGGATCTATTGGTTGATCTTGCTGATCTTCAATGGAGAGTCCATCTGGATCTTTCTTATGTGATTATATTTTCAGGTACTATGAGCTAGGAACTATCGAAAAAGCCCCTCAGTGAACAGGTGGTGAGCGTTCTGGTTGCCAATGATGCCATAGGTACGCTGGGAAATGAATGTAATACTTGATTATATTGTCGAGTACTACGAGCTAGGAACTATTGAAAAGGCCCCTGTGTGAGCAGGTGTTGAGAATTTTGGTGCCAATAATGCCATAGATACACCGATGAAGGAATGATTGGAAATTAGAATTCAAGCTAGATATTGGAGGATTATGCTCAGTGATACTATGGTTTCATTAAAAGATAGTTTTAAAGACAGCTGAATCTGTGAAAAAGGTAATTTTATATGGGTGTGTAAGTGGTGTGACTATCTTGAACTTTGCTTGAAGTTCCAGCTAAGGGGCCGGGAACTTTTTTTCTCTGGTACTCGGGACAAAACATAACCAAATTCTTAAATGGATCCTATCACTACAGTGGTTGGGCGGTTGGCTAACCCATGGGATTGGATGGGGTTAGGCTAGACTGATGGATCCCTAAAATGAGACTCAATTCTGTTAAGTTATGATAGTTCAAGTAAATCCCTTGTTCTATGGAAAAGAATCAATGGCTATGCCTCTTGATGAGGAAAAAAGCGTTGGACTCTATGATCCAAGTGCAAGTCTCTTCCTTGATTTGACCATGAGACTTACGGGTTCAGTCAGATCAGTTTGGTTAGTTAAGGGTCTTGACTATGTTAGTATAGATTTTCTTGGAGGAATCGCCCATGCTTTTTGGGCGAGGGAAGTTTTTTCGAGTTCGATTTTGGAAGAACCGAGGGATTAGTCTCTTGTCTAGATATCCATGGTTGAGGGCCTGAGTGAGAGGCGCTTCCCTCTGCAAGAAGTGCTCCTTCAGCTGCTAGCACCCCCGAATTTGTTGCATGGAGGGGACAGGGATCTTTCACCATCTTTTCGGAGTTCTAGAAAAAGAAAAGTCTGAAAGGGACGAGCTAGTTATATGAATGTTGTTGGGTGGAGTTGCCATCAAGAATTAAGGAGGAAGGATTGCGCAGAATATCCGTGGGTGGGGCCCCGAGTGAGAGTCTCTGCCCTATGCAAGAAGTTCTACTTCCTCTGCTAGCACCCCCGAATTTGTTGCGACGAGGGGGCAGGGATCTTTCAGCTTGTATCAGAGCGAATTGGCTAAAGTGGAATAACCAAGAAGCCAAAAATGTCAAAAATTTATGAAGTACCAGTAAAAGATTATAATTGTGTGATGAAGTTCATACAAATTGATATTCATAATGAAGATTCATAAATTGGAAATTAGGTCTTCAAATGGAAGTACTGCAATTGTGCGGAATCCTTGACTTGCTTATGGCCTAGATATGATGGTATTTACCTTATAGCTCCAAGGACCATGACTACTCATATATATTGTGGGTATATCTGTAGCTCTTTACTGGTGGCAATATATACAAGTAAATCTAAGACCTTGAAGTTATAAGCAAAAATGTTATCTAGAGGATGAATTCGAATGCTAGTTGATATGATTTTAGAATTCTGGTTGAGAATTGATGAGTTGATTTGGATTTTGATTGAAAGATGATGATTTCTGAATTCTAGTTGAAGATAAGTTGAACAAAGACACAATGAGGATGAATGGGACGAATCCCAGTGAGATGATGTTAGTAATTGGAATGACGATTATGACTTCAGCAGATCAATATGAGATTAGTGGATTGTGCTGCTAGATTAGTGGATTGTGCTGCTAGATTGATGATGTTTGACCTTTGATCTAGTGGATCTAATTAAGGAATGACAAATTGAGAACTTGCATAACTGAAATTTCCGTGGGGAATGTTAAGATGGAAATTTTGGTTTGATGGACCATTATTGTGTTAAGGATATGAATGATATGATTTGAATGAATTGTTCTCTGACAATGAGTTCTGTATGTTCTTCTTGTAGAAGAGATTTTTATCCCAGGATTCTACGTGGGTTGACCAAACTATAAGGAACCCTAGAATCAGTTGGATCTTAAGGTGAAAGAGTTTATCCTCCAGCTAGCGAGATTAGGACATCTCACATTTTTGAAGTGGGACAGGATGTAAGATTCCTCCCTCGATCTTTTGAGGTGTAAAGGTGTAATAACCTCCCCTTTTGTGCTTGTAATTATTCCCCTCTCTGAAATAGAAGAAAGATCTTGTTTTACCCTGTTTTGGCCTAGAGAGAGATAATCCAAAATTGAGATATCTTTGGATATAAAAATCCTCCTAGTGTCTAAAATGGATTCCCCTGAAACAGAAGTTCAAAATGAACTTTCCAATGTGCATTAGTAATTAATTGAAAATGTTATAAAGGACCTTAGCAAGGGTCTACATTTTCAGAAACTTTTGGATTATGGTCCAATTAAGGTTCCAATAGGCCAATTGGATTAATCCAGGTGTTGGAACGAGATAAATCCAAAAGAATAAATGAAAATACCCAAAAATGAGTAAATTCTCACATAAGATGAAGAGTTGACTGAGTACAAGGTTTATTAGTTAAAAATTATGAGATATTACTAAAAAAAGAGATATTTTAAAATAATGATGTATTTTTGACACCTTGGTAAATAAGGAGAGGGGAACTCTTGAGGTAGGCATCTTTTTCTCATGTGTGGAAGGGTTTTTAATTCAAAACAATTGTGGTATTTTTATCTCTCCTCTCTCCTGGATCAAACCAAATCAAAAGGGAGCCAAACTGGTCCAAATTGAGTCAAACTAAACCTGAAAAATTCTAGAACCCATTTGGACTTGGTTAGTGGCTTCCCTACCATGCCACTATTATATTAAAATAAACATATTTTCTATTATCCCTTAAATTTTCCTCTCTCTCTCTCTCTCTACAACAATTCTTGGAGTTGCTCTTCTCCTCTTGGTGAACCAATTGATTGGTCGAGGGCTTCAGTGCTAAGAGAATCAAACCAAACTTGGAGGTAAAATCAAATTTTATGGGTTTTTCTAATTTATCTCAATGACTTTCTTCTTCTGAACCCCTCTCAAGCTTGAGAAGCTTTCAAAATAATTGTTTTAATTTGAATCAAGCTTTCTCTTAAAGTCTTAATTCTTAATTAAGAGAAAGCTAATGTTTATGCTTATTTATAATGCTTTCTTTAAGTAAATCTCTCTCTCTAAAAGAATGGCCATCTTTATGGCTAAATCCCTTGAAAAAGGACATTTCTTAATGATAGTCTCTTAATTCAAAGCTAAACTCTAGGCTTGCTAAGTTACAGAGATTAAGAAAATGGTATTTTTATGATTTTGTGTTAACAAAATAATGGTTATTTCTTTCAGATTATTTATAAGTAGTTAAAATCTACTTTGATTGATTCTAAATGAGAAATAGATTGTCCTATCAATTTGGAAAAAGAGAAATAATGGAATGAGCTTAATCTAGTGGGATAATCATAATTAAGTTTATGATTATGGTTAAGATTATGATTTAAATTCATAGTTTGATTCTAAGCATAAAAGAGCAACTACTATCATATTTTCATTACAAGCTTTTACTCTTTTAAGAAAAAATTGAGAATTATCAGTAATAGCAGCGAAGCTATGGTAAATTTTTTAGAAAATAATACATATCTTATTTTTATGCATAATGCTAAAAGAGGACTTCCTACCATATTCTAGGATTGGACATCCTATGCGCAAAGAATGATTTTTATCATATTCATGAGAAATAATTTTTTTGTAATTATGCATAATTAATTGATTATGAGAAAATAGTAAATTTTAGTAAATTGATTTTTATGCAAAAAGAGAAATTCCTATGATATTTGAGATCCAAATAATTAAATGGTAAGAGAGGAATTTTTGTTACAATTCAAATTATGAGTATTTATCAAAAGTGAAATTTTGAGCATTATTAATTTTATTGGAAAATATGGGTAGAATTGATTTTTTAAAATCCCATGAATATTTTACTCAAAAGAAGAATATTGAATATATTTCACTTGAGAAATTTGAGAAAGAATATGAAAATATCCATCGAGAAAAAGTACCTTTAACTAGGCCAAGAAATTGGCAGAAACTTAGAAAAGTCCCATCAGTATCGAAAGTAGAAAACAATACTAAAAGTGGATGTGATAAGATGTGATGTAGAGCTGAATGAATGTGACGGGATGTAAATGGATGTGGATGTGGATGTGGATGTGGATGTGATAAGATGTGAATGCGATGTGATAAGATGTGAATGCAATGTGATAAGATGTGAATGCGATGTGATGAGATGTGATGTGATGTAAATAGATGTGGATGTGGAAGTGATGAGATGTGGATGAGATGTGATGGGATGTAAATGGATGTGGATATGGATGAGATGTGATGTGATGTAAATGGATGTGGATGTGGATGTGATGTGATGTAAATGGATGTGGATGTGGATGTGGATGTGATAAGATGTTGTGTGATGTAATTGGATGTGGATGTGGATGTGATGAGATGTGATGTGATGTAAATGAATGTGGATGTGGATGTGATGAGATGTGAATGGGTGTGATGTGATGTAAATGGGTGAGAATGAGATGTGAAGAAATAGATGTGCATGTGAATGAATGGATGGATATGGATAGATGTGAATGTGAATGAATGGATGGATGTGGATAGATGTGAATGAATGGATGGATGTGGATAGATGTGAATGTGAATGAATGGATGGATGTGGATGAATGTGATGAGATGTGAATGGATGTGATGAGATATGGATAGATGTGGATGTGATGTGATATGGATGGAATGAATGTGATGTGATAAGGATAGATGTGGATGGAATGTATGTGATGTGATGTGGATGCAATGAATGTGATGAATGTGAATGGGTGTGATAGATGTGAATGGGTGTGATGGATGTGAATGTGTGTGATGAGATGTGAATGGGTGTGATGAGATATGAGTGGATGTGATGAGACGTGAGTGGATGTGATGAGATGTGAATGGATGAGATGTGATGTGATGATGAGATGTGGATCTGAATGAATATAAATGGATGTGATGTAATGTGAATGGATGGATGAGATGAATGAATGAATATAAATGGATGGATGAGATGTAAGGTGGATGAATGTGATGTGATGTGGATCTAGGTAGATGTGAATGGACGATATGTGATGTGTATCGGGGTAGATGTGATGTGATGTGGATATGGGTAGATGTGAATGGATGAGATGTGATGAGGATGGATGTGACATGATGTGATGTGGATAGATATGATGAGATGTAATATGATGTGATTGGATGAGAATGGATGAAGACGATAGGAATACATATGACTAGATGTGGAATAAGAAATGTGAATTGATATAGAAGAATGTGGAATAATGAGAAATGATGTGGAACAATGAAGACAATAGGAATACATATGACTGGATGTGGAATAAGAAATGTGAATTGATGTAGAAGAATGTGGAATAATGAGAAATGATGTGGAATAATGTGGAAAGATGAGAGTTCATTAGAAACTGTATTATGACCTGTTTTTAAATGATTGTTTTATGTCAAGAATGCTAGGGGAGCATTTTGACCATCTTAAGGTCGTGGAGACCTAAGTGATAAAGTTGCAACAGTTGACAGAGAGTCAACAGAGGACGTCTCGTGTAGCAAGGTCGGCCAAGGTGAGCTTCTGGTACAGTGGGTGAAGGACAAAGGAAGCGGCCTATGAGTGAAGCGCTAGGTGACCTGCGAAGGAGCCTAGAGGGTGCTGACCATACGGTGCTCAGGCTCTAGGTCGCCACCAAAGATACCCATGCGTGCATCGAAAAAAAAGAAAGAACAAGGAGTTAGAGTTGTTTCCTGAACTTGGGCATGGATCTAGTTGATTGGACTTGCTAGTCTTCAACGGATGAGTCCACGGCTCTTTTATATGGATCTGTTGGTTGATCTTGCTGATCTTCAATAGAGAGTCCATCTGTATCTTTCTTATGTAATTATATTTCCAAGTAGTATGAGCTAGGAACTATCGAAAAGGCCTCTGAGTGAACTGGTGGTGAGCGTTCTAGTTGCCAATGATGCCATAGGTACGCTGGGGAAGAAATGAATGTGATAATTGATTATATTGCCGGGTACTATGAGCTAGGAAATATTGAAAAAGCCCCTGTGTGAGCAGGTGGTGAGCGTTCTGGTGCCAATAATGCCATAGGTACACCGATGAAGGAATGATTGGAAATTAGTGTTGGAACTATATATATAGATGTGCTCTATATATAGTGTTGGAACTATATATAGATGTGCTCTATATATAGATGGGTCTCCTCTATATATGATCAATCTCTCGTGTGTATTGAACACACCTTTAGGGATGCATATGATGTGTGTCTCTCTCTCTCTCTCACGTTGGTTCAACATGGTATCAGAGCATCATCGTTCATTTGTTCTGTGTAACCCTAAGGCCTACAAAGCTTTCCGCCCACGGTTCTTTGTCCTGGCTATGGAGGTGTGCACGCCGGAGCATCTCCTTACCCCGAAAAGAGACTCTAAGGATGAAGGCGTTTCGAAGCACAAGCACAACAAGGAAACACGGGTGGGATGGTGAGCATAACCGGGAGCATCTCTCTGTCCCGTCGTGCGTGAGTGGGGATGGCCTACCCGTTATGCTCTCTGTCTCATGTCTAAGAGAGAAAGATAACCGAGAGCACCTCTCTATCCCGTCATGCGTGAGTGGGGATGACCTGCCCGTTATGCTCTCTATCTCATGTCTAAGAGAGAAAGAGAGAGCTCTCTCCTTGCGATCTGGTGGCTATGGCGTACATGGCTGAATTGATCTTTGCCAGCTCTCTATCCCTTCTTGCAACTGTCACGACATCTCGTGAGCATGCTCCCGTGGCTATGGAATCTGTGCTGCTGTTGTCCCGTGCCCTTGTTTGGTGGCGATTTTGGTGCTTTGGTCACATGCGAGGCTTTGATGTGTCTGAAAGTGCAAAAACAAGGATCTCCAAGAGCTCCAACAATAAAGACAAAGAATCAGAGGATGTAGTAGCCCTAGCAAACACATCTGCAGATATGGAAAGAAAACATGCTAGGAAAAGCGATTCGTCTCAAGGCCAACCTCACAAGAGCACACGCCAGACTTGAAATTGTCATAGGGTTTCTAACCTCATCACAGCTTTGAGAGCCCTTCTACCATCGCTGGTGTGCAAGTGAAGGTTTCTGTGCAAACGGGTCCCTATTCGATGGACTGAATTTTGCTTGTCTACAACTACTCGATCATGCCATCTCAGTGCGGACAAGGTCTTGAAAGAACAAATTTTACAAAGACAACAGGGATGATGCTTTCTTCATGAACGTGCTGTTATCCTCAGCACGTGCTATTATCCTCAGCACCATGGATTTCCACTGTTATCTTCAGGTTTGTCATGCCTTCTGTTTCCATTGCTATTCTTGTATTCTTGTATTCTTGTAGCTTTAGCTTTCTGCCTTCTTTGCCATACAATTTTATCACATACTGGAGACATGGCGTATGGCAAAGGCTGTCTTTTTGCATGAGTGCATATTCCTTAGAGTTGTTTGTCCATGATAATCAACATATTTGATTCTTACTTTCATGATGTTAGTACAAGAAGATGGAGTTTAGCCATCATCATGGTGGTATTTGATATTGATGAGATGCATATTCCTTAGAGCTGTTTGTCCATGATAATCAACATATTTGAGTCTTACTTTCATGATGTAAGTAGAAGAAGATCTATCCCATGCATATGCTGGTGTGTTCTTTCTTGGGCTCTGAAGTTCAAATCATAGTCTTTCATATGTCAACAAACATATGACATACGCATACGGCCTAAAACCTACGCGAACCCCCTCAAGAAGTTTTAGGTGAATTCCCTTGAAACATTTCAACTTTGAAGATAGTTTATAGGTTGATACGACGGCTTCTACAGTGGCTTACTTCCTACGGTGGCTTCTACAGTGGCTTACTTCCATGGCAATTTTATTAAAAATAAGAGAAAGTTCATATTTAGCGTTAAAAGATCTGTCGCATCATGCATAGAATTTAGCCATCATCATGATGGTATTTGATATTGATGAGATTCATATTCCTTAGAGTTGTTTGTCCATGATAATCAACATATTTGATTCTTACTTTCATGATGTAAGTAGAAGAAGATCTTTCGTACTTTATGCAACTCACATTGATCGTGACTTATGCCATGGTCTGGTATAACTCATGCTACCATGATGTACTTCTACAATAATCTTGATCTTTTGGATTGCTTCATGAGCTAATATGTTCTGATCTTGTTTTAGTGCTAGCTACAGGAATCACATGATTAAGCTTGGACGTTCATAATGTATTTATTGACAATCCAAGGTATTATCACATGATGGTAATTATGCCTTTCTTTTCGATCGACTGATGATATGTATATGGATTTTGTTCATCCTGCCATGGTTTTATTTTGTGATGCTCATTATGATGATTTCTTTATATTCATTGATGATGTTTCCATGGACTTTATTCATGATACCATGGTTCTGGCTTGCTATCCCTTTGGTGTATGTCTGCTTGATATTGCTTACATATCTGATGTTGGATCTTACTTTTTGAATGGTTACTCCTTCTCTCAATATCAATTCGTAGCCCTGTACGTGTGTGAGAAAAAATCTCGCATACCAAACCAAAGGTGTGCATTAGTTTGTTTGAAATAGGTTGGTTATAATTTGTGCCCATGAAATGCTTGTGGTAAATTCAATGAAGACCCTTTTATCTCATTACAGTTCCTTGCTCATGATCATCTCGGTCATGATCTGATCGTTTTAACTCATGACTTGGAATCGTTATAGCTACTTGCTCGTGGTCATCTCGGTGATGATCTGATTGTTTTATCTCATGACTTCAGAATCATTACAGTTACTTGCTCATGGTCATCTCGGTGATGATCTGATGGTTTTAACTCATGACTTAGGAATCGTTATAGTTACTTGCTCGTGGTCATCTCGGTTCATGGTCATCTCGGTGATGATCTGATCGTTTTAACTCATGACTTAGGAATCGTTATAGTTACTTGCTAGTGGTCATCTCGGTGATGATCTGATTGTTTTAACTCATGACTTCAGAAGAGTTACAGACTTGCTCATGGTCATCTTAGTGTGATGATCTCATTATTTAGATCTCATAATGTTTATTTGAATTTGTTTCGTATTCTCTAATCTTTGGTACAAGAGTATAGTTATGTGCTCATGGCCATCTCGGTGATGATCTCATTATCCTTTTATCTCATGACTTAAGAATTGTTATAGTTCCTTGCTCATGGTCCTCGCAGTGATGATCTGATCGTTTTATATCATGACTTCAGAATCGTTACAGTTACTTGCTCATGGTCATCGCGACGGTGATGTTGATCTCTCGTTGGAGAACACTCATGGTCATCTCGGTGATGATCTTATCGTTTTAACTCATGAATTAGGAATCGTTATAGTTACTTGCTCGTGGTCATCTCGATGATAATCTGATTGTTTTTACAGTTACTTTCTCATGGTCATCTCGGTGATGATCTCATTATCCTTTTATCTCATGACTTAAGAATTGTTATAGTTCCTTGCTCATGGTCCTCTCAGTGATGATCTGATCGTTTTATATCATGACTTCAGAATCGTTACAGTTACTTCCTCATCGGTGATGATCTGATTGTTTTATATCATGACTTCAGAATCGTTACAGTTACTTGCTCATGGTCATCTCAGTGATGATCTCATTATCCTTCTATCTCATGACTTAAGAATTGTTATAGTTCCTTGCTCATGGTCCTCTCGGTGATGATCTGATCGTTTTATATCATGACTTTAGAATCGTTACAGTTACTTGCTCATGTTCATCTCGGCGATGATCTGATCGTTTTAACTCATGACTTAGGAATCGTTATAGTTACTTACTCATGGTCATCTTGGTGATGATCTGATTGTTTTATATCATGACTTCAAAATCGTTACAGTTACTTGCTCATGGTCATCTTGGCGGTGATGTTGATCTCTCGTTTGATTGTTCTCACAAGGAAGTTGTGTATTTGTTCTTTCTATGGCTTCGAGGAAGTTTGTCTTGTGTGTAAAGAGGACTTTATTGATGCTTAGCATGCTACTACTGCTCGAGAAGCTTTGTAAGCATGCAACTATTTCTCGGGAGCCTTTGCAAGATATAGTTAAAGGTGCCATGTGTTCTACCTTTGCTTGTTACATTACAACCAGTCTCACGAACTTGACAATTATTATTTTAAGCATGCAAGCCTCGGTGATTCTGACAGGTTTGGTGAGTTTGTAATTTTGGTGCCTTGGTAATCATATCATTAACTATGTCACTTTGACTCATGGCATCTCAGTAATGATAATCTCTAGTGCCAAGACAATAGTACCTTTTTCATATTCATCTTAGTGCTGCCTTTCCTATATGTTATTTGTATGACACATTTGTGATTTCATATGCACACATTTTTCATTAGTATCATTTGTATCTATGTTGTCCATAGAGTGCGGCATCATGACCCGTCTCTTATGGCATTGTGCTTATGTTGTGATATAACATAATCATACAACTTTTTGTTGAGTTTATGATATTATAGATTATGCTGCCCAGATCTGAAGAGAAGGTAAAGACATATCACAAAGACAATGAGATTACAGACTATGTTGCCTGAATTTAAAGAGAATACAAAGATATATCAAAGATAATGAGTGAATCTATTTTCTCATTTAGTTGTAGCTATAAATCATTTAGTTGTTTCTACAATTTATGTCCGTATCTACATACCGTTTGTATCTATGTTGTCTTGAGAGCGGTGTTGCAAACCCTCTTACGACATTGTGATTGCATTTCACATTCATAATCTTTCCATAACACTTTACGTGGATTCTTTGTTTTGAGTTTATGATGCTTCTAGGTCATAACAAGCACAAGTCGTATTCAATTGATGATGCTTCTAGGTCATAACAAGCAAAAGTCATATTCAATTGATGACTCACAGAAAAGTTGAACTCAAGCCGATGATTCTAGGTCATAACAAGCAGAAGTCGTATTCAATTGATGACTGATAGAAAAGTTGAACTCAAGCCGATGACACAAATTCTTTCAAGATGTTTTATATCTTTCAAGTGAGCCTTTGTGGCCACCATTGTATATTTGGGAGAGATGTAGCTCCTTTGAACAATTCTTTTGTAACTTGAAATAATTTAATAGAATGGTAGGTGTATGTAGAGCTGTGGGTTTTTCCCTTGCGCCCCCAAGGGTTTTTTTCATCCACAGTTAGAGACCCTTATTTGAGCGGGGGTGTTGGAACTATATATATAGATGTGCTCTATATATAGTGTTGGAACTATATATAGATGTGCTCTATATATAGATGGGTCTCCTCTATATATGATCAATCTCTCGTGTGTATTGAACACACCTTTGGGGATGCATATGACGTGTCTCTCTCTCTCTCTCACGTTGGTTCAACAATTAGAATTCAAGATGGATATTTTGGAGGATTATGATCAGTGATACTATTGTTTCAATAAAAGATTGTTTTAAAGCCACCTAAATCTGTGAAAAAGGCAATTTCATATGGGTGTGTAAGTGGTGTGACTATCTTGAACTTTGCTTGAAGTGCTAGCTAAGGGGCCGAGAAATCTTTTCCCGAGTACTCGGGAACAAAACATAACCAAATTCCTAATGGATCCTATCCCTACAGTGGTTGGGCGGTTGGCTAACCCATGGGATTAGGCTGGACTGATAGATCCCTAAAATGAGACTCAATTCTGTTAAGTTACGATAGTTGAAGTAAATCCCTTGTTCTATGGAAAAGAATCAACGACTAGGCCTCTTGATGAGGAAAAAAGTGTTGGACTCTATGATCCAAGTGCAAGTCTCTTCCTTGATCTAACCATGAGACTTACGGGTTCGGTCGGATCAGTTTGGTTAGTTAAGGGTCTTGACTACATTAGTATAGATTTTCTTGGAGGAATCGCCCATGCTTTCTGGGCAAGGGAAGTTTTTCTAGGTTCGGTTTTGGAAGAACCGAGGGATTAGTCTCTTGTTTGGATATCCATGGGAGAGGCCCTGAGTGAGAGGCACTTCCCTGCACAAGAAGTGCTCCTTCCACTACTAGCACCCCCGAATTCGTTGCGCGGAGGGGGTAGGGATCTTTCACCATCTTTTCCGAGTTCTAGAAAAAGAAAAGTCCGGAAGGGACGAATGTTGTTGGGTGGAGTTGCCATCAGGAATTAAGGAGGAAGGACTGGAGAATATTCAAAAGCAGATTTTAGACAAAATATGTCTAGTGGCCACAAATGTGGTTTCAAAGACATTTGAAAGATAGAAATAAAGATAGAGGAACCTTGTAAAGAAATAAAAAACTTGTATAAGGATACTTGTTTGTGTCATGTGTGTGATTGTGTCTACCCTCATTCACTCAAGGTCATAGACTAGATGAGACAGTTGGTCTTCACCTAGTGTGATGACCTGATATCCACCTAGTATAGTTAAAGGCACTGTGAGATTTGTAAAAAGGAAATGACAGTAAAAAGGAATGAAAGTAAATGATTAATAATGAGTGACCAATTTAATTATCACAATTGTACTCTCAATGGGAGAAAATGGTAATTCTAATAAGGGGAGGTAGTATCCCTTTAAGAGTTATTGATCTTGCATGTACTCTTGCTGCTGTGAGAGGAAAAAGAGAAGATAGTATCCGTGTGAGAGGAAAAAGAGAAGATAGTATCCCCGTGAGAGTAAGAAAGGAAACAAAATAAATGATTAATTAGTGACCACTTGAATTAGTGCAAGGGTAATCTCAAAGAAAGAAAGTGCTACTCTCACTAAGAGGAAGTAGTAATTCTAATAAGAGAAGATAGTATTATCCCTTTGAGAGTTAATGATCTTCCATGTACTCTAACTGAAAGATCCTTGTCCCCACCGTGCAATGAATTTAGGGGTGCTAGCAGCGGAAGTAGCACTTCTTGCGCGGGGCAGGGTCCCTCACTCGGAACCTCGCCCACAAATGTGAAAAGGTGGGTAAGTATATAAGTGAATAAATTGTAACTAGGATCATATTATCATTTGGACTAATCAAATCATATTTCTTGGAGCTCCACGCTTCTATGGCTATGGTGATACTCCCTTGAGTGCATGTAGTACTCTATCATGAGTGCATGTGGTACTCCATTATGAGTGCATTCTCTTTCTTTCTCTTCCCATCATTACAATTCTCTTGACAAGGTGTTTCTTATTAAAAGCATTATTCTTTTTGATATTCAATATTAAATATTTTGTGTGCCTCTATAGATTCTTATCTTTATTAGTCCTAAATCCCTAGGAATCTTGCATCCAATATCTTATTCTATGAAAAAATAATTTTTCTCATCTGTTAAAAACTGCCGTGTTGTTTACTTGCATAGCTCTTGACTTAGCGCTATTCTTTCGTAGTGAAAGTTTTTGCCTTTTAACATTGATAATAAATGGGGATGGGTAATGGAACATGCCTTCGCACTTCTATAAACTAGTATACTAATGCCTACTTTCATGTTTATATAGTGGCAAGTAATAATGTATCCCCTTTAGTCAATGTAGCACTCTAGATGAGCTCGATATCTCAACACTCTCCCTCAATCTCAACTCCGCATACTACATTCCAAGTAAGCTCCTACACTTATGGAGCTTCTCTATGCCCAATGACTTTGTGAAGATGTAAGCTACCTTATACTCTGCACTGACATATACTAGATCTACATCACCCACTAGAACCTTCTCTTGCACAAAGTGATAATGCACCTCAATGTGCTTCATTCTAGCATGGTATATTGGGTTATTGGCCAACTATATGCTACTCATGTTGTCACAATGAATGGAAATTTCCCTATCCATGATCTCACCTATATCACCAAATAGCTTCAGAAACCAAGCTACCCTAAATAGGTTCTTAAACCAACGTACCTCACCCATATCACCAAATAACTTCTGAAACCAAGCTACCTCAAAAACTGAGCAGCACCCCTGTAGTCTACCTTTATACTTCAACAAAGAAACTATTCACTATTTCTTACTTCTCTAACTCATAACAACACTCCCAAACAAAAACATAAAGCCATTTGGTAGACCTCCTATCTGTGAAACTACTAGCCCAATTAGCATTTATGTACCTACTAAGCCTCATAGAAAAGTCCATAATCAATTGTGGACTTTATGTACCTTAGAACCCATCTAGCCACATCCAAGTGTGGCCTCCTAGGGGCATGTATAAAATAACTCACATGTCCAACAACATAGCTCAAGTGAGGCCTAGTAATGGTCATGTAGATCAAGCTACCCACTATGCACATGTACCTAGTGGGGTCCTCCAAAAGCTCACCTGTACCTATGGAAAGCTTTGTGTTCTACTCCAATGGCAATAGAATAGACTTAAAGTCTATCATACCATACTTGGATAACATGTCCAAGCTATACTGCCTCTATAATAACAAAAATTCCATGAGGTGATCTCACTACCTCTATGCTAAAGAAATACCATAGCTCAACCAAATCCCTCATCTCAAACTTTTGCTTCAAAAGCCACTTGATATTATGCATGTTAGCATCGTAATTAATTCATCCACATAGATGACTAATAGCATGATCCCTCTATCTATCTTTTGTACATAAAATGAAAACTTTGCATTGGATATCTAGAATCTAATGGTAATACTCCCCGATCTTGTTTAACCATGCTCTGGGTGGGTGCCTGATTCAAGCCATACTACAGGGCTTTGCATAACCTGCACAAAAACTGTGGGTGTGTATCACTCTCATAACTTGATGGCTGCATCATGTATACGAAGGCATTATTTACATCTATCTAATGTAAAGACCAACTCTTTGTTGTATCCATAGCAACAATGACAGCTCTCACGGGTGCCATTCTCATGACCGGGCTAAATGTCTCCTCATAGTCAAAACCATAGGTATGTGCATAGCCCTTGGCAACCAATCTCGCCTTATACCTACTCACTAAACGATCTACATTATAATTAACATTATATACTCACTTACATTAAATTTTCTTCTTTTCATTAAATGAAGGCACTAACTCCCATATTTCATTCTCCATCTTTCCATTTTTTATTTCCAAGTGCTTGCACAAAACAAGTGGGCTCCAATTTTTGTATTGCTTTAACCATGTAAACATAATGATGGGATGTAGTAGTAGATACATTGTGACGACCTGCTAATGACAGATCAAGCACACAAAAAGTTGATCTACCTTTTCCATCCCTTTGCATGGTACACATGTACCTACATCTATCCTCAACTTGTCTGACCATGGAAGAACACTCAATGCACTATTAGAGAACTCTCCAGGTCCACTAAGTGTTGAAATACATGGTGTGAGCTTAGTTATTGAATGAATCAAGCAATGCACAAGATCCTTGGGAGGTTCACTATATGCAAACCCTCTATATCATGTGCGTTCAAGGCCTATTAAAAAAACCCCTTATCTATGAATTTTCTATGAATAAATCATACCCTTTAAGTTCTATTGAACCCATGAATAGCCCCTTTAAATGGTACCCTTATGTATGTAAAAACTATGTAAAAGAGGGGTTTTAAACACCCCTTATGTTGATGCTTACATATTTATGAGCGACCCCTCAATATAAGATCATCACATAATCGAACTCACACCACTAAAGCAACACATGCAGCCACTTAGATAATAATGAGATGTAACCAATGAGTAATAGGGTATACTCAAGGTCACCACAAATCATCACATAGACATATGCTAATGTAAAATGCAAAGAGGATAGTATTTCCACAAAGAACCACTTAATATATTGATCACTAAGCAAGTACACAAAGTATGGGCATTATACCCTCCACTTAGCTCTCAAGTGTGAGTAGTAGACCCTGATTATATAGGATCAAGAGAGGGAGGTGCCTAGGGCCCTTGAATGTCTCCACCTCACTTGGATTTCTCACCAAACTCATCTAAAAGGTGATGCCCCGATCAAAGGAAGATATCTACTAGACCTAAACCCAGTTACTCTAGTAAATGATCCTTCTAATCTTAGAACAAGACACTCTAAGGTATCAAGAAGGAAATCACACTAAGAATGGATGCTAGATCCCATATTTTCTAACACCCTCCCTTGATCAAGCATCCATACCACACAGGGTGTGCTTGGATTAGGTCTACCACTAAGATAAGAAATCACTAAGATAAAATATTACCCCACAGGCTATAAAATTTCATACAAACTTCTAGAATAATGAGTTGGAGAAGTTTGCCTCCTCCTTCTCTGGTTGCTTTGCCTTGCCCTTCTCTTTATCCTCTTCATTATTCTTCCTTTGAAGCAATCTTGGATGATGTGGCCCTTCTTTTTGCAATAGTAGCAAGTTTGAGGAGCCTTAGTCTTCTTGTCCTTGACTGTAGGGGAATAGGCATGCTCCACTGGAGCTGATGTTGAAGGAGTTAAATCTATGGAACCCTCCATGTGAGTTTCATTCTGAGACACACTGCTCATAACAAGGAGGCATGCTAGAAAGCAACACATACATGGACTCCTCTTCATCATCAATAGTCACACCTATATGACTGAGTTGATCAATCATATAACGGATGTCATTTACATGAGAAGCAACACTGGTTTTGTCATCTTTTTCCATCCTATAAAGCTTCTTCCTTAAGAATAATCTAGAAGTTACATTGGTTTGGGACTTGAGCCTAAGCCATGCTTCATTCGAAGTCTTTGATGAGCTTACTTGATGGATTCACCTAGCCCATAAATGATGAGAGATAATGCCTTGGAGTCTAAATTGGTCCACTTAGTGAGACAAGATCTTGATCTCTACTTGGTCTTTTCTCAGTTCCACATTAACCACTCCCCACATGTCTTTTTCAATGAGACACATTTGCATGTTGATGCACCAAGTATTTATTGGTTTTGTCAAACATCTTTCCTACCATGGTTGCCATGGCACTCAACCAGGCACACACACACACACACAGTGTTACACAAATAAGGAAGTCCTTTATAGCTCTAGAACTTTACAATGGAGCTTGGCTTTTCATCTATAAATGCTCTACTCAAGAATCCCTTCACCAAACAGATGAAGATGTGTGCATATAAACTTAGACGACCCCAGATAATTTGCTTTTGCCTTGATCTTGAAACTTGTCTTGGATTCTTTAGCTAGTGCAATTTGTGCTTTGGTTTTAGTTTGTAAAAACGTTAGCATTTGGCTAGCACCTCTCACACTTGAACCCCTCAATCTTCTTGTCACTAAGCAATGCAAGATGAAATGTAATGTGCTCTTTATAGTGGTAGAGCATGTTACACGATGTTGATCCCAAAGATGTGTAATGCCCACTTAGATTTGTGTAGCTAGACTAATGAGATAGTGCTCACAAAGAGGCTATGAGTACATGCCTTATTTCACCTTAGAATTTAGCAAATATTGATTACCAAAGTAAATTTGAAATTGTAAACTTTCCCTCTCCTATAAACAAGGGGGAAGGTGAGCAGATACGGGAGAGTTGATTCTCCTGCAATCGTGGGACTTTTGCGATGATTTGCTGCTAGAGGGAACCACCCTTGTCTGTGCCAGAAGAGCCAGCACAGATTTCTCACGAAATACACCTAATTAGGTACCTGTACAATTTCCTGCAGAACCTATTTGGGGAAGACGATGGAATACACGCTCCGAATGCACTGTTTTTGCTGCTGGTTGGGCTCGGCATAATCACCACAGAGTGGGCTACAAAATCCTCTCAAAGATTCTTCTAATTATTGGCTTAGTTCGGTGAATGGAGACCTCCAACCAACTACTCTTCTCAGCTTCGCGAAGACTCTCAGAACCCCGCCTGTTAGGTTGGCTGTAGGCGACTATTGTTGTGTGTTTTCTCTACAGGCCCAAGGCTCCAAGCTTGATGCCTTAAGGTGGGATACAGAATCCCCAATGTAATGATGTCAATGTACAATCACTCAAGTGTGATTGAAGCCTCCAATTAGTACATTTTTTCACACTGTTTCTATTAATGAGAAAAAAATAGCAAGGAGTACCTTCATTATAATGTTCTTCTAGCATCAATGTTGTACCCCATTGAGTTTGGTGTTGATCAAGAGCTTCATATTTTTGATGATGACTTTGAAGAAAGTCTCTAAGATCAGCTTCAATGCTTCAATATTGATGCAATCAACTCTCTTCACAATGAAATCACCACCAATACTATAGTCTTCACACAAGGTTTCTCTCACATAGAGATTCCCTTCTTCTAATGCTTATTCACATCCACAATGGTGTGTCCCACTAAGTGATGATTCTATCTTGGTAAGGGGTTTTTCAATGTGTTGTTCACCAAAGGACAAGTAGTCTCTAAGTTGTTTGCGAATGTGTTGTTCACCAAAGGACAAGTAGTCTCTAAGTTGTTTGCGAAAGTGCCACTCTTCATGGTGTATAGACTTGTACATGCTATTTCTTTTGACCCCATTTTTGATGTGAAAAAAAGCATGCAAGAAGCATGTCCTATATGGGTAGAGGTAGTGGGCTTGCCCCCCTAGCTTAGGCCGATGTTGGGTGAATTTTCATGTGCACTTGGACCAGTATTATATCTTCCAAAACATGAAGTGGGAGGCCATTAGGCGAAGATGGAGACCCCTAAAACTCTGGAGGTGGAATTAGGCAAATTGTTGGGAAAGCTAGAGTTGAGCCTAAATTTTGTCCAGTTTCCACGGCTTTGGGCATACAATCAAGAATTGGGGTGCATGAAAAACCTCTAAATGAGCAGAGGGAAGATAGGAGAAACTAATTGTTTCAGGTGCGGCGGCTTTGGGCATACAATCAAGAATTGGGGTGCATGAAAAACCTCTAAATGAGCAGAGGGAAGATAGGAGAAACTAGTGGGGATAGTATTGTTAAAGAAAGAGTGGCAAACACAGAGGTATTAAAATAAGGAAAAGGGAAATAAGTTCTAGCAAGCGAAAGGGGGGGGGAGCAGGTCGAAGGAGCCTGAATAAAAACTAAGGGGAAAGCTAATCTCAAGCAAACCAAGGAAGAGGTGAGAAAGGCACAAAACAAACCGATTGTCAGAGAAGCTAGAGGGAGTAAATCCCAAAGCAATCTGAGCCCTTTGATATACTCAAATCCCTTTAGCCCTCTGGGGGATGTTGATAGTGGGATATCTTCTGTACAAAGGTTTAGTTGGCAAGTAGAAGAGGCTTGGAAGGAGATCTTAAAAGGTGTTGCAAAAAAAGGAGATGATGAGGAGGTGGACATGGTTCCAGAAACAACCTTAACATGAGTAAGTCAATGGAAGTTAGAGGTTGTACATGGAATTTAAAAGGGATTAAGGATAGGAAAAAAGAACTTTGCTTTATAGGGATTAGTCGAGGATTGGGGGCTTTCCATTATGGCTATCCAGGAGCATAATTTGTTTGGATTAAAATCCTTTAGGAAGGATAGGTATATAGACTAGCTGTGTTGTCTAAGGGAGTGAAAGGGGGGTATAGTGGAGTGATGACTATTATAAAAAAATATAAACCCCAATATAGTTGCTAACCATCCTAATGGCACAATTTTAGTGGTTGAGATTCAAGTTAATGGGGAAAGGATGTGGGTGGTAAATACCTAAAGTCCTCACAATCATAAGGTTATAAGTGGAATGTGGGAATGGATTGCTAATCTGAATATTCAGGGCCATTGTATCCTCTTGGGAGATTTTAATATGGTTGAAAAACAATTGGGTGTGGGGGGAGCACTATTTTTATGGGTCAAGAGAAAATGGCATGGGAATAATTGGGAGGAACAATTGGATGGGTGTGGGGGGAGCACTATTTTTATGGGTCAAGAGAAAAGGGCATGGGAATAATTGGGAGGAAATATGGAATTAACTGATCGATGGAACATGGGTGATTGGGGGTGACCATGGGCGGCACACCAATTTTAGCATGAATTATTTTGGTTGATTCTCCATGATTGGATTTTTCGTAATCAACAAAAGTAGTTAGGGTACCTCACACTTTGAAGATGACAATTAATTCTAACATTGCTCTCTCTGATCATATGCCTTTGAAATGGGAGTGGCACATGACTAACTAGGAGGAGGTTAAACTGAATCAATTTCCCACAAGGAAATTGAGAGTCAACAATTTGTTACTCAAGGATGAGATTTTTATTTTTAATACTCAAGAGGCCATTGGGAATCTTAGAAAGAGAGGGACTTCTAAGGGATCCTGGAGACCCTTTGCTAACGAGACGCAGGGTATCATTAGAGGGGTTGGAAAATTGAGAGCTAAAGAAAGAAGACATGAAAGGAGGAGATGGAGTGAACTAATGGAATCCTTGCAAAAGAAGAGACAAGTAGGGAATCTTAGGTGATGTCAAACATGCTTGAAATGTGAGGATGAAAAATTAGAGGAAAATAGGATAAAATGGAAAACCTTTAGTAACAAAAGGAAACCTGATAAATATCTCTTTAGGTTGGCAGAGGAAAAAAAACAATAGGAAAGTGGTGGGAGCATCATACATGAAAATGGGCAAGGATTGGGGGGTTGATTACCAAGAAGTGGGTAGAATTCCTAGGCTCCACTCTTAGCTTTAAAGAAGACTATTCAAGTATAAGGTTTCAAGATGAGAATAAGCTGTTAGGATTGGTTAATCATAGAGTGGATGCATATAAGGCCAAGTGACTTGAGAGAGAGGTGGATGCAAATGAATGTTGGTTGGCCCTTCTAAAGTTGGGGAGAGAGAAGTCCCATGGGTGGGATGGCCTATCTATTGAATTCTTTATTGCCTTCTGGCCATCGCTAAAGAACCTAGTGATGCAGGGTATCATTAGGGAGTTGGAAAATTGAGAGCTAAAGAAAGAAGACATGAAAGGAGGAGATGGAGTGAACTAATGGAATCCTTGCAGAAGAAGAGACAAGTAGGGAAACTCACAGAAGAAGAAACTAATCTGTATCTCAGGTGATGTCAAACATGCTTGAAATGTGAGGATGAAAAATTAGAGGAAAATGGGATAAAATGGAAAACCTTTAGTAAGAAAAGGAAACCTGATAAACATCTCTTTAGGTTGGCAGAGGAAGAAAAACAATAGGGAAGTGGTGGGAGGATCATACATGAAAATGGGCAAGGATTGGGGGGTTGATTACCAGGAAGTGGGTAGAATTCCTAGGCTCCACTCTTAGCTTTAAAGAAGACTATTCAAGTATAAGGTTTCAAGATGAGAATAAGCTGTTAGGACTCGTTAATCATAGAGTGGACGCATATAAGGCCAAGTGGCTTGAGAGAGAGGTGGATGCAGATGAATGTTGTTTGGCCCTTCTAAAGTTGGGGAGAGAGAAGTCCCATGGGTGGGATGGCCTATCTATTGAATTCTTTATTGCCTTCTAGCCATCGTTAAAGGTCCTAGTATGTAAAGTATGCAAAGAGGCCTTTAATTTTGGTAATTTGGATAAAGACTTGATAGAGGGGCTGGTGAAATTCATTCCATAACAAGCAGCATGTAATAGGTTCAATCACTGGAGACCTATCACTTTGTTGATTGTTATATATACAATCCTAGCCAATTTATTTCCTTCAGGATTACCCGTGTTCTTCAAGAAATTATATCTAAGAGAATATGTCTTTATAAATGGCTTTATACCTTTTGAATATGGTTCACTGGTCATTTGTGGCCAAGGTAATGGAGAGGCTGGGTTTTGGAATTATGATGGCTACTTGTATTTATACTCTTACCTTGGGTGGACATTCTAAACTGTTGTTGAATGGAAGAGTGGTGGGGGGTTTTGAAGTTAATAGATCTATGAGGGAGGGTTGCCCTCTTTCCTCCCTACTATTTGCTATTGCCTCTCATCCTCTGATAGTGGTTTTGGAAGATGCCTATTCTCAAAAGGTAGGGTGACGAGACTGAAATTGAGAAATGGTGAGCAATTGGTAATTCAAATCTTTGCTGATGACTCACTACTTTTCTTAAAAGTAGATAATGACAATTTGAGACAAGCTTTGTTTATTATTCAGGTTTATTATTCAAGAATTTGCAGTTCAGCCATTGGTTCCAAAAGTAATATACATAAGTCTAAGATCATAAGCCTATCTGAGGATAATTATTTTGGCTTGGAGAGATAGGGATGTGAGGTTAACAGATTGTCAGACACCTAGGAGTTCCCTTTGGGGTAGAGGTTGCAAATAAACAATTGACCGACTAGGCTTTAGAGATGTTTATCTTGAAACTGAAGAAGGGGGAGGACACTAGAGTCCCCTTTCATAATAGGGTAGCAATCTGCAATACTGGGTTAAATCCTTACAGCATGTTCTTGTGTCCTGTTCTAAAATTTGGCAAATGTCACTGGAAGAAGATTGTGGGTCTTATAATAGATTTTATATGGGAGGAATGGGAAACCTAATAAAAAATTCAGCATGGCGTGCCTGGGACAAACTATGTTTACCCAAGAGTGAAGGAGGTATTGGTATTTTGCACTTTCCTCTCAGATCATAGGCACGACTTCTCTGCTCCCCCCAAGGAGATATGGACCCAATTGGTAAGGGAGCTAGTGGAAGATTCTCATATCTAGTCAAAAGACAGGTGTGGCAGGGACTTAGATGGAGGGATAAGCTGCTATTTTATGCCCCCTAAAAGTCATAGGCTCCCCCCTCTGCAAGATGTTATGCAACAAATGGAAGGAGGCTTTGGGGCTGATGGTCTACGATGGATGTTGCAGAGGGGGTCTATCATAATGGTGTAAAATTGAATAAAGAGGTAACTAGAGACCTGTATAAGGAGTTAAGGAAAAGTGAGGTGAATGTAGATTATTGTAACAAAATTTGGAGGGTAAACTGGAAACCCAATAGGTGGAGGAGGAGATGGAAAGCAATATGGGAGGTAGCTATCTCTGTAAAGTCTTAGGTTTCTTCCTGTGGAGGGTATGCATGTGGGCCTTACCTATTGGGATCAAGCTGCTTTCAGAGAAACTTTATAGCTGGATGTTGTCCTAGATGCAAGTCTATCCTGAAAGAAACATGCCTTTGGGATTGCCCTGCCATTAGAGGGGCGTGGGGCAGAACTAGAAATTGGGGTCATTTGTAATATAGGAATCCAAGGCCAGTGAGGGGATTGGATCTTAGGGAGATAGATAGCCAGTGTAATGGGGCTGCTGATGTGATCTTCAACATCAGGTTTTGATGCTTATGGGAGATATGGAATACAAGAAATTGCATAATCCTTCAGAGAGAACTTAACCACTCTTGGGGTGGATGTGATAGAGTTGATGCATAAATGTATATACATGTATTGGTCTATTGATTCTGTGAACAAGTTGAATAAGGATGAGATGTTAATTGAGGCCCTGCAAATTGGCATAGCTTGACCTATATGTCAACTAGGGAGACTCTTGTGCATACTAGGTAATACTAATAACAAGTTTTTAATGTTTCAGGGGTATACAGGGCTCGGTGTGAAAACAAAACCATTAAAGTTTGGGCCAAAGATAAAGAGTTGGTATCTAAAAGAGAAGCAAACTATCTACACTTATGTTGCATTTCTTGAAAACCTTGTGGGAACTAGGCCAGTAGTAAAAATTTGGACAAAAGGTGATATATTGGAGAGGTAGTTTCCCAAAGGGTGCACATCTGAAGCTATGATTGAAGCATGTATACAAGTGGGATCCTAGGGGTAGTCTTCTTTTGTGTTGGAAGATGAAAGGTGGAATCTAATATGTAGTGTACTTACAAGGACTTGTGAAAGTAGGGCATAGAGTTTGTGGATATGATTTTGTAACTGGGTGAAGGACTGGTTGTGAAGTTTTTCTATAAATATATATATTAAACTATTATTTCTTTAAAAAAATGCTTTCAATAAGAACCACCTTGTCAGAACAAGACCTGTGTGAACACCAGCCTAGAATGCCCAGAAGTAAGGGAAAATATGTTTATCAATGTGATAGAACACTCAAGGCTTGACTAAATGGTAGGATGCAAAATTAGCCATTAAAAAAACTTTGCCATCAGTGTTAAAATGATAAATACATGAAGAAGAAAATTGTGAAATAAATACAATGCTTTTGTAGGCTTCTGAGACTCTCCTAACATGACATCGTTTCTTAGGTTAGCAAAAAAGAAGTTAAAATTATTTTCTCATTTTCCATACGAAAAAGTGTCAAAAAAACATTTAAGAAAAAGTTATTTATTAAGGCTTGATTTTGATTTTTGACGAGCACACTATCTGGTGAAATGTAGTTGGGTTTGGCAAATAATAATAATAATATATATAGTACTCAACCCGCACATTGCTGCGGTAGGTAAAAGACACTAAGAAGGGAAACACATGAATAAAAGTCAATCGGAATACAAAGAGTCACGGTCAATCAATCGAAGAGATTTTTTCCTCGATTTTTTTTTCTCCTCTCCTTGTGCCTTGGTTGTATGTAATAATAGAAGATAGATGTAATAGATATATAGATATAGCAAGTTTTTATTTTATATTTTAGTGTAATTTTTAGTGCAATAGAAGATAGATGTAATAGATATATAGATATAGCAAGTTTTTATTTTATATTTTAGTGTAATTTTTGATGGCGGGCGTGACGCCGACTAATACCGTAACTTCACATGTTCCCCCTTCCTCTTCTGCTTCTGTTTCTTCTTCATAGATTTATGTTCCTCTTCTTCCTCTCCTTACATTCATGCTCATGCTCATGCTCAAAGCAAATTCGTAGCTAGCTACTGTTGGCTTGCTTGTTCTCTGATTAAAAAAGCTTTGTTTGGTCGCTCGCTCTCCACGCTCGCAGCACAAGTAGCAATATAGAAGAAATGAAGAGGCTTATCGTCAATTGGATCTGTTGCCGCCACAATCAGCCCACTACTTCACAATATGCTGTCGCTGATCAGACTAGTAATCCGCCTGTTTTCGAGAACAAGGAAATAATTACACCACGTTCTTCTAGTGAATCAACTGACTGAATCAACTGCTGCTACCAAATATCAAATCAATTTCCCTGTTTGCCAGAAGAAGGAAACGACTCTAGAGAACCTCGTTGGCTGACATCAGAGAGAAGGTTCCTATATATAGATATATATATATATATTGATTAGCCACATTTGAATAAGTCGTGTGCGGAGCTTCTTAATCTTATAGGAGGATAATGTTTTCCCGAACGTTCAATCGATCCTTTTTGAATACACTTCAGCTTTGAGCGGGTAGATTACTCCTTAAACATCAGCCGTTTAGCGTCGCAATGGAACTGCTATAAAGGGAAGACCACGTCCTTCATGGAGATGCTCTCAAAAGCTTTTAACAGTGAGGCAAAGGCAAGTGAGCTCGCGGCCAGTATCTCTTGCCTTTGCCTCACTGCTGCTGGTAAAAGCTTTCATAAGCGTCTCCATGAAGGACGTGGTCTGCCCTTTATAGCAGTCCCATTACAATGCTAAACAGCTATGTTTGAGGAGTGATCCACTCGCTCAAGATGGACGAGCTGAAGTGTATTAAAAAAGGACCGATTGAACGCTTAGGAAAAACATTATCCTTTAGCTTGACTGGGCGGATCACTCCTCAAACATCAGTCATTTAGCATCACAATGGGACTGCTATAAAGTGCATACCACGTCCTTCATGGAGACACTCCCGAAAGCTTTTACTAGTGAGGCAAAGGCAAGTGAGCTCACGGCGTTGATGATGAGTAGTGACCATATTATCGTTTGATGATGAGTAGTGAGTCGTGACCATATTATCGTTTGATGGCATGCCATTATCATGAATGTCTTCTCCTTTTGATTGATGGCTGCATGGTGTGTCATAACCCCCCTTTAATGTGTCATGTAGGTTGCTGAGACGAGTAAAACCCTAATTTTGCCTCTATTGAAGGAAGCCCTTGGAGGACTTGGCGGAGTGCATATTGCATAGTCAGAGTTCTCTTGCTCCTTCATTTTTTATGAAGTCATCTTGTAAAAGTAACCATCCATTTATGAGAGAGTCATCCTATAAAAGTAACTGTCCATTTATGAGAGAGTTCTCTTTCTCCTTCATTTTTTAGGGAGTAATCCTGTAAAAGTAACCGTCCATTTGTGTCAGCCCCAACCTAGCTAGTAGGGTTAATCCTTAATCTTACCTTTTTTAAAGTCTTAGTTGTTAATATCGAAAGGCAACAAAGGGAATCATACCTCTATATCACCCTCTACTCCCTCTCTAAAAAGCAACGACTTGAGCAAGAACAAAGCACTCCCTCTACTCACCATAATGTTCAATACCTATAGCTCAAACCCATCAATAAAACTTGAGAACACGTAGTGAAGAACACCAAGATTGTAGACTCAAAGAGAAACCCATACAATCATATCATGCGAGACGAAGCTCCCTTGCGTAGATATCTAAAAAAAACTAGCATGATAAAGAAAAAGAATTTGAGGAGAGAGGAAATAATTTGATGTGAAGCTCAACTCAGAATCCCTCTCTACACTTGAAATGAGGCTCCCTCTTAAAAACTTGAAATGAAACTCTATGCCCTTCTCTACATCTACGCATAATCATAGTCTCTACATCCTCTTTACAATCCTCTTGCTCTCTCTAATCCTATGGTATATTAGTTCTGGATTTGATCATTTTATTTTCCCGAGGGTGGTGTGGTGAAATCCTCATGAGTGACAAGAGTAACTCCTATGCCTTTCCCATGGTGTAAGGGCTTACCAAAGATATAGAGAGAGATTATTATGAAAGATGTTTTCTTCCTTGATTTGCTTGTGCAAATATAAGAAAATGGCGGTTATAACTCCATGCAAGTGGATGGGATATGAAAAGTCATAAGTGAATAAGAAAATGGTGTACGTCTAAGGTTCTAAGAGTTATTTCACATGCAGCGGCATAAGTAGGTTTCACAATTGCACTTGCAATTGTACACTTTCTCATATATGTTATGGTTGGAAGCTTAAGTTTCTTCTATTATGAATGATAATGGTTTCTGTGGTTTTCTTCCTTTCCTTTTAGTTTGAGCCTATTACACCAATATTCAAGAGTTGCCCCTAAATACATGAATTAAATGTTTTCTAGGCGATTTTGACCTTTCCAATTTCCCTAGTCTTCTTCTTCTTCTTCTTGCTTATATTGGATTTGATTCTAAATTGGTTATCATTCTTTAGCTTCTTTCTCATTTTACCCATAATCATTGCATAATCTAAAAATTCTTTTATTTAAGGAAATCTTATCCATTAGTTTTTTATTCTTCTTGTGGCTAAGTTTGTCTTGCTCGAAGCTCATGGGCTCCTCTCACTTTTATAAACCATTGTCTTAGTCTAAATAGTTATTAACCCTTTCCAAAGACCTCCATGGCATCAATGCCGACCACCACCACATCATTTTCACCACCTTTGAGCCATGGGCGCCAAAATGTGTGGAATTCACTTAAAAACCATGTTTTGTATATTTTACGTGTGAAGAGTGCTAGCTTTAGAATAGGTATTTACACTACCTAGAGTAGCCAAACGAGCCCAAGGACTAGACGTTTAGCTTAGGCCACCCAAGTGTGTGAAACCTAGAGGTCATCTACAAAACAAATGTAACTCTCATGACTCATTCTCTTATAGTAACTACTAATATAGAGTGCTCTTCTTCTCCATTGTCTTACTTAACTACTAATATAGAGTGCTCTTCTTCTCCATTGTCTTACTTCTTGCCTAATCTAATTAGAGCTATTATATGCTCATTGTGTATGTGTGCGAGAGGGAGAAAGAGTGAGTGAGACGAGGGTCGATCTTCCTTTGGAGTGCAGTGGCAAGAAGAGTGAAACTTTAGAGGGCTATGTGGTAACATCATCTGCTACAAGCACAAGTATTCACGAGGTGAGTGAAACAACTTGCGTCTATATTTGTTACCTAGGTCGTGGAACATTGGCTTCTCAGTTGAGTTGTTTTATGCTCTCAAGTGTGGTTAGGAAAAGCCCCTTCCATAAGTAGCACCATTACTGGAATAGCCCACTACCTAGCTACAATGCATCTTGAATGTTTGTGTGTGGTTTGTTTTTGTGAAAATCATTAGGGGAAATTCGGACTCAAATTAGGCCCTGCTACACATTCTCTTTGCAAAAATGGACTCATTGTTTGTGAACTTTTGGCAAATCAACATAGAAGTGAGTGGAGTTTGGATCTACTCTTTGAGATCTTTCTAATGATATATAGCATGATGGGCAATTTCACATATTATTTAAGAAGTCCCCAAATTTGGTGCTGATGTCGCAAATTATAAATTAATGCCATATTACCCACAACAAAATGGCCAAGTAGAGAGCACCAACCAGGTTCTTATTTCAATATTAACAAAGACTATTGAGTCTTGATGCACTGACTGGGAGTCTAAGCTCACAACAGCTTTATGGGCCTATCGCACAGCATACAAAGTTTTTGGTTGCATGCCATTTAATGTGGTGTATGGACTTGAGGAAATAATTCCTTGTGGGAGTAATTTATCCCTAGCTTAAGGGTAGCAATAAATAAAAATCTCGATGGTAATGAATTAGCTGATCGGTTGTTTGTTTTAGAACAACCTACAGAGGAAAGATAAATTATAGTGCAAAACATGCTAACAGATAAGGACCGAAGAAAGAAGTGGTTCGACCAAAATCTCAAGGACAAGGAGATCAAGGTAGGAGATCTTGTACTTATGTATGGGGTCCGTAGTGAAAATAAAAAGCTCAAATATATTAGAAAGAGACCATTTAGGGTTTGAGAAGTTACTCTACAAGGTACTATATGTGTTGAGACTCTTGACAAAGTTGAAATTGTCAGTTCCGGCTCCTTGTCCCTTTAGGAGCACGATAGATTATTTCCTATAGACAGCTTAGGTAGTAGTAGCTACTTAGGTCACTTGCCTCTAAAGTACCCATGCCATATCATAGTGAGGATGCACTGAACCCCTTGGCTCATACACCAAAGGAGGCATATATATTAGAAGCAAACTCTGAGGATGATGAACGTAATGAAACTAAGTCTGCCTCAACATATGAGTTATAGATCTCTAATGACATGTTGCTCTAATTTTTCAAGATTCACAGGAAGCGTAAGGGAAGTTCTCGACATTACAAGTACAATTTGCAAGACGAACTTCCTAACCATACAACTAACTAGGTGTATTCTAAACCCATCCTCAACTAATGCTATTATTTTAAATTTCAATTATTTTTTATAGTTCTCTATTTAATGTTTGATTGAGTGCCTGCTGGTATCATTCTGTGAACTCATCTATCACTTTTCTAGTCATTACTTGAATAACCATTCACGATGTGGTCCTAGTTCAATCCTTTCTGAGATCGACTTTAAAGTACACCAAAGGAGTATGCCAAGTAATCCACCTTTCTTAGTGTACCCTCTTTAGTTAGAATAAATCCTTCTACAATTGTGAAATTAAAAGTAGTTTTAAAAAATAGAAAACAAAAACAAATCAAAAATACCAAAAAAGCCCAAAACGATAACCATCACCATGTGCGAGTGAGGTAGGAATTTTGGCTCTCCAGTGATGGAGCCTTGGGACTATAGCCTTGATCTCCACGGGATGGGACCTTGGGACTATAGCCTTGATCTCCATGGGATGGAACCTTGAGGCTAAATACCCACCTATAAATTACCTTTTCAAGAAAATCATCGTTATAGAGGTACTTAGCGATTCTTAGATACTCTTTTATGAGATCTGTAGGCCATTGCTGGGTCTCTATAGGATGGTGCCCTACTTTTACATTTTTATTTTCTTATTAATTTTTTTTAAAAAAAAGACAAAGCTTGTAATTATCACTTAGTCTTTTCATTTATGAGGCTAGATAATAGCTAGAGATAGTTTTCAACAAAGTGATAGTGTGTACAGACTAGGGTCATAACCCAAGGCATGATCTTTGCTCCATCTTAGTTTAGATTGGATTTGGACCAACTTTAATATTAATCTTTTCTTAACTAGAAAAATTTCACCAGCCACAAAAATATTTCATCACTGCTTGATTACGTGGTTACGTTATGCTTAAATTTTAATTATTTTTCACAAGAACACCTTACTAGTTATAAATGTTTCCTTGCTAACCTTACAACACCATTGACATTTCCAAGGCCAACATGCATACAACCTCAATGCATCTTCATTGACATATTCTGATGATGAAATCTACATCAATAAAGGGGGCATGTTAACCCTTGCCAAAGACCTCTATGGTGTCAATGCTGACCACCACATTATTTTCACCACCTTTGGGCCACAGGCACTTGAATGTGCAGAATTCACTTGAAAACCATGTTTTGTATATTTTATGTCTGTGCTTATCACTTGTGTGTTAAAGGTGCACCACGGGATTTTAGGTGAAGAGTGCTAGCATTAGAATAGGTGTTTACACTACCTAGACTGGCCAAATGAGTCCAAGGTCTAGAAATTTAACTTTGGTTGCCCAAGAGTGTGAACCCTAGAGGTCAACTACAAAACCTAAAATGTAACTCCCATGACTCATTCTCTTAGGCAACTAGTAGCGTGCTCTTTTTCTTCATAATCAATGAAGTATAACCATGAGGACCCCCACTAGGTCTTCCATGCCTTCACTATGTACATGTGAAGATCTCTTGTTTATATGTTTATATGTTTATATGTTTCCTCTGTTTAAAATGCTTCCGCATGTGAGAAAAGTGATTTTTCATGAACCCGAGGTAATCAGTCATAAATCCTAGGTCTAAAAGGATAAAGATTAAGATATTTGAATGCAAAATTTCTAAGGATTAAGGATCAATAAAGGTAAGAATATTTAGAGTTACACAAAATACTTAATACAAAAAATATTAAAAAAAATAAGGCCTTTAATAAGAACCACCTTGTGACGAGAAGACATGTACACACATCATCCTGGAAAGCCAAGAAGTAAGGGAGAACGTGTTTATCAATGTGATCATTATACACACAAAATACTCAATACTAAAGATATTTAAAAAAATGTCTTTAAAATAAGAACCATCTTGTGAAGAGAAGATATGTGTACACCAAACTAGAAAGCCAAGAAGCAAGGGAGAAAATGTTATTAGTGTGCTCATTGAACACTCAAGGCTTGACTAAATTGTAGGATGCAAGATTAGCCATTGAAAAAAAACTTTCCCATGAGTGTTAAAATGATAAGTGAAGGCCATATTTGTAAGATTCCTCCCCAGCCTCTCAAAATGTCGAGCATCTTCCCCTGTAATCAATCCCTCTTCAAAAATATAAAAGACTTGTTTCTAACCATTTAACCTAGAGAAAGAAAATATTCTAGAGAAAGAATATTCAGATTTTTAATATTTTTGGATAGAAAATTATCTCATCTTATTAAAATAAGTTCCCCTGAAACAGAAATTCAAAAAGAACTTTCCAATGTGCAATTGGAATTAATTGGAATTGGTTATAAAGGACCTTAGCCTAAGGGTCTAGATTTTCAGAAATTTTTGGATTATGGTCCAATTAAGGTTCCTATGGGCCAATAGCATCAATCCATGTGTAGGGAGGAGATAAATCCAATTTGTAAAAGAAGATACCCAAAAATGAGTAAATGCTCACATAAGATGAAGAGTTGAAAATGTACAAGGTTTATTAGTAAAAAACTACGAGCAATATTAAAAATATGAGATATTTTGGGTATCCAAAAATGAGTAAATGCTCACATAAGATGAAGAGTTAAAAATGTACAAGGTTTAGTAGTAAAAAACTATGAGCAATATTAAAAATATGAGATAAGATTCCTCCCCAGCCTCTCAAAATGTCCAGCATCTTCCCCTGTAATCAATCCCTCTTCAGAAATATAAAAGACTTGTTTCTAACCGTTTAACCTAGAGAAAGAAAATATTCTAGAGAGAGAATATTTAAATTTTTAATATTTTTGGATAGAAAATTATCTCATCTTATTAAAATAAGTTCCCCTGAAATAGAAATTCAAAAAGAACTTTCCAATGTGCAATTGGAATTAATTGGAAATGGGTATAAAAGACCTTAGCCTAAGGGTCTAGATTTTTAGAAATTTTTGGATTATGGTCCAATTAAGGTTCCTATGGACCAATAGCATCAATCCATGTGTAGGGAGGAGATAAATCTAATTTGTAAAAGAAGATACCCAAAAATGAGTAAATGCTCACATAAGATGAAGAGTTGAAAATGTACAAGGTTTATTAGTAAAAAACTATGAGCAATATTAAAAATATGAGATATTTTGGATATAATGATTCCATTTTGACACATATGTAAGGAAGGGGAGTTCTTTAAAGGAGGTTCATATTTCACATGCTTGAATGAGTTTTAAACTCATAAAAATTGAGATATTTCATCTCTCCTCTCTCCTCATTCAAGTCTAGTTCCAAAAAGTTAGCTTAACTAACCTAAAAATGGTCAAATATTGACCAAACTGATTTAGAAAATTCTAGAATCAGTTTGTTTGGTTAGGAGCTCAATTTTTCCTATAAATAGAAGCCTCCTCCTTGTTGAAAAATATATAGTGTTTATGCATCGTTACTCTACTCCACCTAAGCCAAGAACTGTGAATTCATTAATAATTCACTAGTTTTTGGAGCTTTCCTCTTTCTTCAATCCCCATTGGTGGCTCCATCAACAACTTAACTAATTGATTGGTTGGGGGCCTCTACCGTGAACAAAGAATCAAGCAATTTGTAAGGTAATTAGTGAATTTTGATCATTTTCTATAAATTCTCAATGTTTCTCTCTTCTCAACCCCTCTCAAGCTTGAGAAGCTTAATTGGAATGGTTTTTGAATGCTATTGAAGTTAATTGATGAATGTTAGTGAAGAGTTACATAATTTGATGAATGCTATTGAAGTTAATTGATGAATGTTAGTGAAGAGTTATATAATTTGATGAATGCTATTGAAGTTAATTGATTAATGATAGTTAAGAATTACATAAATTTTCATTTATGCTAAATTCTAATGGTTTTTATGTAATTTCTCTCTCTCTCACTCAAGAAATGGTCATACTCATGACCCATTCTCAATCCAAATGAAGCTTTTCATAAAGCTTTTCCTTAATCCAAGATTGAGCTATGCTTGAGGCCAAATTAATGGCTTTTTTTTATGCTTTTAGTTTATGTATATTGATGATTCAATCCATTATGGATTGATGATCCAATTAGAGACCATTCTAATTATTTTCTTAATGATAAGCTTTATCCCTTAGAAAAAATTGAGATTTATCAATCATAGTAGCGGAGCTATGGTAAAATTTTTATAAAAATTATGCATAAAATAATTTCATTCAAAGCATAAAAAGAGGACTTCCTACCATATTCTAGGAATTATCATCCTAGATTAATTGAAGATATTCATTGTAATCATAGAGAAATTGATTTTTATATTATGCATAATTGATTTTCATGCATAGAAGTATGCATAATAGATTATTATTTTAACATAAAAGTGTTACTTTTATCATAATTAGATTTCATGCATAGAGGTATGCATAAAAGATTATTATTTTAATATAAAAGTGTTACTTTTATCATATTTGAATTTCATGCATAGAGGTATGCATAAAAGATGATTATTTTATTATAAAAGTGCTACTTTTATCATATTCATGCATAGAGGTACGCATAAAAGATGATTATTTTATTATAAAAGTGTTACTTTTATCATATTTGAATTTCATGCATAGAGGTATGCATAAAAGATGATTATTTTATTATAAAAGTGTGACTTTTATCAAAGTTAAATTTCATGCATAAAGGTATGCATAAAAGTTGATTATTTTATTATAGAAGTGTGACTTTTATCATATTGAATTTCATGCATAGAGGTATGCATAAAAGATGATTATTTTATTATAAAAGTGTTACTCTTATCATATTTGAATTTCATGCATAGAGGTATGCATAAAAGATGATTATTTTATTATAAAAGTGTTACTTTTATCATATTTGAAATTCATGCATAGAGGTATGCATAAAAGATGATTATTTTATTATAAAAGTGTGACTTTTATCATATTGAATTTCATGCATAGAGGTATGCATAAAAGATGATTATTTTATTATAAAAGTGTTACTTTTATCATATTTGAAATTCATGCATTGAGGTATGCATAAAAGATGATTATTTTATTATAAAAGTGTAACTTTTATCATAATTGAGTTTCATGCATAAAGGTATGCATAAAAGTTGATTATTTTATTATAAAAGTGTGACTTTCATCATATTGAATTTCATGCATAGAGGTATGCATAAAAGATGATTATTTTATTATAAAAGTGTTACTTTTATCATATTTGAATTTCATGCATAGAGGTATGCATAAAAGATGATTATTTTATTATAAAAGTGTTACTTTTATCATATTTGAATTTCATGCATAGAGATATGCATAAAAGATGATTATTTTATTATAAAAGTGTTACTTTTATCATAATAGAATTTCATGCATAAAGGTATGCATAAAAGATGATTGTTTTATTATAAAAGTGTTACTTTTATCATATTTGAATTTCATGCATAGGGGTATGCATAAAAGATGATTATTTTATTATAAAAGTGTTACTTTTATCATATTTGAATTTCATGCATAGAGGTATGCATAAAAGATGATTATTTTATTATAAAAGTGTGACTTTTATCATAATAGAATTTCATGCATAAAGGTATGCATAAATGTATGCATAAAAGTTGATTATTTTATTATAAAAGTGTGACTTTTATCATAATAGAATTTCATGCATAAAGGTATGCATAAATGTATGCATAAAAGTTGATTATTTTATTATAAAAGTGTGACTTTTATCATATTTGAATTTCATGCATAGAGGTATGCATAAAAGATGATTATTTTATTATAAAAGTGTTACTTTTATCATAAGTGAGTTTCATGCATAGAGGTATGCATAAAAGATGATTATTTTATTATAAAAGTGTTACTTTTATCATATTGAATTTCATGCATAGAGGTATGCATAAAAGTTGATTATTCTATTGTAAAAGTGTTACTTTTATCATATTGGATTTCATGCATAGACGTATGCATAAAAGATATTCTTTTTATACTAAAAGTGTGATTTTCATCATAAATGGATTTTATGCATAACTTAGATGCATAAGAGAAATTCTTTTATTCTAAAAGCGTAATTCCTACCAAATTGAATTTATGCATAAGAAGATGCATAAAAGTTTGATTTTAAATTCAAAGTGTCATTCTCATCTAAATTGAATTTATGCATAGGAAGATGCATAAAAGAATAAGATTTCAATTCAAAAGCGTTATTCTCATCCAAATTGAATTTATGCATAGGAAGATGCATAAATATGGATTTTAATTCAAAAATGTCAATTCTCATCCAATTTGAATTTATGCATAGGAAGATACATAAAAGATTGAATTTTAATTCAAAAGTGTCATTTTCATTTAAAATAAAATTATGCATAGGAAGATGCATAAAAGATGGATTTTTAATTCGAAAGTGTTTGTCTCCTTAAATGGAATTTATGCATAAATAAAAATGTAGAGAAATCTTATATCAAATATAAGAATTCTCTTGTATTCTATAAAAAGATATAAAATGTGATAAGACGTGATAAGAGGTGTATGAGATGTGATAATATGTGATAAGATGCGTATGGGAAGTGATAAGATGTGATAAGAGGTGTATGAGATATGATAAGATGTATATTGAATGTGTAGGGCGAGAATGGATGTAATATGGATGTATGGATGTAGATACGGATATGTATGTATGAATGTGAATGTAGATGTGGATGTGTATGTATGAATGTGAATGTGGATGTGGATATATGTATGGATATGAATGTGGATGTATGGATGTGGATGTGGATGTATGTATGTATGTGGATGTGGATGTATGAATGAGGATGTGAAAATGGCTGTATGCATGTAGATGTGGATGTATGGATGTGAATGTGAATGTGGATGTGGATGTGAATGTATGGATGTAGATACGGATGTGGATGTATGTATGTGGGAGTGGATGTATGAATGAGGATGTGAAAATGGATGTATGCATGGATGTGTATGTAGAATAATGAATGTGAATGTGTATGGGAAATAATGTGTTGTCGATATGAGTGAATGGATGATGATGAATACATATGAATGGGATGTGGAATAAGTAATGTGGACTAAGGAGGATAAAATGGAAAGACGAGAGTTCGATATAGAAACTGTATTTTGTGAACTGTTTGTCAATAAATGTTTTATGTCAAGAATGCTGGGGAAGCATTTTGACCGTCTTGTAGATTAAGGTCAAGGAGACCTAACTGATAAAGTTACAACTGCTGATGAAGAGTCAATGGAGGATGTCTCGCGTAGCAAGGTCGGACGAGGTCTTGACCAGTCGATTCGATTTAAATGGTGAGCTTCCAGTACGGTGGATTAGGGACCAAGGAAGCAGCCTATGAGTGAAGCGCTAGGTCACCTACGAAGGATCCTAGAGGGTGTTGACCATACGGTGCTCGGGCTCTGGGTCGCCGAAGATACCCACACGTGCATCATGGAAGATATTGGAACAAGGAGTAAGAGTTGTTTTCCGAAACCGGGCATGGATTTGGTTGATTGACCTTGCTGGTCCTCAATGGATGAGTCCATGGCTCTTTTATATGGATCTGTGGGTTGATCTTGCTGATCTTCCACGGAGATTCCATTATATTATATGAATATATTGCCGGTTACTATGAGCTAGGAACTATGGAAAAGGCCCCTGAGTGAACAGGTGGTGAGCGTTCTGGTTGCCAATGATGCCATAAGTATACCGATGAATGAATGACTGGAAATAAGGATTCAACCAGAGACTTTGAGGATTGTCATCAGTGACATAATGGTTTCATTAAAGGATTGTTTTAAAGTTAGCTGATGCTAAGAAAAAGGCAATTTCATATTGGGTGTGTAAGTGGTGTGACTAGTTTTATGTTTGCATGAACTTCCGGCTAGGGGGCCTTGGAACTCTTTTCCTTGGTACTCGGGACAAAACCTAACCAAATTCTTAATTGGATCCCATCACTACAGTGGTTGGGCGGTTGGCTAACCCATGGGACTGGATGGAGTTAGGCTGGACTGATGGATCCGTAAATCGAGATTTAATTTCTATTATTACGATAGATGAAGTAAATCCCGGATAGTAATTGTTCTATGGATAGTAATCAACGGCTGTGCCTCTTGATGGGGAAAAAAGTGTTGATCCCAATGATCCAAGTGCAAGTTTCTTCCTTGATCTCACCAAGTACCGTTAGAGTCGGATCAGTTTGATCAGTAATGATCTTGACTACGTTAGAGTAAAGAGTTATCCTGGTGGAATCGGTAAAGGAAGTTTTTCCGGTTTCAGTTTTGGACAAACCGACGGATTAGTCTCTTGTCCGGATATCCGTGGGCGAGGCCCCAAGTGTGAGACCCCTACCCGCGCACGATGTGCTACTTCCGCTGCTAGTACCTCGAATCCGTTGCGCGGTGGAGACAAGGATCTCACAATATTACTAGGCAAATGAAAAAAAAGCTATAGAACAAAGGTAGCTGACATATCATCCACTGGTGAAAGGAGTAAATATGCTCACTAATGTCACAAGACAATTGATTCTAGAAGTGCATTGAGAGTGGCATATATAGTGTAAGTACAAGTGCCAAGGAGGGTAGAGAAGCTCAACAAGTTTGGCATTAGAATTGAATGGATAAAAGCCACAAGAGAGAGAGCAGTTAGAATAAAGAACTTCAAGGATTACTAATCATCATTAGTAGAGACAAATTTAATGTTGTCTAAGGGGAGTAGGTGTGAATTGTCATCAAGAAAGAGGGTAGAGTAGCTCAACAAATTTGGCTTTAGAATTGAATGGATAAAAGCCACAAGAGAGTGAGCAGCTAGAATAAAGAACTTCAAGGATTACTAATCATCATTAGTAGAGACAAATTTAATATTGTCTAAGGGGAGTAGGTACAAGCGCTAGAGTGAGATCAAGAGTTTGCACATGATTGGGTGAATTGTCATCAAGAACTTTCACCACCTTTTAATAGGAAGCAAAGGGGCCAAACCTTTAATTATACTTATTAAAAAAATATTAAAAACTAATGGATAGAAAGATCACTAGGAATCAAAGGGGGCCAAATCCTTAATATCTTATAAAAAAAGATTAAAAAATATAAAACTAATGGATAAGGTAGTGGAGCATAGACCTTTAGAAAATATAAAACTAATGGATAAGGTAGTGAAGCATAGATCTTTAATTCCAACTTCATTCCAGAGAGAGAGAGAGAGAGAGATCTTAGAACTTTGATACCAATTTCAAAGAGAGAGAAATAGAGATAGAGGAACCTTGTAAAGAAAAGCTTTAAAACTTATTTAAGGAGACTTGTTTGTGTCATGTGTGTGATTGTGTGTACCCTCCTTCACTCTACACTGATAAGGTCATACACTAGGTGAGACAATTGGTCTTCACCTAGTGTGATGACTTGATATCAACCTAGTATAGTTAAAGGCACCATGAGATTTGTAAAAAGGAAATGACAATAAAAAGGAATGAAAGTAAATGATTAATAATGAGTGACCAATTGAATTAGCACAATTGTACACTCAATGGGAGAAAATGGTACTTCTAATAAGGGGAGGTAGTATCCCTTTAAAGAGTTATTGATCTTGCATGTACTCTTGATGAGAGGAATAAGATAAGGTAGTATCCCTATGACAGTAAAAAATTAAACAAAATAAATGATTAAAAATGAGTGACCAATTGAATTAGTGCAAGGCTACTCTCAATAAAAGAAAGTGGTACTCTCACTAAGAGGAAGTGGTAATTCTAATAAGATAAGATAGTATTATCCCTTTGAGATTTAGTGATCTTGCATGTAGTCTAACTGAGAGAAATAAGAGAAGGTAGTATCTCTTTGAGAGCCAAAGATTTTGTGTGTACTCTCACTATTGAGAGGAAGTGGTACTTCCAAATAAGAGAAGGTAGTATCCCTTTGAGAGGAAGTGGTACTTCCAATAAGAGAAGGTAGTATTCCCCATCACATACATTCTATCCACATCATATCTCATTCTATCCACATTATATCACATCACTTCTATCCACATCATATCTCATTCATACACATCTCATCTCATTCATCCACATCCATCCAATCGTTCACATGTACGACTACTCACATCTATCCATACATTCATATCTATCACTTCACATCCACATATATTTATGTCACATCTTTACATCACATCACATTCTTTCACATACACATCCACATCCATTCTTTCACATACATCCACATCCATTCTTTCACATACTCATCCACATCCATTCTTCACATACACATCCATATCCATCCTTCACATACACATTCACATCTATTCTTCACATACACATCCACATCCATCCTTCACATACACATTCGTGACATCCATTCTTCACATACACATCCATATCCATCCTTCACATACACATTCACATCCACATCTATTCTTCACATACACATCTAGATCCATTCTTCACATACACATTCACATCCATTCTTCACATACACATCCATATCCATCCTTCACATACACATTCACATACTCATTCACATCCATTCCTCACATACACATCACATCCATTCTTCACATACACACTCACATCCATTTTCATCACATATCATCCACTCACATCCCATATCATTCATTTACATCCTGATTCACATGACATCACATCTCATCCATTCATTCGCATCTCATTACATCCATCCATTCATTCACATCTATCTATTTCACATCGTATCTCATCATATCTATTCACATCACATTACATCCATCCATTCATTCACATCTATCTGATTCACATCGCTTCTCATCACATCTATTCACATCACATCCATTCACATCACATTTATCCATCCTTTCATTCACAATTATCTGATTCACATCACATCTCATCACATCTATTCACCTCACATCTCATCACCTCTATTTAAATCTATTCATTGAATTTAAACATAGAATTTAACAGAATTCTAATTTTGATATAAAAATTCTTTATGCATCTATTTATGCATAAAAATCAATTTTAATGGGAATAACACTTTTGAAATAAAAATAATTCCTTTATGCATCTTTCTATGCATAAAAATCAATTTTAATGAGAATAACACTTTTGAAATAAAAATAATTCCTTGATGCATCTTTCTATGCATAAAAATCAATTTTAATGAGAATAACACTTTTGAGATAAAAATAATTCCTTTATGCATCTTTCTATGCATAAAATTTAATTTTAATGAGGATAACACTTTTGAAATAAAAATAATTCCTTTATGCATCTTTCTATGCATAAAAATCAATTTTAATGAGGATAACACTTTTGAAATAAAAATAATTCCTTTATGCATCTTTCTATACATAAAAATCAATTTAATAATTAATATCAGTGATATCCATGCATATTCATAGGTGAATATGTACATGGAGAAATCAGAATATTTTTTTAGATGCAAAAATGGTGGGAATTACTCTTTTGGAATAACATAAAAATAAACTTTCTTTTCCACAAAATTGTGGAAAATTTTACCATAACCTCCTTTGTATGGCTCACCATTTCTCATTTTTATCATTCTTTAATTGACTAAAATTTTTAACCCAAATTAGATTCATAGAGCTCTAATCTACACAATTTTCTAAAATCAAGAGAGTAAACAATAAGAAGAGTTTAATTAAGAATTTAGTTAATCTTTCTAAGATTAAGAAAGGCTGGAATGTAAAGAAGAGAAGGGGGTGGCCTTTTCATCAAGGCATAGCATTTGAATTTAATTCAATTTACTGCAAAACATAAAAATCAAGAAAACCATAGATTTAAAATTAAACAAGTAAGAAAATTAACTTACATAAAGCTTGTAAGCTCTCCTTTGGCTTGAAGGATTGAGGGCTCTACTCTTGTTTGAAGCAAGAGTGGCCACCAATTCACTTTGGAGAGGATTAGGCAAAAAACAATTGAATTATTAAAAAAATTCAATGTAAATGGCTTAGGATAGAAGCAGAGTAATAGTGCATAAACACCATTAAGACTTTACAAAGGGGAGGCTTCTATTTATAGGAAAAAGTGATCCTCTAACCAAGAAAATTGATTCTAGAATTTTCCAGATCAGTTTGGTCAATTTTTGACCATTTTTGGGTCAGTTTAGCTTACTTTTTGGATCTAGTTCAGACAGGAGAGATGAAAATATCTCATTATTTTTGAGTTTAAAACTCCTTTACACATGTGAAACAGGTGCCTCCTTCATGAGGGAAGATCCCCACACTAAGGTGTCAAAAATGCATCATTTCCTCTAAAAATCTCTTAATTTTTAACTAATAAACCTTGTCCTTAGTCAACTCTTCATCTTATGTGAGGATTTACTCATTTTTGGGGATTTTTCTTTTATTCTTCAATTTATCTCCTCCCTACATTTTGATTAATCTTATTGGTCCATAGGAACCAATAAGATTAATCTTATTGGTCCATAGGAACCTTAATTAGACCATAAACCAGAAAATTCTGAAAATCTGGACCCTTAGGCTAAGGTCCTTTATACCTATTTTCAATTAATTCCAATTGCACATTGGAAAGTTCTTTTCGAATTTTTGTTTCAGGGGAAACCATTTTAGACACTAGGAGGATTTTTATATCCAAAAATATCTCAATTTTGAATTACCTCCCTCTAGATATTTTCTCCCTGTAGGCCAGAACAGGGTAAAACATGATCTTTCTTTTATTTCAGAGAGGGGCATAACTATAAGATCAGAAGGGGAGGTTCTTATACCTGCACATCACAAAAGCTGGAGGGAGGAATCTTACACTATGATAGAAAATGATACATTTATAACTATTTACAAGAGATTATACGTGTGTGTTGCCATAACAAAGTTGAAGTAAAGGAACCACTTAGCTTAAGAAAGACATAATCCTAAAGGGGATACATTATTTCTTGCCACTATATAAACATGAAAGTAGGTATTAGTGTACTAGTTTATAGAAGTGCGAAGGCATGTTCCATTACCCATCCCCATTTATTATCAATGTTAAAAGGCAAAACCTTTCACTACTACGAAAGAATAGCACCAAGTCAAGAGCTATGCAAGTAAACAACGAGACCGTTTTTAATAAATGAGAAAACTTATTTTTTCATAGATTAAGATATTGGATGCAATATTCCTAGGGATTTAGGACTAATAAAGATAAGAATCCATAGAGGAACACAAAATCTTTAATATTGAATATCAAAAAGAATAATGCTTTTAATAAGAAACACCTTGTCAAGAGAATTGTAATGATGGAAAGAGAAAGAAAGGGAATGCACTCATAATGGACATACACTCATGATGGAGTACCATATACAGTCAAGGGAGTACCACCATAGCCATAGATGCATGGAGCTCCAAGAAGTATGTTTTGATTAGTCCAAATGATAATATGCTCCTACTTACAATTTATTCACTTATATACTTGCCCACCTTTTCACACTCATTAATGTTGGGTCTCCATTGTGAGACCCCTGCCCTCTCCGCGCATCGAATTCTAGGGTGCTAGCAGCAAAAATAGAAACCTCTTGTACGCAGGGTAAAGCTTCCCACTCGGGGCCTCGCCCATGAATTTCCGGGAAAGGACTAGTCCGATGGTTCTTTCGAGACCGAAAACACTTTCCTCGCCTAGAAAGCACAGGTGATTCCTCCAAGAAAATCTTCTAATAACAAGAATTTATCTAACGAGGTCAAGAGCCTTACCTATCCTTTGCATTCCGACCGAACCCATGGGTCAAATGGCCGAATCAAGGGAGGGACTTGCACTTGGTTCATAATAGAGATCATCGCTTTTTTCCCCTCAAGTGAGGCACAGTCGTTGATTGTTTCCCATAGAACAAGACTTATCCTGTGACTTACTTTAACTATCGTAACTTGAACGTAACCTAACTTTATTGTAGGAATCCATCAATCCAGCCTAACCCAACCGGCATGGGTTAGCCGCCCAACCCCTGTATTAGTGGGATCTCTCTTTATAAAAATTTGGTTGTGTTTTGTCCCAGGTACCAGGGAAAAGAGTTCCCAAGCCCCCTAGCTGGTACTCATACAGAAATATAAAATACACACACCACTTACGCACCTAATATGAAATTGCATTTTCTTAGATTCAACTATTTTCAAGATAGAACTGCAATAAAATCACAGTGTTTCCATCATAATCCTCAATATTCCAGTTCCATCATTTTACAGCCAAATGTCATCCGGACTCTCCGTTGAAGACCAGCTAGTCAACCAACAAGATCCAATTTCATAGTTTCCAGTTCACTTAAATAAATTTCTCGCCAATCCATGAAGATCTCCCTCGACATACGCATGGGTGTCCTCGAATCCGCGAGCTTGAGCATCGCCTGGTCAGAACCCTCTAGGATTCTCCTTAGGTGTCCTAGCACTTCACTGAGGGACCGCTTTGTCAGCCCTCGCCCACCATATCGGAAGCGCACCATTTTTAACCGTACCAAGGCTGGTCAAGACCTTGGCATGCTTTGCCGCGAGAGAGACGTCCTTCGATGACTGCCCGTCGGCTGTTGCAAAGTAAACTCACCTTGGATTAAACAATAAACTAAATGCTTCCTCTAGAATTTTGGCGTAAGACAGTCCTTTACAAAAACAAAGTTTCTATGCAAGTAGGATTTTTCCAATGAGTTTACTTTCATCTCACGAAAAGCCTTTTTACAAAAAAACATCTCTAGTATTGGTTTCACAAGACCCTTTTTTCAAAACCCAGACTTCCTTAATGAAAATCACGAATCTCGTATATATGAGATAACGAATTTCTAACTTATTTCTAGACGATTTCTAGACGATTTCGGATCTAAGGGGAGATTCTCTAAATCAGACGGTTATCCCTTCTTCGTATTAAAGAAATGGGAATGGTCACAAGTCTGGCTTAATTTATGATTCAAGAGATTACCGACCCACCTTTCTCAAGTGGTCATGGTCTAGCACCGAATTACTTGAATTTATTCCCAGATTTATTTCCTAAAGATATTTCTCCATTTATCTCATAAAATAACTGTGATTTCTAATTGTAAGGGTAAACATCCAATAATATGAAAATTCAATCTTCGTTGGATATAATAGAACTATAAATAATTCTACTCTTGAATAATAGAATTTAACAAGGATGTTTCTTTTTCTAAATGATCCTTTAATAAATATGCATACATCATTTTATTAAAATATTCACATAGAAATATTCTTTTCTCCCTTTGAACCTAGGCATCAACATGCAATAATTATCTACATAGAAATATGATGAAACATTCTCTTTTTGATACCAAAATTAATTTTGCATATTCCTATTTAAAGATATGATGAAAACTCCTCTTTTGAATAAACAAAAATATTCATGTATATACATACCATGAATATATACCTATTTAAAATATAACAAAAAATACTCTTTTTGACATCTAGATATTTATGCATGCACATACTATGAATGTATAAAAATGTAACAAAAATCCTTCCTTTAGCATTTAAATTGTTTATGCATGGAATATCATGAAAATTCCTCTTTTAGCATTATTAAGTTTATGCATAAACATAATTACATAAAAATATGGTGAGACTTCCCCTTTTAATATAAAAAATCTTTATGCATAAACCTAAGCATAATTGCATCTAAGCATTATGTTTTAAAAAAATCCAATTATAACTTCCATATGAAAATAATTATATGAATGTTATCCTAAGCTCGCTTTCATTATGAAATGAATAAATATGAAATTTCTTATCATAAAAACAATCTTAAATGAATTAACCTCATTCTAAGTAGGTTAAAAATCATAAAAATGCTTAATCTTTATCTCTAGCTTGATAGGCTTAGAATTTTTGTAATAAGAAAAATGAGATTAGAATTAAGGACTATCCTCTCAAGAAGGATTTAACCATAAAAGTGAGTATTCTTTCAAAAAGAGAGATTACAAATCAAAACAATACATTTGAGCATAAGAGATTAACATTAATTCATTTAAACAACATAAATCAATAAGGGCATGGTTTTAAGAAGAAACCATGAATTAGAATGCTTCCAAACAAGCATGTAGACTGGTTGGGAAGAAGAAGATTACCATCCAAGAAGAGAGTAAAACATCATTGTTTTAGGCTTACCCTTGGTTTTGTCTTTATTCTTTAAGGAGATGTGTAGCCCTCAAGGAAGAGGCTTGGTCACCAAGAAAAGGGGGTAATCTCCAAGAGAAGAAGAGGTTTAGAGAAGCACCAAAGCTTCACAATGGACAAACAAGGTAGAGGGATAATGGAACTACACTAAAATGAAACGTACACTAGAATGTACACTATTAAGATGAAAATACAAAGGAATGGGGTTCTATTTAAAGGTGAGGGAGGCCACCAACCAAGTCCAATTGGGATCTAGAGGCTTCCAGCTTCAGTTTGATCCAATTTGGACAAGTTAGGCCCACTTTTTTGATCTAGTTTGAAAGAGGAGAGAGGAGAGATGAAATATATCATTTTTTGAATAAAAAAATAGGTAAATGATGAGGATTCTAGGCGCCTCCTGCATGAGCTCCACTCACCCTCTTGAGGTGTCAAAATTTCCATTTTTATACTATTAAGTACCAATACTAGTCAACTCTTCATCTTATGTGAGAATTTACTCATTTTTTGGTGGATTTTCTTTTATTATTGAATTTTTCTTATATAAACACTTGGATTAACCCCATTGATCCATTAGAACACTCTTTGGACCTTAATCCATAATTTTTTGAAAATAGGTACCCCTAGGCTAAGGTGTCTAGTGCACATATTCAATTAATTTCTAATGCATATTGAAAAACTCTTTTTAAACTTATATTTTAGGGGAATTCATCTTAAATTTAAAGGATAACTTTATATCCAAAAATATCTCAAAACTGTCTTAGCTCTCTCTAGAATATTTTCTCTCTCTAGGCCAAAAACAAGGGAAAATAATGTCTTGTATTCTGAAAAAGGGGATGATCACAGGGGACTGAAAGGAGAACTTATACACCTTTAGGGGCTGAGGAGGAACCTTACATCCATACTTTCCCAGCCATATCCATCCCCATGGGTTCCTTTTATGTCCAATACCAAGCTCCCTTCATTACAAACCATACCCACCCACCAAAGGTTTCGTCCTCGAAACCATGTATGGAGCAATGTATGGGCTATTGGAAATATTCTTCACTTCTCTCATGAATGTAGAAGTACATTTATTGCAACTCCAAAAGTGCCTCGCACAAGAGAACTTCACATAGAGCTGTCCACTTATTTGATGTACATATGAACTGCTCCCTATGATGTCCATAAGCCCACGGAGTCTTGTTGAGCTTTGATTGATGAGTGGTGGAGTACAACAATGGCCAATGTTGTCCATACAGTAAATTTACAGCAATGACACCCTTCGTGCCATCATCCCATTCCATGCATATATAGCTGTCCAAATACACCATACAGTTGTACTGAAGACTCAAGCATAAGGTAATAGGTGACCCACGCCAAGTCCCCATCAATAAGGATGACTTCCAAAAATGCCCAGTTCAACAGAAAACCCATCCTCTTCAAGTGGCAATGCATAGTATCCACCCGGGTCATATGTAAACCCATCTGCTTCAAGTTACAATGCATATTGTCCACCCGGGTCATATGGAAATGAATCCACATCAAGCATCTTGCCATGTGTATACCAGGATCAAATGGGTATGAATCATCATGGTTGGAAGTGTCATCACTAACCAATGATCCGCCATCAATGTCCATTAATCACTTCCATAAACCAAAGCATCATCATCATCATTACCCAAAGAATTTTCCTTATAGATGTCATCATATGGATCACAATCAATCACATTATTACTTTCATCCACACCATCATTTTGTGAATCCACATCATGCGCCACATCTTCATGGTTGCCAACCACATTTTCCTCATGCAATGCAACACTGTGAAGATTTTCGAGCTATCTCCTTCATCAAGAAGAGTCTCATCATTGCATTCATCTTTGTAAGATTCCTCCCCAGTCCCTCAAGATGTCCAGTTTCTTCCCCTGTAATTAATCCCTTTTCAGAATAATAAAAGATCTTGTTTCTACCTGTTTTGGCCTGGAGAGAGAAAAAGTTCTAGAGAGAGATAATTTAGTTTTTAGATATATTTGGATGGAAAAATAGCCCTTCTTACTAAAATAAATTTTCCCAAAACAGAAGTTTAAAAAAAATTTCCTAAGGTGCATTAGAAATAAAATATAATGAGCACAAAATACCTTAGCCTAAGGACCCCTGTTTTCAGAAAAATTTGGATTAAGGTCCAAAAAAAGGTTTGACATGACAATGAGAGTAATCCAAATATAGGGAGGAGATAAATTGAAGAATAAAAGAACCCCCCCCCAAAAAAAAGTAAATGCTCACATAAGATGAAGAGTGGACTAAGGACCAAAGAAAAGAATTAAAAACCTGAATTTTGACACCTCAGTGTGGGGATCTCCCCTCATGAAGTAGGCACCTTTTTCTCATCATTACCCCCAATTTTTAATCAATAAAATGAGATATTTTCATCTCTCCTCTCTCCTCTTTCAAATCTAGATCCAAAAAGTAAGCTGAACTAACCCAAAAATGGTCAAAAATTGACCAAACTGATTTGGAAATTATAGAATCAGGTTGCTTGGTTAGAGGCTCATTTTTTCCTATAAATAAAAGCCTCCCCCTTTTATAAAAGCTTAATTAATGGTGTTTATGCACTGTTACTCTACTCTTGTCCTGAGCCATCTACATTGAATTTTTTAATAATTCAATTATTTTTGACCTAATCCTTTCCAAAGTGAATTGGTGGACACTATTGCTTCAAACAAGAGTAGAACCCTTAATCCCTCAAGCCAAAGGAGAGCTTACAAGCTCCATGTAAGTTAATTTTCTTACTTTGTTTACGAATTTTAATGAAAAATCTTTGGTTTTCTTGATTTTTATGTTTTGCAAATGATTGAATTAAATTCAAATGCTATGCCTTTGATGAAAAGGCCACCCCCTTCTCTTCTTTACATTCCAACCTTTCTTAATCCTAGAAAGATTAACTAAGTGATTAATTAAATTCTTCTTATTGTTTACTCTCTTGAATTTAGAAAATTGTGTAGATTAGAGTTCTATAATTCTAAATTGGGTTAATTAAGTTAAGTGAAGAAAGATAAAAATGAGAAATGGTCAGCCATACAAAGGAGGTTATGGTAAAATTTTTTAAAATTTTGTGAAAAAGAAAGTTTTTTTATGTTATTCCAAAAGAGTAATTCCCACCATTTTTGCATCTAAAAGAAATATTCTAATTACTCCATGTACATATTCACCTATGAATATGCATGGATATCACTGATATTAATTATTAAATTGATTTCTATGCATAGAAAGATGCATAAATGAATTTTTTTAATTACAAAAGTGTTACTCTTAAAAAAATTTATTTCTATGCATAGAAAGATGCATAAAGGATTTTTTTTATTACAAAAGTGTTACTCTTATTAAATTGATTTCTATGCATAGAAAGATGCATAAAGGAATTTTTTTATTACAAAAGTGTTACTCTTATTAAATTTAATTTCTATGCATAGAAAGATGCATAAAGGATTTTTTTCATTATAAAAGTGTTATTCTTATTAAATTTGATTTCTATGCATAAAAAGATGCATAAAGGATTTTTTAATTATAAAAGTTATTCCTATTAAATTTGATTTTATGCATAAATAGATGCATAAAAGGATTTTTTTCCCATTGAAGTTGATTTTTATGCATAAAGAACTTTTATATCAAAATTAGAATTCTCTTAAATTCTATGTTTAAATTATATGAGTATTTGATAAATGAATAATTAAATACTCTAAGTGAGAAATTTCTATCGTTTTATATTCCCACAGATTGTAAAAAGAAAATTCAAGAAATCTATCGAGATCAAAATATTCAGATAAATGATTAATTTATTCCTCATTGGAACTCATAATTTAGAAATCAGTTAAGTGAATATTCAAAGAAAGAAACTCAGTAAAATAGTAACTGAATTATCAAACCTTTTCGAGAAAGATAGTTCAGGAAAAATCTTATCCAACTCGAACCTTGAATCAAACTATGACCAACCAAACTCTTTCGTCAGCTTCGAGGAAAGAAGGTGTGACTAGTTTAGAAAAATACACTCAAAACTCCTGCCAAATCTAAAACTAAGTTTAAGACCATTCAAATTGATATGTGGATCAAGGTTATAGAATTCGAGGAATTCTTGTATGAAATTCAGAATTCTGATCAAGAAGTTTTGGGGATACTGATTCAAGAAATACTCCTTGTATTCAAAAGAAAATCAAACTGAAAACTTACTTAAAAACCCTGTTTTCTTAAAGGACTGTCTTACGCCAGAATGCTAGCTGGAGGGAGCATTTGGTATATGTTTTTATAAGGGAAGTTTGGTTGCAACAGTTGGCAGCGGGGAGTGTTCAAAGGACGGCTCACGCGGGCAAAGCCTGCTTGACCAGCCTCGGTATGGTTAAAAAATGGTGCGCTTTTGGTATGATGGGTGAGGGCCGACGAAGTGGTCCCTGAGTGAAGTACCAGGACACCTAAGGAGGATCCTAGAGGGTTCTGACCAGGAGATGCATGGGCTCGCGGTGCCTATGACACCCATGCGTATGTCGTGAAAGTTATGTGTATGATAGACGAAATGATTATTGTAATCTGTTACAACTGGATCTTGTTGTTGCTGTGACCAATTGGTCTCAACGAAGAGTGCAGACTGATACTGTTTTTTGAGAAACAAGGGACTGGATAGAATTTTTGAGTTATGACATCGGTAACCAACGACTATGTCAATGGATTATTTTATATGTTAAAGTTTTAAAGAGGAGTGTGTGCGTATCTGTATTCGAAAGCAAAAGTTAAGAAAGGCATTCAATTATAGGTGGTGACTCGGTGAGTAATTGTCTGGTTCTATCGATTCCAGTGTGGTTGGAAACCCATGGGCCAGATGGGGTTAGGCTAGAATCAGTGGAGTTTTAATAATTAAATTGAAATAATAGGAATACGCTTAGAATTCGAGTAGTTAAATAAAAACCTAAAGAATTTCTCAAATGAGTAGATCAACGGATGTGCCCTGATTTTGGTTAGGAAAAAAACGTTGATTTCTTTAAACTAAGTGATAGTTTTCCTTCTATCTGGTTTAATCAGGTGAAGGATAGTTTAATCTCTTGACCCCGTTAGAAAATTCGTTAAGAAAATAAAAAAGATGGAATCGTCCCCGTCTTCCAGGCAAGGAAAATTTTCCCTGTTTCGGTTTCGAAATGACCACCAGATTAGTCTCGTGTCCGGACATTCGAGGGCGAGGCCCCGAGTGGGAAACCCTGCCCCGCTCAAGAGGAAGCTACTTCCACTGCTAGCAACCGAGAATCCGGTGCGCGGAGGGGTCAGAGGGGTCTCACAATCTTTATTCATACAATTCTCCTCAAGAAGAGATCCATGCATTTTCTCTTCATCTTCCCCATCAACACTTGCATCCTTTGGCTGTCCACTTGTTCATTTTAGCAATCCATACATGCATTGAAGCCACTTTACATAAAACATTAGCATCACCTTCATCACTTGAAGTGTTCCCATAGCAATGGCTTCCAATAAGAGATATTGACTGAAGTGAACTCCAAGTAGAAAGCCCATGTATAGAGGGGGCAGGCATGTAGAAGAGTTCCACTAACAACATGATCTCATTAGGAGAAATATCATTGTTAATATCCATGATGCATTGGACAACTTGTATAAACTCCTTGCCTAATTTTTGCACAAATCCACCCATGATATCCTTCTCCCTAATGTTAGGCACAAAGAAGAAAAGGTACCAATATTTCTTGGCATACTTAGGCAATGAATCCACATGTAATAGTGGCATGCATTTTTCCCTAAAGCTCCATTGCTCTTGAGTAGCCACAAAGTTTTACTACTTAGTAAGAGGGATCTTACATTCTACACCTCTTACTACTCAGTAAGAGGGATCTTACATTCTCCACCACTTGAAGATCTGAGACGTCTTGATCTTGTGAACTAGGGAAAATATCTTACTGTATCTTGCTCTTTCTCTCATGTAGCATCCTCAATCGAGAAAAAATGCTACTTGATTAAATATTTAAAATCTTGTTCCTGAGAAGCTTTTCTTTAACATCCAATAGTGCTTTTGTGTAAAATCTTATTTGACTTAACCTTGAGGGGGAAAAGAAACCTACTCATCATCTAATATATGATTCAGATGTGGAGCTTAATTCGTGAATAAGCTCATATGAAAATAAAACTTAAAGAATCTCCCCTGGTTGAAGATTCAAGATTTCCTAATCTCATGAACTGGGGATACTCTCTTCCTATATCCGCCTCTTTCTCCGATGTAGCATCCTTAATCGGGGGAAAAAATATCATGATCAAATATTCATGGAGACTTTCTTTGACATCCAAAATTAGTTCATGATATCAGAGCCAATTACATTCCCAAGGCCCTCATTAAGTTAATTTAATAGTTATTTATTATCATATTTATTAAGTTATTAATCACCCACTATTAGTGGAGCCAAAATAGGCTTTTTCAAAACACCACCAGGGCTTCAGGGAACACCTTGGCACGATTTCTTCACAAGGAACCTTCCTCTACTCAGGGCTCAGGTCACCATCACATTATTTGTTTAATTTTTCTGTTGTTTGACTCGGCACGGCGGTTTCCCCTAAATCAAACCAAATCAAAAAGGGAGCCAAACTGGTCCAAATCTTGTCCAAATTCAGTAAAACTGAAGCTCAAAAATTCTAGAACTCAGCTGGACTCAGTTAGTGGCCTCCCTCACCTATAAATAGACCCTCATTCCTTTATATTCTCATCTGTGAACTAAACTATGCCGATTTCCTTGTAGACTCCAACAACATACCAAACCAATTGATTGGTTGGGGGCCTCTACTGTGATCAAAGAATCAAGTAATTTAAGAGGTAAAGTGTGGATTATTGTCTTCTTTTTCTTAAATCTCCAAATGTAGACTCCAACAACATACCAAACCAATTGATTGGTTGGGGGCCTCTACTGTGATCAAAGAATCAAGTAATTTAAGAGGTAAAGTGTGGATTATTGTCTTCTTTTTCTTAAATCTCCAAATGTTTCTCTTCTCAACCCCTCTCAAGCTTGAGAAGCATTAATTTGAATGTCTTTTTGAATACTATAATGAAGAAACACATAAATTTTTATTTATGCTTAATTTATAATAGTTTTTAATCATTTATCTCTCTCCCCCAAAGAATGGTCATTCCTATGACCTATTCTCAATTCAAATGAAGCTTCTCATGAAGCATTTCTCTAATCTAAAAGTAATTTCTATGCTTATCTAATTGGAGGCCAAAATAATGGCTTTTTAATACTTTTATGCTTTTTAATTTATGGTAAAATTAAGAATCAATCCATATTTGGATAATGATCCAATTAGTGGTTATTCTAATCACATGAATAATACTAAACTTGATTCTTTCAAATTTATTGAGAATTATCAGTAATAGCAGCAGCAGCAGCGGAGCTATGGTAAAATTTTTAAAAAATAAACACATAAATCATTTTTATTTATATTATGAAAAGAGGACTTCCTACCATTTTCTAGGATTAATCATCCTAGATTAATTGAATGATTCTCAATATAATCATGAAAAATTGATTTTTATGTTTATGCATAAATAGTTAATTACGAAAAAGAGAAATTTCTAGTAAACCATTCCGTACAAATTGGTTACCCTTGATTTAATGTAATTTTTGGTAAAATTATGCTGATAAATTTGTGGTAATAACCCTTGGTTAATGCTTGCAAATCACACTCAAATTCAAGATTATTCACAGAGCTAGAGTTGCATTTGGGAATGTGCATAAGAATGAATGCTATATGCATTATGTATTAGGCACATTACATCAGTGTAAAAATGGGCTCAAATACTACCCTTGTCCTGAATAAGGCAAGAGGCAAGACCTCCCGCATAGATTTGGGTTTGCATTGCATAATGACACAAGATAAACATCAAAAGCCTAAAAGAACTGTCAACAAAACATTAAAACATGTTGCTCATATATGGAACAAAAACTGACGGTCAAGCTCATGGCCCCAGCCACCATGAAAGAAGAACATCTCTTTCCAAGAGGAAGATCTACACCAAGAATAAAAGCTAGAGGAAGCATTGAAGGAAGACATGGACGCGTGAAGAGAAGCTGCCACGACAAGAAGACTGAAGACAAGAGAAGATGTGAGGCTCCAAAGAGCGAGGAGCCATGTGAAAATCTGAGAGAGAGAGAGAGAGAGAGAGAGAGAGAGACCCCACAACCCAATGTAACCTGCCCGAACAGAGTAAAACCACCGATGATGTAGGCTATGTGGTAGATGTATGTGTGAGCACTTTAGTCAAGGTCACGGGCACTTGTAGTAGCCTTGGACACATAGAGAGAGAGTGTGTCAAGGACTATGAGTTTAGGGACTTGAGGCACTGGTCGCGGACTATCAAGTAAGAGGGAAACTTGGTATAGGGTCCAGGTGTGCTAGGATTATTCACTTGAAGGGAGGTGTTGAAATATACAAGTCAATAGGGTGTGTGCGAGAATAAGCCCTTAGCAGGAGGCTATAAAAGAGAATCTGTAAGTGTGAGAGAACCTGTGAAAAGGTGAGAAGAATCTACTGGGAGAGAATAAAGGGTAGCATGAGGAGATTTAGGAGGTGTGGAGATATTCTCGGAGAGGTGGAGAGAATCAAGCAAAAGAGGTAAAGTGAATCAAGGAGAAATCAGTGGGATTGGATGCTTGGATGTAAACTCTATAAATTGAGGCATTGGCCTAATGAGAATTTACTGGTTTTTTATTATCCATGCCCACATTAAGCTATCAATTAATTGCTCACTAATCACATCTTGATTATCATCTAATCTCTTTGTTAATGATGTTGATTCTAGCATTATCCATGCCCACATTAAGCTATTTGTTAATGATGTTAATTCTAGCATTATCCATGCCCACATTAAGCTATCAGTTAATTGCTCACTAATCACATCTTGATTATCATCTAATCTCTTTGTTAATGATGTTGATTCTAGCATTTGATCTACCATAGCTCATCACATTGTTGTAATTCTAATAGAGGAAAACCCCTGGTTCAACTAAGATAGCTGAGTCCATTCGCTGTATCAGTTAGTTGCATCATCTTCTAATGGATTTAGGTAGGTAGGTGTCCGACAGGAGTTCCAAGGAGGGTCAGTAGAAGATTTAAGAAGTTCTTGGGGTTTTGATTGATAGTTTACTGAAGCTAGACAAAATCACAGGAGCCAGGAGGACATTAGTAGAGGGTGTTCTTGGTCAGCTAGTGATTAGCTAAAGTCAGCTAGAGATCTGGTAGTGAAGAATAGAGCCTTGGAAGGATAGAGCCGACTCAAGAGGACATTTAGAGGAATCAGTAGTACTCTCTAGGGAGGTTGGAAGGGTGTTGAGGTACCCCAAAGGTCAAATGAGGATCAAGGGACATCATTTGGGTGTACTCGTGCTCTGTTTTGGTGTTTCTGCTAGGCTATGGTGCTTGGTGAGTCTTCCCTTCTCACAGTGGTGTTCTTCGGAAGGGCTATAGAGAGGCGGGTCTCCTGAACACATCTTCAATCATCATCGACCACTAGCGCCATATCAACCATTTATAATCTCATTGTTAAGGTTCATGGTACCTCCTACAAGAAGCTAATTAGCCTAATGACACACTAAGCACATATTGAAACACATGATTAAGTTAAATCTACAGTGCATGGTTTCTAAGTGCACTCATAATGATGAGTGTATGCACTAGACTCAAGCACAAATAGCTTACAAGATTAAGACTTGTACTCATAGAGAGGCTTGAGATGTGTGCAAGTGCTTGTACTTCCATTTATTAAAAATGACCCTTTTATATCGGTAGAGTACATCTTTTCTTGGTTCTTTCATGTGGGATAATCCACTTTTTCAATATGGCTTCCTCCTCACCTACTCACTTCACTCCTTGCCTCTACATGTGGGATAATCCACTTTTTCAATATGGCTTCCTCCTCACCTACTCACTTCACTCCTTGCCTCTACATGTGCTCTATGGCACCACACTTCTCAACACCCCCCTTGGTGCCATATCTCTTGGCTACTCAAGGTGGTCAGATGTGAGTTACAATAGTCATTACCCCCATGGGTGCTCAACTGGATACTCTCAGGTGGGTGGGTATGAGTTACAATCATCATTACCCCCCTAGGTTCTCAGTTAAATCCTATCAAGTGGTTGGGTAGATATACACAAAAAAGAAGATTATAAGTGTCTACTCATATGGTGACCCCTCTTTTACAATAGATGGCTAGGGTAGTGGTGGTGGTTGCCTCCTTGTTGTTTAGAATAGCTGATCTCTGGGGGTCTCTTCGTAGCTGGTTGAAGTAGTTCCCATACAGTTGCCTTCACTTTTCTTTAATCTACAGTCTTCTTCTTTGTTCCTAAACTTGTTGCAAAAGTTACACTTTTTCTTATCTTTGATCCTGCATTTATTTTGGAAGTGCCCTTTCATGCCATAATTATGACACTTCAAATTGCTTTTGTTGAACAATGCATGCTCAATAGTGCTGGGATTGCTTCCTTTTAATTCTCTTTCCTTTTCCAAAAGAGAAGAGACATCCATTAAATTTTAGCTCTGGTATATTCTTCAAGGTTGCGACAAGTGCATTGTATTCCTTTGGCATGTTTTTTAATATTATTACAATTGCATCTTTATCTCCAATCCTAGCATCTATGCCATCTAACTGGGTCATGATGCTTTTCATTTTACTGACAAACTAAGCCAAAGATTTATTAAAGTTCATTTCTAGACCATAGAACTCAATATTTAAGTGAATTTGCTTGTTCTTTTCCTTAGCTCAAAACATGACATTCAATGTATCCCATTCATCTTTTGTGTGTTCCATAGAGTTAATGTGATGTGAATAATCCTTGGGTGTAGATGTAAACCAATGAGTGACAATGCTTGCATGTATATGTAAACCAATTAGTGGCAATGTTTTCTCATCTTTTCCAACCCACCCTTGGTGCATTTGGCATATTTTCCTTAGTGACTTTCCATAATTTCTTATGCATTAAGAGGTACTTCATTTGCGTCGCCCAGGTGTGGAACTCTTCCCCATTGAACTTCTCTACATGCGAGGTAATTCTTGTTGGTGTTGCCATAATGAGAAGGTTTTACCAATGAGGTTATGATGCTTTAATTGGAAGTGTCTATTCTTGTATAACTTAGCAAATGTGGATGCTTTAAACATGATAAAATGCAAGTAGTGTGAGTGCTTCCAAATTCTAAATTTTTGCTTCTAGAGCTTCCTTATGGTAGCCCCAATGCAAAATTAGTGCTTTTTATATGTAAACACACTAAATGCAACTCTAATTACTCACTTGTATCCCCAATTTTTACTAATTACATATTAATTAATCACCTTAATTAACCTTAATCATAGTGATTAACTTAGCTAAATCTTGGAGCTTTCAATTGACCTTGTGCAAGAAAACATTGATGGGATTTTTGAATGAGAATGTTGTGCTTGAAGTGTAGAAAAACCCTATGTAGAAAACTTCAATTGAAACCTTCAAAAACGAGCAAAATTTGTAGATTTTTGATGCATGTTGTTTTTCTTGATGTGTTTGCTTTCATAGATGAAATGGGCCAAGACTTCATTTGTAGGTAGCTTACACCATTTCTAAGCTAGCCCTAAAGGGGCTTGGGTTCATTGTGAGCAGCCCCCCATGGAGCATTCAACAAAAGACCAGTCGATGTTTTAGCACCATTTTTGGGCTATAGGAGATGATTTTGACTTATTCTTCTTAGCCACTAGTTAGCTTTTAGTTGCTAAACATGTCCACAAAGTTTAGAGATAAATGGCTAGGAGAATAGCAAATGGAAAGCTTGTGAAATTTGGGCCACAAGAGGGTGAAGAAGATAAACTTGAGATTAGCTAATTAGGTGATTTATGAAGAGAGTAGACTAATGTGAGCTAAGAATATAATCTAATGAGAAGCTCAAGGAGAGAGGGAAGGCTATGATACCATGTCAAGATTCATGGTACCTCCTACAAGAAGCTAATTAGCCTAATGACACTCTAAGCACATACTAATGACACATGTTTAAAGTGAATGGCATCTAAGTGAAATCATAATGATGAGTGTATGCATTGGAATCAAGCACAATTAGGCTACAAGATTAATACGTGTACTCATAGAGAGGCTTGAGATGTGTGTAAGTTCTTGTAGTTCTATTGCTTGAAAATGACCCCTTTTATATGGGTACAATACATCTTTGCTTGGTACTTGTATGTGGTATAATCCACTTTTGCCATATGGATTCCTCCTCATCTACTCACTCCCTGCCTCTACATATGCTCTATGGCATCATACTTCTCAATACTCACCATCCATTCTAGCAGAGCACAATGGACAGGTGCTGAACGTTGTGGTTGCCAATGATGCAATAGGTACACCGATGAAGGAAAAATTGAAAATTAGGATTCAACCAGATACTTTGGAAGTTTATGATCAGTGATACTATAGTTTCATTAAAATATTATTTTAAAGACAATTGAATCTGTGAAAAAGGCAATTTCATATTGGGTGTGTAAGTGGTGTGACTAGTTCTAAGTTTGCATGAATATCCGACTAGGGGGCTTGGGAACTCTTTTCCCTGGTACCCGGGACAAAACCTAACCAAACTCTTAATTGGATCCCATCACTACCGTGGTTGGGTGGTTGGCTAACCCACGAGACTGGATGGGGTTAGGCTTGGACTGATGGATCCCTAAATTGAGACTCAATTTTGTTATGGTACGATAGATGAAGTTAATCCCGGATAAAAATTGTTCTATGGAAAAGAATCAATGGCTGTGCCTCTCAATGAGGAAAAAAGTGTTGTTATCTATGATCCAAGTGCAATCTTTCCCTTGATCTGACTATGGGACTTACGGGTTCGGTCGGATTAGTTGAGTTAGTTAGGGCTTTTGACTACGTTAGAGTAAAAAAAACTTGGAGGAATCACCCGTACTTTCTGGGCGAGGGAACTTTTTTCGGGTTTGATTTTGGAAGAACCGAGGGATTAGTCTCTTGTCCGGATATCCATGGGCGAGGCCCTGAGTGAGGGACCCTACCCCATGCAAGAAGTGCTACTTCCGCTGCTAGCACCCCTGAATTCATTGCGCAGTGGGGACAAGGATCTTTCACATAGTGTAAGATAATAATTTTATCATATGTTTCTATACTTATAAGCTATTGTTTGATTCACTTGATTATACTATTGTATCTCATTTCCTTGTGAAGGGGTTGGTTTAGATTATATAATACTATTGTATTTCATTTCCTTACGAAGGGGTTGGTTTAAAATATATAATACTATTGTATTTCATTGTCTTAGGAATGAATTGTAAATGTGTGAGATCCCTCTTCCCACCGAGCAACGGATTCAGGATACGGGCAGCGGAAGTAGCACTTCTCGCGCGGGACAGAGGTCCCACATTCGGGGCCTCACCCACCACGGATATCCGGATAAGAGACTAATCCATCGGTTGTTCCAAAACAATTGCATCTTCAAGATACTTGATCAGATCAAGGAAGAAACTTGCACTTGGATCATTGGGATCAATGCTTTTTTCCCCATTCAAGAGGCAGAGCCGTTGATTCCTATCCATAGAACAATTATTATCCGAGATTTACTTTATCTATCGTAATAACAAAAGTTGAGTCTCGATTTACAGATCCATCAGTCCAGCCTAACCCCATCCGATCCCATGGGTTAGCCAACCGCCCAACCACTGTAGTGATGGGATCCAATTTGGAATTTGGTTAGGTTTTGTCCCGGGTACCAAGGAAAAGAGTTCCAAGGCCCCCTAGCCGGAAGTTCATGCAAACATAAAATTAGGCACACCACTTACACACCCAATATGAAATTGCCTTTTTCTTAGCATCGGCTAACTTTAAAACAATCCTTTAATGAAACCATAGTACCACTGATCACAGTCTTCCAAATTATCTGGTTGATTCTCAAATTTCCCATCATTCCATCATTAGAGTATCTATAGCATCATTGGCAACTAGAACGCTCACCACCTGTCCACTCAGGGGCCGTTTCAATAGTTCCTAGCCCATAATACTCGGCAATATAATCACTTATAATACTCGGCAATATAATCACTTATCAAGATAAACTCTCGTTGAAGATCAGCAAGATCAACCAACAGATCCATATAAAGAGCCATGGACTCATCCATTGAAGACCAGCAAGGTCAATCAACCAGATCCATGCCCGGTTTCAGAAAACAACTCTTACTCCTTGTTCCAATATCTTCCTCGATGCAAGCGTGGGTATCCTAGGCGACCCAGAGCCCGAGCACCGTATGGTCAGCACCCTCTAGGATCCTTCGCAGGTGACCTAGCGCTTCACTCATAGGCCGCTTCCTTGGTCCCTCATCCACCGTACCGGAAGCTCACCATTTTAATCGAACCGAGGCTGGTCTCGACCTTGCTACGCGAGACGTCCTCCATTGACTCTCCGTCAGCAGTTGCAACTTTATCAGTTAGGTCTCCACGACCTTAATCACAAGACGGTCAAAATGCTTCCCCAGCATTCTTGACATAAAACAGCCATTTACAAACAACAATTACAAACAGTTTACAAATACAATTTCTATATTAACTCTCATTTTTCCACATTATCCCTCATTAATCCACATTACTTATTCCACATTCCATATATATGTGTACTCATCCAATCACATCATTTTCCATCTCTTCACTTCAGATTCCTTCACATCACATATCATATATTCACATCCATATCCACATCCATACATCCACATCCACATCCACATCCACATTCACATCCATATATCCACATCTACATGCTTACCTCCATTTTCACATCCTCCTTTATACATCCACATCCCATATCCACATTCATACATACACATCCATATCCGCATCCATACATCCACATCCACATGCATGCATCCACTATCACGTCCTCATTCATACATTCATATCCACATACATACATACATCCACATCCACATTCCCATTCACATCTATATATCCACATCTATACATCCACATCTATATCCACATACATACATACATCCACATCCACATTCCACATTCCACATTCCACATTCACATCTATACATCCACATCCACATTCCACACTCACATCTATACATCCACATCCACATTCCACATTCCACATTCACATCTATACATCCACATCCACATTCCACATTCCACATTCACATCTATACATCCACATCCACATTCCACATTCACATCTATACATCCACATCCACATTCCACACTCACATCTATACATCCACATCCACATTCCACATTCCACATTCACATCTATACATCCACATCCACATTCCACATTCACATCTATACATCCACATTTACATTCCACATTCCACATTCACATCTATACATCCACATCCACATTCCACATTCACATCTATACATCCACATCTACATCCACATTCACATCTATGCATATACATCTTCATGCATACATCCATTCTCACATTCATACATCCACATCCACATACATGCATCCACTATCACGTCCTCATTCATACATTCACATCCACATACATACATACATCCACATCCACATCCACATTCCCATTCACATCTATACATCCACATCTACATCCACATACATACATACATCCACATCCACATTCCACATTCACATCTATACATCCACATCTACATCCACATTCACATCTATGCATATACATCTTCATGCATACATCCATTTTCACATTCATACATCCACACTCCCATCTCCACATCCACACATCCACTTACATACATACATCCACATCCACATTCCACATTCACATCCATACAGTCACATCTACATCCACATTCACATCTAAGCATATACATCTTCATGCATACATCCATTTTCACATTCATACATTTACACTCCCATCTCCACATCCACACATCCATCTCCACATTCCCATTCATATAACCCCATATGCCTTCACATCTAATCTTTTACATCACATCCATTCTCGCCCTATCACAACCCATATACATCTTATCCTATCACATACACTTCTTACCTCATCCCATACACATCTTATCACCTCATCCCATACACATCTTATCACATCTTAATTCATCTTATCACCTCCTAACTTATTTCATAAGCATCTTATCACCTCTTATCACATTTTATACACCTCTTATCACATCCTATCACATCTCATATCTATTTATAGAATACAAGAGAATTCTTATATTTGATATAAGATTTCTTTACACATTTATTTATACATAAATTCTATTTAAGGAGATTAATACTTTTGAAGTAAAAATCAATCTTTTATGCATCTTCCTATGCATAACTTCATTTTAAATGAAAATGACACTTTTGAATTAAATTTTAATCTTTTATGCATTTTCCTATGCATAAATTCAATTTAGATGAGAATGACACTTTTGAATTAAAAATCAATCTTTATGCATCTTCTTATGCATAAATTCAATTTGGTAGGAATTACACTTTTAGAATAAAAGAGTTTCTCTTATGCATCTAAGTTATGCATAAAATCCATTTATGATGAAAAATCACACTTTTAGTATAAAAAGAATATCTTTTATGCATACCTCTATGCATGAAATCCAATATGATAAAAGTAACACTTTTACAATAAAATAATCAACTTTTATGCATACCTCTATGCATGAAATCCAAATATGATAAAAGTAACACTTTTATAATAAAATAATCAACTCTTATGCATACTTTTATACATGAAATTCAATTATACTAAAAGTAACACTTTTGTAATAAAATAATCATCTTTTATGCATACCTCTATGCATGAAATTCAAATATGATAAAAGTAACACTTTTATAATAAAATAATCATCTTTTATGCATACCTCTATGCATGAATTTCAATATGATAAAAGTAACACTTTTACATTAAAATAATAATCTTTTATGCATACCTCTATGCATGAAATCTAATTATGATAAAAATAACACTTTTATAATAAAATAATTAACTTTTATGCATACCTCTATGCATGAAATCCAAATATGATAAAAGTAACACTTTTATAATAAAATAATCAACTCTTATGCATACTTCTATACATGAAATTCAATTATGCTAAAAAGTAACACTTTTGTAATAAAATAATCATCTTTTATGCATACCTCTATGCATGAAATCCAAATATGATAAAAGTAACACTTTTATAATAAAATAATCAACTCTTATGCATACTTCTATACATGAAATTCAATTATGCTAAAAGTAACACTTTTGTAATAAAATAATCATCTTTTATGCATACCTCTATGCATGAAATTCAAATATGATAAAAGTAACACTTTTATAATAAAATAATCATCTTTTATGCATACCTCTATGCATGAATTTCAAATATGATAAAAGTAACACTTTTACATTAAAATAATAATCTTTTATGCATACCTCTATGCATGAAATCTAAATATGATAAAAGTAAAACTTTTATGTGAAAATAATAATCTTTTATGCATACCTCTATGCATGAAAATCAATTATGCTGCATAATATAAAAATGAATATCTTCAATTAATCTAGGATGATAATTCCTAGAATATGGTAGGAAGTCCTCTTTTTATGCTTTGAATGAAATTATTTTATGCGTAATTTTTGTAAAAATTTTGCCATAGCTCCGCTGCTATGATGACTGATAAATCTTAATTTTCTTAAGGGATAAAGCTTATCATTAAGGAAATAATTAGAATGATCCCTAATTGGATCATTAATCCATAATGGATTGAATCATCAATATACATAAACTAAAAGCATAGAAAAAAGCCATTAATTTGGCCTCAAGCATAGATTAATCTTGGATTAAGGAAAAGCTTTATGAAAAGCTTCATTTGGATTGAGAATGGGTCATGAGTATGACCATTTCTTGAGTGAGAGAGAGAATTTACATAAAAACCATTTGAATTAAGCATAAATGGAAATTTATGTAATTCTTAACTATCATTAATCAATTAACTTCAATAGCATTCATCAAATTATGTAACTCTTCACTCTACCATTCATCAATTAACTTCAATAGCATTCAAAAACCATTCCAATTAAGCTTCTCAAGCTTGAGAGGGGTTGAGAAGAGAGAAGCATTGAGAAATTATAGAAAAGATCAAAATTCACCATTTACCTTACAATTTGCTTGATTCTTTGTTCACGGTAGAGGCTCCCAACCAATCAATTGGTTAAGTATGTTGATGGAGCCACTAATGGGGATTGAAGAAAGAGGGAAGCTCCAATTTTTTCAATTTGGAGAGAATTTTAGAGAGTAGTAGAAATTAGCATTATTTCAGCATAACTCTAGTATAGTAAAATTCTTCTCTATTTTTTTCAAAGGACTCATGTTCTATTTATAGGAGAGGGAAGCTCTAACCAAAGCTAACTGAATTCTAGAATTTTTTAAATTCAGTTTGGTTGAATTTGGACTAGCCTTGGACCTAGTTTGGTTACTTTTTGATTCAATTTGGTTCCATTTTGATTTGGTTTGGTTCAAGAGAGAGGAGAGATAAAAATATCACATTATTTTTGAGTTTAAAACTCATTCAAGCGTGTGAAATATGCACCTCCTTTAAAGAACTCCCCTTCCTTACATATGTGTCAAAATGGAATTATTATACCCAAAATATCTCATATTTTTAATATTGCTCATAGTTTTTTACTAATAAACCTTGTACATTTTCAACTCTTCATATTGTGTGAGCATTTACTCCTTTTTGGATACCTAAAATATCTCATATTTTTAATATTGCTCATAGTTTTTTACTAATAAACCTTGTACATTTTCAACTCTTCATCTTATGTGAGCATTTACTCATTTTTGGATACCCAAAATATCTCATATTTTTAATATTGCTCATAGTTTTTTACTAATAAACCTTGTACATTTTCAACTCTTCATCTTATGTGAGCATTTACTCATTTTTGGGTATCTTCTTTTATAAATTGGATTTATCTCCTCCCTACACATGGATTGATGCTATTGGCCCATAGGAACCTTAATTGGACCATAATCCAAAAATTTCTGAAAATCTAGACCCTTAGGCTAAGGTCCTTTATACCTATTTCCAATTAATTCCAATTGCACATTGGAAAATTCTTTCTGAATTTCTGTTTCAGGGGAATTCATTTTAATAAGGTGAGATAATTTTCTATCCATAAATATTCAAAATCTGAATATTCTCTCTCTAGAATATTTTCTCTCTCTATGTCAAAACAGGCAGAGACGAGATCTCTTATAGTTACAACTTATATAAGGGAAGGAGCTAGCGTAACTTAGAAGCCAACGGTATCTTGTCATTGAATTTTTACCGTCTTTCCATGATTTGGGTTTGGCACATATTTCTATGAAATACATTAAGAACTTTGAGATGAGGAGGTAAAAGAAGCTTGTAGGCTAAGTCACCTACTTTCAATGAATTCAGATATAAGGCTCACAATATCTGGGGGATAACTTCCTATACTCCCCAAGAGATAAAGAACTTCTTTTGGGCCGTACTCGAATGAAAACCAAAACCTTGGTATCCAAAACACCGATTTTCACTTCTGAACTCATTGTTCTGAATCCTTAAAACAGGTGTGACTCCTGAGAAGTATTCTAGGGAAAGAGTCTTCCTTTTTTAAATAGAATCTTTCTTTTATTTTAGAGAGGGAATAATTATAAGATAAAAAAGGGAGATTCTTACTCTTGTATACCTCGAAGGCTGGGGAGGAATCTTACATTCTACCCCACTTAAAAAAGTGCGAGATGTCCTCATCTCGCAAGGTAGAGGACAACTCTTTTTCTTAAGATCCAATTTTATTCTGGGGTTCCTTATATTCTGGTCAACCCAACGGAATACTGGGATAAATATCCCTTATATAGAACTCATAACAATTCATTCAGATCATATCATTCATATCTATAACATGATAATGGTCCATTAAACCGAAAATTTCCTTCTGAACATTCCTCCATGGGATTTTCAGTCAAGCAAGTTCTCAATTTGTCATCCCACCGGTCAAGTGTTAACAGTAGCAATCTGACAGCACAATCCACTAATCTCATAGTGATTTGCTGAATTCATTATCATCATTCGAGTTATGAATATCATCACAGGAACTCGTCCCATTCATCCTCATTGTGGTTTCGTTCAGGTTATTATATTTCATCTAATTTCAGAAATCATCATTTTTCAATCAGAATCCAAATCAATTCATCAATTCTCAAACAGAATTAAAAATCATATCAACCACATTCGAAATCATCATCTGGATAGCATTAACGCTTATAATTTCAAGTCTTAGATTTACTCGTATATACTATAAGTAAAGAGCTGCAGTTATACTCTCGGTATATACGGTAGTCACGGCCCTTGGAATTATAAGGTAAATACCATCACGTCTAGGCCTCAAGCAAGTCAGGGATTCTATATAATTACGGTATTTCCATCTGAAGACCCAATTACCAATTTACGAATTTCAGTTTGAATATCAAATTGTATGAATTATATCACACAATTACAACTTTTTTTGTGCTTCTTGATAAATTTTTGACATATTTGGTTTCTCAATTGATCTTTATTAACCAAATGCTCTGATACCAACTCTGAGATCCCTCTTCCCACCGAGCAACGGATTCAGGATACGGGCAGCGGAAGTAGCACTTCTCGCGCGGGACAGGGGTCCCACATTCGGGGCCTCACCCACCACGGATATCCAGATAAGAGACTAATCCGTCGGTTGTTCCAAAACCGAACCCGGAAAAACTTCCTTTACCGGAAAGCATGGGTGATTCCACCAGGAAAACTTTTTACTCTAACGTAGTCAAGATCATTTTTGATCAAGCTGATCCAATTGCATCTTCAAGATACTTGATCAGATCAAGGAAGAAACTTGCACTTGGATCATTGGGATCAATGCTTTTTTCCCCATTCAAGAGGCACAGCCGTTGATTCCTATCCATAGAACAATTATTATCCGGGATTTACTTTATCTATCGTAATAACAAAAGTTGAGTCTCGATTTACAGATCCATCAGTCTAGCCTAACCCCATCCGATCCCCTGTAGTGATGGGATCCAATTTGGAATTTGGTTAGGTTTTGTCTCGGGTACCAAGGAAAAGAGTTCCAAGGTCCCCTAGCCGGAAGTTCATGCAAACATAAAATTAGGCACACCACTTACACACCCAATATGAAATTGCCTTTTTCTTAGCATCGGCTAACTTTAAAACAATCCTTTAATGAAACCATAGTACCACTGATCATAGTCTTCCAAATTATCTGGTTGATTCTCAAATTTCCCATCATTCCATCATTAGAGTATCTATAGCATCATTGGCAACTAGAACGCTCACCACCTGTCCACTCAGGGGCCGTTTCAATAGTTCCTAGCCCATAATACTCGGCAATATAATCACTTATAATACTCGGCAATATAATCACTTATCAAGATGGACTCTCGTTGAAGATCAGCAAGATCAACCAACAGATCCATATAAAGAGCCATGGACTCATCCATTGAAGACCAGCAAGGTCAATCAACCAAATCCATGCCCGGTTTCAGAAAACAACTCTTACTCCTTATTCCAATAGCTTCTTCAACACACGCGTGGGTATCCTAGGCGACCCAGAGCCCGAGCACCGTATGGTCAGCACCCTCTAGGATCCTTCGCAGGTGACCTAGCGCTTCACTCATAGGCCGCTTCCTTGGTCCCTCATCCACCGTACCGGAAGCTCACCATTTTAATCGAACCAAGGCTGGTCTCGACCTTGCTACATGAGACGTCCTCCATTGACTCTCCGTCAGCAGTTGCAACTTTATCAGTTAGGTCTCCACGACCTTAATCACAAGACGGTCAAAATGCTTCCCCAGCATTCTTGACATAAAACAGCCATTTACAAACAGCAATTTTACAAACAGTTTACAAATACAATTTCTATATTAACTCTCATTTTTCCATATTATCCCTCATTAATCCACATTACTTATTCCACATTCCATATATATGTGTACTCATCCAATCACATCATTTTCCATCTCTTCACTTCAGATTCCTTCACATCACATATCATATATTCACATCCATATCCACATCCATACATCCACATCCACATCCACATCCACATCCACATTCACATCCATACAACCACATCTACATGCTTACCTCCATTTTCACATCCTCCTTTATACATCCACATCCCATATCCACATTCATACATACACATCCATATCTGCATCCATACATCCACATCCACATGCATGCATCCACTATCACGTCCTCATTCATACATTCATATCCACATACATACATACATCCACATCCACATTCCCATTCACATCTATATATCCACATCTATATCCACATACATACATACATCCACATCCACATTCCACATTCCACATTCCACATTCACATCTATACATCCACATCCACATTCCACACTCACATCTATACATCCACATCCACATTCCACATTCCACATTCACATCTATACATCCACATCCACATTCCACATTCACATCTATACATCCACATTTACATTCCACATTCCACATTCACATCTATACATCCACATCCACATTCCACATTCACATCTATACATCCACATCTACATCCACATTCACATCTATGCATATACATCTTCATGCATACATCCATTCTCACATTCATACATCCACATCCACATGCATGCATCCACTATCACGTCCTCATTCATACATTCACATCCACATACATACATACATCCACATCCACATCCACATTCCCATTCACATCTATACATCCACATCTACATCCACATACATACATACATCCACATCCACATTCCACATTCACATCTATACATCCACATCTACATCCACATTCACATCTATGCATATACATCTTCATGCATACATCCATTTTCACATTCATACATCCACACTCCCATCTCCACATCCACACATCCACTTACATACATACATCCACATCCACATTCCACATTCCACATTCACATCCATACAGTCACATCTACATCCACATTCACATCTAAGCATATACATCTTCATGCATACATCCATTTTCACATTCATACATCCACACTCCCATCTCCACATCCACACATCCATTTCCACATTCCCATTCATATAACCCCATATGCCTTCACATCTAATCTTTTACATCACATCCATTCTCGCTCTATCACAACCCATATACATCTTATCCTATCACATGCACTTCTTACCTCATCCCATACACATCTTATCACATCTTAATTCATCTTATCACCTCCTAACTTATTTCATAAGCATCTTATCACATTTTATACACCTCTTATAACATCCTATCACATCTCATATCTATTTATAGAATACAAGAGAATTCTTATATTTCATATAAGATTTCTTTACACATTTATTTATGCATAAATTCTATTTAAGGAGATTAATACTTTCGAAGTAAAAATCAATCTTTTATGCATCTTCCTATGCATAACTTCATTTTAAATGAAAATGACACTTTTGAATTAAATTTCAATCTTTTATGCATTTTCCTATGCATAAATTCAATTTAGATGAGAATGACACTTTTGAATTAAAAATCAATCTTTATGCATCTTCTTATGCATAAATTCAATTTGGTAGGAATTACACTTTTAGAACAAAGGAATTTCTCTTGTGCATCTAAGTTATGCATAAAATCCATTTATGATGAAAAATCACACTTTTAGTATAAAAAGAATATCTTTTATGCATACCTCTAGGCATGAAATCCAATATGATAAAAGTAACACTTTTACAATAAAATAATCAACTTTTATGCATACCTCTATGCATGAAATCCAAATATGATAAAAGTAACACTTTTATAATAAAATAATCAACTCTTATGCATACTTCTATACATGAAATTCAATTATGCTAAAAGTAACACTTTTGTAATAAAATAATCATCTTTTATGCATACCTCTATGCATGAAATTCAAATATGATAAAAGTAACACTTTTATAATAAAATAATCATCTTTTATGCATACCTCTATGCATGAATTTCAATATGATAAAAGTAACACTTTTACATTAAAATAATAATCTTTTATGCATACCTCTATGCATGAAATCTAATTATGATAAAAATAACACTTTTATAATAAAATAATCAACTTTTATGCATACCTCTATGCATGAAATCCAAATATGATAAAAGTAACACTTTTATAATAAAATAATTAACTCTTATGCATACTTCTATACATGAAATTCAATTATGCTAAAAAGTAACACTTTTGTAATAAAATAATCATCTTTTATGCATACCTCTATGCATGAAATTCAAATATGATAAAAGTAACACTTTTATAATAAAATAATCAACTCTTATGCATACTTCCATACATGAAATTTAATTATGCTAAAAGTAACACTTTTGTAATAAAATAATCATCTTTTATGCATACCTCTATGCATGAAATTCAAATATGATAAAAGTAACACTTTTATAATAAAATAATCATCTTTTATGCATACCTCTATGCATGAATTTTAAATATGATAAAAGTAACACTTTTACATTAAAATAATAATCTTTTATGCATACCTCTATGCATGAAATCTAATTATGATAAAAGTTAAACTTTTATGTTAAAATAATAATCTTTTATGCATACCTCTATGCATAAAAATCAATTGTGCTGCATAATATAAAAATGAATATCTTCAATTAATCTAAGATGATAATTCCTAGAATATGGTAGGAAGTCCTCTTTTTATGCTTTGAATGAAATTATTTTATGCGTAATTTTTGTAAAAATTTTGCCATAGCTCCGTTGCTATGATGACTGATAAATCTTAATTTTTTTAAGGGATAAAGCTTATCATTAAGGAAATAATTAGAATGATCCGTAATTGGATCATTAATCCATAATGGATTGAATCATCAATATACATAAACTAAAAGCATAGAAAAAAGCCATTAATTTGGCCTCAAGCATAGATTAATCTTGGATTAAGGAAAAGCTTTATGAAAAGCTTCATTTGGATTGAGAATGGGTCATGAGTATGACCATTTCTTGAGTGAGAGAGAGAATTTACATAAAAACCATTTGAATTAAGCATAAATGGAAATTTATGTAATTCTTAACTATCATTAATCAATTAACTTCAATAGCATTCATCAAATTATGTAACTCTTCACACTACCATTCATCAATTAACTTCAATAGCATTCAAAAACCATTCCAATTAAGCTTCTCAAGCTTGAGAGGGGTTGAGAAGAGAGAAGCATTGAGAAATTATAGAAAAGATCAAAATTCACCATTTACCTTACAATTTGCTTGATTCTTTGTTCACGGTAGAGGCCCCCAACCAATCAATTGGTTAAGTATGTTGATGGAGCCACTAATGGGGATTGAAGAAAGAGGGAAGCTCCAATTTCTTCAATTTGGAGAGAATTTTAGAGAGTAGTAGAAATTAGCATTATTTCAGCATAACTCTAGTATAGTAAAATTCTTCTCTATTTTTTTCAAAGGACTCATGTTCTATTTATAGGAGAGGGAAGCTCTAACCAAAGCTAACTGAATTCTAGAATTTTTTAAATTCAGTTTGGTTGAATTTGGACTAGCTTTGGACCTAGTTTGGTTACTTTTTGATTCAATTTGGTTCCATTTTGATTTGGTTTGGTTCAAGAGAGAGGAGAGATAAAAATATCACATTATTTTTGAGTTTAAAACTCATTCAAGTATGTGAAATATGCACCTCCTTTAAAGAACTCCCCTTCCTTACATATGTGTCAAAATGGAATTATTATACCCAAAATATCTCATATTTTTAATATTGCTCATAGTTTTTTACTAATAAACCTTGTACATTTTCAACTCTTCATCTTGTGTGAGCATTTACTCCTTTTTGGATACCTAAAATATCTCATATTTTTAATATTGCTCATAGTTTTTTACTAATAAACCTTGTACATTTTCAACTCTTCATCTTATGTGAGCATTTACTCATTTTTGGATACCCAAAATATCTCATATTTTTAATATTGCTCATAGTTTTTTACTAATAAACCTTGTACATTTTCAACTCTTTATCTTATGTGAGCATTTACTCATTTTTGGGTATCTTCTTTTACAAATTGGATTTATCTCCTCCCTACACATGGATTGATGCTATTGGCCCATAGGAACCTTAATTGGACCATAATCCAAAAATTTCTGAAAATCTAAACCCTTAGGCTAAGGTCCTTTATACCTATTTCCAATTAATTCCAATTGCACATTGGAAAATTCTTTCTGAATTTCTGTTTCAGGGGAATTCATTTTAATAAGGTGAGATAATTTTCTATCCATAAATATTCAAAATCTGAATATTCTCTCTCTAGAATATTTTCTCTCTCTATGTCAAAACAGGCAGAGACGAGATCTCTTATAGTTACAACTTATATAAAGGAAGGAGCTAGCGTAACTTAGAAGCCAACGGTATCTTGTCACTGAATTTTTACCGTCTTTCCATGATTTGGGTTTGGCACATATTTCTATGAAATACATTAAGAACTTTGAGATGAGGAGGTAAAAGAAGCTTGTAGGCTAAGTCACCTACTTTCAATGAATTCAGATATAAGGCTCACAATATCTGGGGGATAACTTCCTATACTCCCCAAGAGATAAAGAACTTCTTTTGGGCCGTACTCGAATGAAAACCAAAACCTTGGTATCCAAAACACCGATTTTCACTTCTGAACTCATTGTTCTGAATCCTTAAAATAGGTGTGACTCCTGAGAAGTATTCTAGGAAAAGAGTCTTCCTTTTTTAAATAGAATCTTTCTTTTATTTTAGAGAGGGAATAATTATAAGATAAAAAAGGGAGATTCTTACTCTTGTATACCTCGAAGGCTGGGGAGGAATCTTACATTCTACCCCACTTAAAAAAGTGCGAGATGTCCTCATCTCGCAAGGTAGAGGACAACTCTTTTTCTTAAGATCCAATTTTATTCTGGGGTTCCTTATATTCTGGTCAACCCAACGGAATACTGGGATAAATATCCCTTATATAGAACTCATAACAATTCATTCAGATCATATCATTCATATCTATAACATGATAATGGTCCATTAAACCGAAAATTTCCTTCTGAACATTCCTCCACGGGATTTTCAGTCAAGCAAGTTCTCAATTTGTCATTCCTTAACTTGATCTACCGGTCAAGTGTTAACAGTAGCAATCTGACAGCACAATCCACTAATCTCATAGTGATTTGCTGAATTCATTATCATCATTCGAGTTATGAATATCATCACAGGAACTCGTCCCATTCATCCTCATTGTGGTTTCGTTCAGGTTATTATATTTCATCTAATTTCAGAAATCATCATTTTTCAATCAGAATTTTCAATCAGAATCCAAATCAATTCATCAATTCTCAAACAGAATTAAAAATCATATCAACCACATTCGAAATCATCATCTGGATAGCATTAACGCTTATAATTTCAAGTCTTAGATTTACTCGTATATACTATAAGTAAAGAGCTGCAGTTATACTCTCGGTATATACGGTAGTCACGGCCCTTGGAATTATAAGGTAAATACCATCACGTCTAGGCCTCAAGCAAGTCAGGGATTCTATATAATTACGGTATTTCCATCTGAAGACCCAATTACCAATTTACGAATTTCAGTTTGAATATCAAATTGTATGAATTATATCACACAATTACAACTTTTTTTGTGCTTCTTGATAAATTTTTGACATATTTGGTTTCTCAATTGATCTTTATTAACCAAATGCTCTGATACCAACTCTGAGATCCCTCTTCCCACCGAGCAACGGATTCAGGATACGGGCAGCGGAAGTAGCACTTCTCGCGCGGGACAGGGGTCCCACATTCGGGGCCTCACCCACCACGGATATCCAGATAAGAGACTAATCCGTCGGTTGTTCCAAAACCGAACCCGGAAAAACTTCCTTTACCGGAAAGCATGGGTGATTCCACCAGGAAAACTTTTTACTCTAACGTAGTCAAGATCATTTTTGATCAAGCTGATCCAATTGCATCTTCAAGATACTTGATCAGATCAAGGAAGAAACTTGCACTTGGATCATTGGGATCAATGCTTTTTTCCCCATTCAAGAGGCACAGCCGTTGATTCCTATCCATAGAACAATTATTATCCGGGATTTACTTTATCTATCGTAATAACAAAAGTTGAGTCTCGATTTACAGATCCATCAGTCTAGCCTAACCCCATCCGATCCCCTGTAGTGATGGGATCCAATTTGGAATTTGGTTAGGTTTTGTCTCGGGTACCAAGGAAAAGAGTTCCAAGGTCCCCTAGCCGGAAGTTCATGCAAACATAAAATTAGGCACACCACTTACACACCCAATATGAAATTGCCTTTTTCTTAGCATCGGCTAACTTTAAAACAATCCTTTAATGAAACCATAGTACCACTGATCATAGTCTTCCAAATTATCTGGTTGATTCTCAAATTTCCCATCATTCCATCATTAGAGTATCTATAGCATCATTGGCAACTAGAACGCTCACCACCTGTCCACTCAGGGACCGTTTCAATAGTTCCTAGCCCATAATACTCGGCAATATAATCACTTATAATACTCGGCAATATAATCACTTATCAAGATGGACTCTCGTTGAAGATCAGCAAGATCAACCAACAGATCCATATAAAGAGCCATGGACTCATCCATTGAAGACCAGCAAGGTCAATCAACCAAATCCATGCCCGGTTTCAGAAAACAACTCTTACTCCTTATTCCAATAGCTTCTTCAACACACGCGTGGGTATCCTAGGCGACCCAGAGCCCGAGCACCGTATGGTCAGCACCCTCTAGGATCCTTCGCAGGTGACCTAGCGCTTCACTCATAGGCCGCTTCCTTGGTCCCTCATCCACCGTACCGGAAGCTCACCATTTTAATCGAACCAAGGCTGGTCTCGACCTTGCTACATGAGACGTCCTCCATTGACTCTCCGTCAGCAGTTGCAACTTTATCAGTTAGGTCTCCACGACCTTAATCACAAGACGGTCAAAATGCTTCCCCAGCATTCTTGACATAAAACAGCCATTTACAAACAGCAATTTTACAAACAGTTTACAAATACAATTTCTATATTAACTCTCATTTTTCCATATTATCCCTCATTAATCCACATTACTTATTCCACATTCCATATATATGTGTACTCATCCAATCACATCATTTTCCATCTCTTCACTTCAGATTCCTTCACATCACATATCATATATTCACATCCATATCCACATCCATACATCCACATCCACATCCACATCCACATCCACATTCACATCCATACAACCACATCTACATGCTTACCTCCATTTTCACATCCTCCTTTATACATCCACATCCCATATCCACATTCATACATACACATCCATATCTGCATCCATACATCCACATCCACATGCATGCATCCACTATCACGTCCTCATTCATACATTCATATCCACATACATACATACATCCACATCCACATTCCCATTCACATCTATATATCCACATCTATATCCACATACATACATACATCCACATCCACATTCCACATTCCACATTCCACATTCACATCTATACATCCACATCCACATTCCACACTCACATCTATACATCCACATCCACATTCCACATTCCACATTCACATCTATACATCCACATCCACATTCCACATTCACATCTATACATCCACATTTACATTCCACATTCCACATTCACATCTATACATCCACATCCACATTCCACATTCACATCTATACATCCACATCTACATCCACATTCACATCTATGCATATACATCTTCATGCATACATCCATTCTCACATTCATACATCCACATCCACATGCATGCATCCACTATCACGTCCTCATTCATACATTCACATCCACATACATACATACATCCACATCCACATCCACATTCCCATTCACATCTATACATCCACATCTACATCCACATACATACATACATCCACATCCACATTCCACATTCACATCTATACATCCACATCTACATCCACATTCACATCTATGCATATACATCTTCATGCATACATCCATTTTCACATTCATACATCCACACTCCCATCTCCACATCCACACATCCACTTACATACATACATCCACATCCACATTCCACATTCCACATTCACATCCATACAGTCACATCTACATCCACATTCACATCTAAGCATATACATCTTCATGCATACATCCATTTTCACATTCATACATCCACACTCCCATCTCCACATCCACACATCCATTTCCACATTCCCATTCATATAACCCCATATGCCTTCACATCTAATCTTTTACATCACATCCATTCTCGCTCTATCACAACCCATATACATCTTATCCTATCACATGCACTTCTTACCTCATCCCATACACATCTTATCACATCTTAATTCATCTTATCACCTCCTAACTTATTTCATAAGCATCTTATCACATTTTATACACCTCTTATAACATCCTATCACATCTCATATCTATTTATAGAATACAAGAGAATTCTTATATTTCATATAAGATTTCTTTACACATTTATTTATGCATAAATTCTATTTAAGGAGATTAATACTTTCGAAGTAAAAATCAATCTTTTATGCATCTTCCTATGCATAACTTCATTTTAAATGAAAATGACACTTTTGAATTAAATTTCAATCTTTTATGCATTTTCCTATGCATAAATTCAATTTAGATGAGAATGACACTTTTGAATTAAAAATCAATCTTTATGCATCTTCTTATGCATAAATTCAATTTGGTAGGAATTACACTTTTAGAACAAAGGAATTTCTCTTGTGCATCTAAGTTATGCATAAAATCCATTTATGATGAAAAATCACACTTTTAGTATAAAAAGAATATCTTTTATGCATACCTCTAGGCATGAAATCCAATATGATAAAAGTAACACTTTTACAATAAAATAATCAACTTTTATGCATACCTCTATGCATGAAATCCAAATATGATAAAAGTAACACTTTTATAATAAAATAATCAACTCTTATGCATACTTCTATACATGAAATTCAATTATGCTAAAAGTAACACTTTTGTAATAAAATAATCATCTTTTATGCATACCTCTATGCATGAAATTCAAATATGATAAAAGTAACACTTTTATAATAAAATAATCATCTTTTATGCATACCTCTATGCATGAATTTCAATATGATAAAAGTAACACTTTTACATTAAAATAATAATCTTTTATGCATACCTCTATGCATGAAATCTAATTATGATAAAAATAACACTTTTATAATAAAATAATCAACTTTTATGCATACCTCTATGCATGAAATCCAAATATGATAAAAGTAACACTTTTATAATAAAATAATTAACTCTTATGCATACTTCTATACATGAAATTCAATTATGCTAAAAAGTAACACTTTTGTAATAAAATAATCATCTTTTATGCATACCTCTATGCATGAAATTCAAATATGATAAAAGTAACACTTTTATAATAAAATAATCAACTCTTATGCATACTTCCATACATGAAATTTAATTATGCTAAAAGTAACACTTTTGTAATAAAATAATCATCTTTTATGCATACCTCTATGCATGAAATTCAAATATGATAAAAGTAACACTTTTATAATAAAATAATCATCTTTTATGCATACCTCTATGCATGAATTTTAAATATGATAAAAGTAACACTTTTACATTAAAATAATAATCTTTTATGCATACCTCTATGCATGAAATCTAATTATGATAAAAGTTAAACTTTTATGTTAAAATAATAATCTTTTATGCATACCTCTATGCATAAAAATCAATTGTGCTGCATAATATAAAAATGAATATCTTCAATTAATCTAAGATGATAATTCCTAGAATATGGTAGGAAGTCCTCTTTTTATGCTTTGAATGAAATTATTTTATGCGTAATTTTTGTAAAAATTTTGCCATAGCTCCGTTGCTATGATGACTGATAAATCTTAATTTTTTTAAGGGATAAAGCTTATCATTAAGGAAATAATTAGAATGATCCGTAATTGGATCATTAATCCATAATGGATTGAATCATCAATATACATAAACTAAAAGCATAGAAAAAAGCCATTAATTTGGCCTCAAGCATAGATTAATCTTGGATTAAGGAAAAGCTTTATGAAAAGCTTCATTTGGATTGAGAATGGGTCATGAGTATGACCATTTCTTGAGTGAGAGAGAGAATTTACATAAAAACCATTTGAATTAAGCATAAATGGAAATTTATGTAATTCTTAACTATCATTAATCAATTAACTTCAATAGCATTCATCAAATTATGTAACTCTTCACACTACCATTCATCAATTAACTTCAATAGCATTCAAAAACCATTCCAATTAAGCTTCTCAAGCTTGAGAGGGGTTGAGAAGAGAGAAGCATTGAGAAATTATAGAAAAGATCAAAATTCACCATTTACCTTACAATTTGCTTGATTCTTTGTTCACGGTAGAGGCCCCCAACCAATCAATTGGTTAAGTATGTTGATGGAGCCACTAATGGGGATTGAAGAAAGAGGGAAGCTCCAATTTCTTCAATTTGGAGAGAATTTTAGAGAGTAGTAGAAATTAGCATTATTTCAGCATAACTCTAGTATAGTAAAATTCTTCTCTATTTTTTTCAAAGGACTCATGTTCTATTTATAGGAGAGGGAAGCTCTAACCAAAGCTAACTGAATTCTAGAATTTTTTAAATTCAGTTTGGTTGAATTTGGACTAGCTTTGGACCTAGTTTGGTTACTTTTTGATTCAATTTGGTTCCATTTTGATTTGGTTTGGTTCAAGAGAGAGGAGAGATAAAAATATCACATTATTTTTGAGTTTAAAACTCATTCAAGTATGTGAAATATGCACCTCCTTTAAAGAACTCCCCTTCCTTACATATGTGTCAAAATGGAATTATTATACCCAAAATATCTCATATTTTTAATATTGCTCATAGTTTTTTACTAATAAACCTTGTACATTTTCAACTCTTCATCTTGTGTGAGCATTTACTCCTTTTTGGATACCTAAAATATCTCATATTTTTAATATTGCTCATAGTTTTTTACTAATAAACCTTGTACATTTTCAACTCTTCATCTTATGTGAGCATTTACTCATTTTTGGATACCCAAAATATCTCATATTTTTAATATTGCTCATAGTTTTTTACTAATAAACCTTGTACATTTTCAACTCTTTATCTTATGTGAGCATTTACTCATTTTTGGGTATCTTCTTTTACAAATTGGATTTATCTCCTCCCTACACATGGATTGATGCTATTGGCCCATAGGAACCTTAATTGGACCATAATCCAAAAATTTCTGAAAATCTAAACCCTTAGGCTAAGGTCCTTTATACCTATTTCCAATTAATTCCAATTGCACATTGGAAAATTCTTTCTGAATTTCTGTTTCAGGGGAATTCATTTTAATAAGGTGAGATAATTTTCTATCCATAAATATTCAAAATCTGAATATTCTCTCTCTAGAATATTTTCTCTCTCTATGTCAAAACAGGCAGAGACGAGATCTCTTATAGTTACAACTTATATAAAGGAAGGAGCTAGCGTAACTTAGAAGCCAACGGTATCTTGTCACTGAATTTTTACCGTCTTTCCATGATTTGGGTTTGGCACATATTTCTATGAAATACATTAAGAACTTTGAGATGAGGAGGTAAAAGAAGCTTGTAGGCTAAGTCACCTACTTTCAATGAATTCAGATATAAGGCTCACAATATCTGGGGGATAACTTCCTATACTCCCCAAGAGATAAAGAACTTCTTTTGGGCCGTACTCGAATGAAAACCAAAACCTTGGTATCCAAAACACCGATTTTCACTTCTGAACTCATTGTTCTGAATCCTTAAAATAGGTGTGACTCCTGAGAAGTATTCTAGGAAAAGAGTCTTCCTTTTTTAAATAGAATCTTTCTTTTATTTTAGAGAGGGAATAATTATAAGATAAAAAAGGGAGATTCTTACTCTTGTATACCTCGAAGGCTGGGGAGGAATCTTACATTCTACCCCACTTAAAAAAGTGCGAGATGTCCTCATCTCGCAAGGTAGAGGACAACTCTTTTTCTTAAGATCCAATTTTATTCTGGGGTTCCTTATATTCTGGTCAACCCAACGGAATACTGGGATAAATATCCCTTATATAGAACTCATAACAATTCATTCAGATCATATCATTCATATCTATAACATGATAATGGTCCATTAAACCGAAAATTTCCTTCTGAACATTCCTCCACGGGATTTTCAGTCAAGCAAGTTCTCAATTTGTCATTCCTTAACTTGATCTACCGGTCAAGTGTTAACAGTAGCAATCTGACAGCACAATCCACTAATCTCATAGTGATTTGCTGAATTCATTATCATCATTCGAGTTATGAATATCATCACAGGAACTCGTCCCATTCATCCTCATTGTGGTTTCGTTCAGGTTATTATATTTCATCTAATTTCAGAAATCATCATTTTTCAATCAGAATTTTCAATCAGAATCCAAATCAATTCATCAATTCTCAAACAGAATTAAAAATCATATCAACCACATTCGAAATCATCATCTGGATAGCATTAACGCTTATAATTTCAAGTCTTAGATTTACTCGTATATACTATAAGTAAAGAGCTGCAGTTATACTCTCGGTATATACGGTAGTCACGGCCCTTGGAATTATAAGGTAAATACCATCACGTCTAGGCCTCAAGCAAGTCAGGGATTCTATATAATTACGGTATTTCCATCTGAAGACCCAATTACCAATTTACGAATTTCAGTTTGAATATCAAATTGTATGAATTATATCACACAATTACAACTTTTTTTGTGCTTCTTGATAAATTTTTGACATATTTGGTTTCTCAATTGATCTTTATTAACCAAATGCTCTGATACCAACTCTGAGATCCCTCTTCCCACCGAGCAACGGATTCAGGATACGGGCAGCGGAAGTAGCACTTCTCGCGCGGGACAGGGGTCCCACATTCGGGGCCTCACCCACCACGGATATCCAGATAAGAGACTAATCCGTCGGTTGTTCCAAAACCGAACCCGGAAAAACTTCCTTTACTGGAAAGCATGGGTGATTCCACCAGGAAAACTTTTTACTCTAATGTAGTCAAGATCATTTTTGATCAAGCTGATCCAATTGCATCTTCAAGATACTTGATCAGATCAAGGAAGAAACTTGCACTTGGATCATTTTGATCAATGCTTTTTTCCCCATTCAAGAGGCACAACCGTTGATTCCTATCCATAGAACAATTATTATCCGGGATTTACTTTATCTATCGTAATAACAAAAGCTGAGTCTCGATTTACAGATCCATCAGTCCAGCCTAACCCCATCCGATCCCCTGTAGTGATGGGATCCAATTTGGAATTTGGTTAGGTTTTGTCCCGGGTACCAAGGAAAAGAGTTCCAAGGCCCCCTAGCCGGAAGTTCATGCAAACATAAAATTAGGCACACCACTTACACACCCAATATGAAATTGCCTTTTTCTTAGCATCGAGGCTAACTTTAAAACAATCCTTTAATGAAACCATAGTACCACTGATCATAGTCTTCCAAATTATCTGGTTGATTCTCAAATTTCCCATCATTCCATCATTAGAGTATCTATAGCATCATTGGCAACTAGAACGCTCACAACCTGTCCACTCAGGGGCCGTTTCAATAGTTCCTAGCCCATAATACTCGACAATATAATCACTTATAATACTCGGCAATATAATCACTTATCAAGATGGACTCTCGTTGAAGATCAGCAAGATCAACCAACAGATCCATATAAAGAGCCATGGACTCATCCATTGAAGACCAGCAAGGTCAATCAACCAAATCCATGCCCGGTTTCAGAAAACAACTCTTACTCCTTGTTCCAATATCTTCTTCGACGCACGCGTGGGTATCCTAGGCGACCCAGAGCCCGAGCACCGTATGGTCAGCACCCTCTAGGATCCTTCGCAGGTGACCTAGCGCTTCACTCATAGGCCGCTTCCTTGGTCCCTCATCCACCGTACCGGAAGCTCACCATTTTAATCGAACCGAGGCTGGTCTCGACCTTGCTACGCGAGACGTCCTCCATTGACTCTCCGTCAGCAGCAGTTGCAACTTTATCAGTTAGGTCTCTACGACCTTAATCATAAGACGGTCAAAATGCTTCCCCAGCATTCTTGACATAAAACAGCCATTTACAAACAGCAATTACAAACAGTTTACAAATATAATTTCTATATTAACTCTCATTTTTTCACATTATCCCTCATTAATCCACATTACTTATTCCACATTCCATATATATGTGTACTCATCCAATCACATCATTTTCCATCTCTTCACTTCAGATTCCTTCACATCACATATCATATATTCACATCCATATCCACATCCATACATCCACATCCACATCCACATCCACATCCACATCCACATCCACATCCATACATCCACATCTACATGCTTACCTCCATTTTTACATCCTCCTTTATACATCCACATCCCATATCCACATTCATACATACACATCCATATCTGCATCCATACATCCACATCCACATGCATGCATCCACTATCACGTCCTCATTCATACATTCATATCCACATACATACATACATCCACATCCACATTCCCATTCACATCTATACATCCACATCTATACATCCACATCTACATCCACATACATACATACATCCACATCCACATCCACATTCCACATTCCACATTCACATCTATGCATCCACATCCACATTCCACACTCACATCTATACATCCACATCCACACTCTACCATTCCACATTCACATCTATACATCCACATCCACATTCCACATTCACATCTATACATCCACATTTACATCTATGCATATACATCTTCATGCATACATCCATTTTCACATTCATACATCCACATCCACATGCATGCATCCACTATCATGTCCTCATTCATACATTCACATCCACATACATACATACATCTACATCCACATCCACATCCACATCCACATACATACATACATCCACATCCACATTCCCATTCACATCTATACATCCACATCTACATCCACATACATACATACATCCACATCCACATTCCACATTCACATCTACATCCACATTCACATCTATGCATATACATCTTCATGCATACATCCATTTTCACATTCATACATCCACACTCCCATCTCCACATCCACACATCCACTTACATACATACATCCACATCCACATTCCACATTCACATCCATACAGTCACATCTACATCCATATTCACATCTAAGCATATACATCTTCATGCATACATCCATTTTCACATTCATACATCCACACTCCCATCTCCACATCCACACATCCATTTCCACATTCCCATTCATATAACCCCATATGCCTTCACATCTAATCTTTTACATCACATCCATTCTCGCCCTATCACAACCCATATACATCTTATCCTATCACATACACTTCTTACCTCATCCCATACACATCTTATCACATCTTAATTCATCTTATCACCTCCTAACTTATTTCATAAGCATCTTATCACCTCTTATCACATTTTATACACCTCTTATCACATCCTATCACATCTCATATCTATTTATAGAATACAAGAGAATTCTTATATTTGATATAAGATTTCTTTACACATTTATTTATGCATAAGTTCTATTTAAGGAGATTAATAATTTCGAAGTAAAAATCAATCTTTTATGCATCTTCCTATGCATAACTTCATTTTAAATGAAAATGACACTTTTGAATTAAATTTCAATCTTTTATGCATTTTCCTATGCATAAATTCAATTTAGATGAGAATGACACTTTTGAATTAAAAATCAGTCTTTATGCATCTTCTTATGCATAAATTCAATTTGGTAGGAATTACACTTTTAGAATAAAAGAATTTCTCTTATGCATCTAAGTTATGCATAAAATCCATTTATGATGAAAAATCACACTTTTAGTATAAAAAGAATATCTTTTATGCATACCTCTATGCATGAAATCCAATATGATAAAAGTAACACTTTTACAATAAAATAATCAACTTTTATGCATACCTCTATGCATGAAATCCAAATATGATAAAAGTAACACTTTTATAATAAAATAATCAACTCTTATGCATACTTCTATACATGAAATTCAATTATGCTAAAAGTAACACTTTTATAATAAAATAATCATCTTTTATGCATACCTCTATGCATGAAATTCAAATATGATAGAAGTAACACTTTTATAATAAAATAATCATCTTTTATGCATACCTCTATGCATGAATTTCAATATGATAAAAGTAACACTTTTACATTTAAATAATAATCTTTTATGCATACCTCTATGCATGAAATCTAATTATGATAAAAATAACACTTTTATAATAAAATAATCAACTTTTATGCATACCTCTATGCATGAAATCCAAATATGATAAAAGTAACACTTTTATAATAAAATAATCAACTCTTATGCATACTTCTATACATGAAATTCAATTATGCTAAAAGTAACACTTTTGTAATAAAATAATCATCTTTTATGCATACCTGTATGCATGAAATTCAAATATGATAAAAGTAACACTTTTACAATAAAATAATCAACTCTTATGCATACTTCCATACATGAAATTCAATTATGCTAAAAGTAACACTTTTATAATAAAATAATCATCTTTTATGCATACCTCTATGCATGAAATTCAAATATGATAAAAGTAACACTTTTATAATAAAATAATCATCTTTTATGCATACCTCTATGCATGAATTTTAAATATGATAAAAGTAACACTTTTACATTAAAATAATAATCTTTTATGCATACCTCTATGCATGAAATGTAATTATGATAAAAGTTAAACTTTTATGTTAAAATAATAATCTTTTATGCATACCTCTATGCATGAAAATCAAATATGCTGCATAATATAAAAATGAATATCTTCAATTAATCTAGGATGATAATTCCTAGAATATGGTAGGAAGTCCTCTTTTTATGCTTTGAATGAAATTATTTTATGCGTAATTTTTGTAAAAATTTTGCCATAGCTCCGCTGCTATGATGACTGATAAATCTTAATTTTCTTAAGGGATAAATCTTATCATTAAGGAAATAATTAGAATGATCCCTAATTGGATCATTAATCCATAATGGATTGAATCATCAATATACATAAACTAAAAGCATAGAAAAAAGCCATTAATTTGGCCTCAAGCATAGATTAATCTTGGATTAAGGAAAAGCTTTATGAAAAGCTTCATTTGGATTGAGAATGGGTCATGACTATGACCATTTCTTGAGTGAGAGAGAGAATTTACATAAAAACCATTTGAATTAAGCATAAATGGAAATTTATGTAATTCTTAACTATCATTAATCAATTAACTTCAATAGCATTCATCAAATTATGTAACTCTTCACTCTACCATTCATCAATTAACTTCAATAGCATTCAAAAACCATTCCAATTAAGCTTCTCAAGCTTGAGAGGGGTTGAGAAGAGAGAAGCATTGAGAAATTATAGAAAAGATCAAAATTCACCATTTACCTTACAATTTGCTTGATTCTTTGTTCACGGTAGAGGCTCCCAACCAATCAATTGGTTAAGTATGTTGATGGAGCCACTAATGGGGATTGAAGAAAGAGGGAAGCTCCAATTTCTTCAATTTGGAGAGAATTTTAGAGAGTAGTAGAAATTAGCATTATTTCAGCATAACTCTAGTATAGTAAAATTCTTCTCTATTTTTTTCAAAGGACTCATGTTCTATTTATAGGAGAGGGAAGCTCTAACCAAAGCTAACTGAATTCTAGAATTTTTTAAATTCAGTTTGGTTGAATTTGGACTAGCTTTGGACCTAGTTTGGTTACTTTTTGATTCAATTTGGTTCCATTTTGATTTGGTTTGGTTCAAGAGAGAGGAGAGATAAAAATATCACATTATTTTTGAGTTTAAAACTCATTCAAGCATGTGAAATATGCACCTCCTTTAAAGAACTCCCCTTCCTTACATATGTGTCAAAATGGAATTATTATACCCAAAATATCTCATATTTTTAATATTGCTCATAGTTTTTTACTAATAAACCTTGTACATTTTCAACTCTTCATCTTGTGTGAGCATTTACTCCTTTTTGGATACCTAAAATATCTCATATTTTAAATATTTCTCATAGTTTTTTACTAATAAACCTTGTACATTTTCAACTCTTCATCTTATGTGAGCATTTACTCATTTTTGGATACCCAAAATATCTCATATTTTTAATATTGCTCATAGTTTTTTACTAATAAACCTTGTACATTTTCAACTCTTCATCTTATGTGAGCATTTACTCATTTTTGGGTATCTTCTTTTACAAATTGGATTGATCTCCTCCCTAGACATGGATTGATGCTATTGGCCCATAGGAACCTTAATTGGACCATAATCCAAAAATTTCTGAAAATCTAGACCCTTAGGCTAAGGTCCTTTATACCTATTTCCAATTAATTCCAATTGCACATTGGAAAATTCTTTTTGAATTTCTGTTTAGGGGAATTCATTTTAATAAGGTGAGATAATTTTCTATCCATAAATATTCAAAATCTGAATATTCTCTCTCTAGAATATTTTCTCTCTCTATGTCAAAACAGGCAGAGACGAGATCTCTTATAGTTACAACTTATATAAAGGAAGGAGCTAGCGTAACTTAGAAGCCAACGGTATCTTGTCACTGAATTTTTACCGTCTTTCCATGATTTGGGTTTGGCACATATTTCTATGAAATACATTAAGAACTTTGAGATGAGGAGGTAAAAGAAGCTTGTAGGCTAAGTCACCTACTTTCAATGAATTCAGATATAAGGCTCACAATATCTGGGGGATAACTTCCTATACTCCCCAAGAGATAAAGAACTTCTTTTGGGCCGTACTCGAATGAAAACCAAAACCTTGGTATCCAAAACACCGATTTTCACTTCTGAACTCATTGTTCTGAATCCTTAAAACAGGTGTGACTCCTGAGAAGTATTCTAGGGAAAGAGTCTTCCTTTTTTAAATAGAATCTTTCTTTTATTTTAGAGAGGGAATAATTATAAGATAAAAAAGGGAGATTCTTACTCTTGTATACCTCGAAGGCTGGGGAGGAATCTTACATTCTACCCCACTTAAAAAAGTGCGAGATGTCCTCATCTCGCAAGGTAGAGGACAACTCTTTTTCTTAAGATCCAATTTTATTCTGGGGTTCCTTATATTCTGGTCAACCCAACGGAATACTGGGATAAATATCCCTTATATAGAACTCATAACAATTCATTCAGATCATATCATTCATATCTATAACATGATAATGGTCCATTAAACCGAAAATTTCCTTCTGAACATTCCTCCACGGGATTTTCAGTCAAGCATGTTCTCAATTTGTCATCCCACCGGTCAAGTGTTAACAGTAGCAATCTGACAGCACAATCCACTAATCTCATAGTGATTTGCTGAATTCATTATCATCATTCGAGTTATGAATATCATCACAGGAACTCGTCCCATTCATCCTCATTGTGGTTTCGTTCAGGTTATTATATTTCATCTAATTTCAGAAATCATCATTTTTCAATCAGAATTTTCAATCAGAATCCAAATCAATTCATCAATTCTCAAACAGAATTAAAAATCATATCAACCACATTCAAAATCATCATCTGGATAGCATTAACGCTTATAATTTCAAGTCTTAGATTTACTCGTATATACTATAAGTAAAGAGCTGCAGTTATACTCTCGGTATATACGGTAGTCACGGCCCTTAGAATTATAAGGTAAATACCATCACGTCTAGGCCTCAAGCAAGTCAAGGATTCTATATAATTGCGGTATTTCCATCTGAAGACCCAATTACCAATTTACGAATTTCAGTTTGAATATCAAATTGTATGAATTATATCACACAATTACAACTTTTTTTGTGCTTCTTGATAAATTTTTGACATATTTGGTTTCTCAATTGATCTTTATTAGCCAAATGCTCTGATACCAACTGTGAGATCCCTGTTCCCACCGAGCAACGGATTCAGGATACGGGCAACGGAAGTAGCACTTCTCGCGCGGGACAGGGGGTCCCACATTCGGGGCCTCACCCACCACGGATATCCAGATAAGAGACTAATCCGTCGGTTGTTCCAAAACCGAACCCGGAAAAACTTCCTTTACCGGAAAGCATGGGTGATTCCACTAGGAAAACTTTTTACTCTAACGTAGTCAAGATCATTTTTGATCATGCTGATCCAATTGCATCTTCAAGATACTTGATCAGATCAAGGAAGAAACTTGCACTTGGATCATTGGGATCAACGCTTTTTTACCCATTCAAGAGGCACAGCCGTTGATTCCTATCCATAGAACAATTATTATCCGAGATTTACTTTATTTATCGTAATAACAAAAGTTGAGTCTCGATTTACAGATCCATCAGTCCACCCTAATGCATACACATCTTCATGCATACATCCATTTTCACATTCATACATCCACATCCACATGCATGCATCCACTATCACGTCCTCATTCATACATTCACATCCACATACATACATACATCCACATCCACATCCACATTCCCATTCACATCTATACATCCACATCTACATCCACATACATACATACATCCACATCCACATTCCACATTCACATCTATACATCCACATCTACATCCACATTCACATCTATGCATATACATCTTCATGCATACATCCATTTTCACATTCATACATCCACACTCCCATCTCCACATCCACACATCCACTTACATACATACATCCACATCCACATTCCACATTCACATCCATACAGTCACATCTACATCCACATTCACATCTAAGCATATACATCTTCATGCATACATCCATTTTCACATTCATACATCCACACTCCCATCTCCACATCCACACATCCATTTTCACATTCCCATTCATATAACCCCATATGCCTTCACATCTAATCTTTTACATCACATCCATTCTCGCCCTATCACAACCCATATACATCTTATCCTATCACATACACTTCTTACCTCATCCCATACACATCTTATCACATCTTAATTCATCTTATCACCTCCTAACTTATTTCATAAGCATCTTATCACCTCTTATCACATTTTATACACCTCTTATCACATCCTATCACATCTCATATCTATTTATAGAATACAAGAGAATTCTTATATTTGATATAAGATTTCTTTACACATTTATTTATGCATAAATTCTATTTAAGGAGATTAATACTTTCGAAGTAAAAATCAATCTTTTATGCATCTTCCTATGCATAACTTCATTTTAAATGAAAATGACACTTTTGAATTAAATTTCAATCTTTTATGCATTTTCCTATGCATAAATTCAATTTAGATGAGAATTACACTTTTGAATTAAAAATCAATCTTTATGCATCTTCTTATGCATAAATTCAATTTGGTAGGAATTACACTTTTAGAATAAAAGAATTTCTCTTATGCATCTAAGTTATGCATAAAATCCATTTATGATGAAAAATCACACTTTTAGTATAAAAAGAATATCTTTTATGCATACCTCTATGCATGAAATCCAATATGATAAAAGTAACACTTTTACAATAAAATAATCAACTTTTATGCATACCTCTATGCATGAAATCCAAATATGATAAAAGTAACACTTTTATAATAAAATAATCAACTCTTATGCATACTTCTATACATGAAATTCAATTATGCTAAAAGTAACACTTTTGTAATAAAATAATCATCTTTTATGCATACCTCTATGCATGAAATTCAAATATGATAAAAGTAACACTTTTATAATAAAATAATCATCTTTTATGCATACCTCTATGCATGAATTTCAATATGATAAAAGTAACACTTTTACATTAAAATAATAATCTTTTATGCATACCTCTATGCATGAAATCTAATTATGATAAAAATAACACTTTTATAATAAAATAATCAACTTTTATGCATACCTCTATGCATGAAATCCAAATATGATAAAAGTAACACTTTTATAATAAAATAATCAACTCTTATGCATACTTCTATACATGAAATTCAATTATGCTAAAAAGTAACACTTTTGTAATAAAATAATCATCTTTTATGCATACCTCTATGCATGAAATTCAAATATGATAAAAGTAACACTTTTATAATAAAATAATCAACTCTTATGCATACTTCCATACATGAAATTCAATTATGCTAAAAGTAACACTTTTGTAATAAAATAATCATCTTTTATGCATACCTCTATGCATGAAATTCAAATATGATAAAAGTAACACTTTTATAGTAAAATAATCATCTTTTATGCATACCTCTATGCATGAATTTTAAATATGATAAAAGTAACACTTTTACATTAAAATAATAATCTTTTATGCATACCTCTATGCATGAAATCTAATTATGATAAAAGTTAAACTTTTATGTTAAAATAATAATCTTTTATGCATACCTCTATGCATGAAAATCAATTATGCTGCATAATATAAAAATGAATATCTTCAATTAATCTAGGATGATAATTCCTAGAATATGGTAGGAAGTCCTCTTTTTATGCTTTGAATGAAATTATTTTATGCGTAATTTTTGTAAAAATTTTGCCATAGCTCCGCTGCTATGATGACTGATAAATCTTAATTTTCTTAAGGGATAAAGCTTATCATTAAGGAAATAATTAGAATGATCCCTAATTGGATCATTAATCCATAATGGATTGAATCATCAATATACATAAACTAAAAGCATAGAAAAAAGCCATTTATTTGGCCTCAAGCATAGATTAATCTTGGATTAAAGAAAAGCTTTATGAAAAGCTTCATTTGGATTGAGAATGGGTCATGAGTATGACCTTTTCTTGAGTGAGAGAGAGAATTTACATAAAAACCATTTGAATTAAGCATAAATGGAAATTTATGTAATTCTTAACTATCATTAATCAATTAACTTCAATAGCATTCATCAAATTATGTAACTCTTCACTCTACCATTCATCAATTAACTTCAATAGCATTCAAAAACCATTCCAATTAAGCTTCTCAAGCTTGAGAGGGGTTGAGAAGAGAGAAGCATTGAGAAATTATAGAAAAGATCAAAATTCACCATTTACCTTACAATTTGCTTGATTCTTTGTTCACGGTAGAGGCCCCCAACCAATCAAATGGTTAAGTATGTTGATGGAGCCACTAATGGGGATTGAAGAAAGAGAGAAGCTCCAATTTCTTCAATTTGGAGAGAATTTTAGAGAGTAGTAGAAATTAGCATTATTTCAACATAACTCTAGTATAGTAAAATTCTTCTCTATTTTTTTCAAAGGACTCATGTTCTATTTATAGGAGAGGGAAGCTCTAACCAAAGCTAACTGAATTCTAAAACTTTTTAAATTTAGTTTGGTTGAATTTGGACTAGCTTTGGACCTAGTTTGGTTACTTTTTGATTCAATTTGGTTCCATTTTGATTTGGTTTGGTTCAAGAGAGAGGAGAGATAAAAATATCACATTATTTTTGAGTTTAAAACTCATTCAAGCATGTGAAATATGCACCTCCTTTAAAGAACTCCCCTTCCTTACATATGTGTCAAAATGGAATTATTATACCCAAAATATCTCATATTTTTAATATTGCTCATAGTTTTTTACTAATAAACCTTGTACATTTTCAACTCTTCATCTTGTGTGAGCATTTACTCCTTTTTGGATACCTAAAATATCTCATATTTTTAATATTGCTCATAGTTTTTTACTAATAAACCTTGTACATTTTCAACTCTTCATCTTATGTGAGCATTTACTCATTTTTGGATACCCAAAATATCTCATATTTTTAATATTGCTCATAGTTTTTTACTAATAAACCTTGTACATTTTCAACTCTTCATCTTATGTGAGCATTTACTCATTTTTGGGTATCTTCTTTTATAAATTGGATTTATCTCCTCCCTACACATGGATTGATGCTATTGGCCCATAGGAACCTTAATTGGACCATAATCCAAAAATTTCTGAAAATCTAGACCCTTAGGCTAAGGTCCTTTATACCTATTTCCAATTAATTCCAATTGCACATTGGAAAATTCTTTCTGAATTTCTATTTCAGGGGAATTCATTTTAATAAGGTGAGATAATTTTCTATCCATAAATATTCAAAATCTGGATATTCTCTCTCTAGAATATTTTCTCTCTCTATGTCAAAACAGGCAGAGACGAGATCTCTTATAGTTACAACTTTTATAAAGGAAGGAGCTAGCGGAACTTAGAAGCCAACGGTATCTTGTCACTAAATTTTTACCGTCTTTCCATGATTTGGGTTTGGCACATATTTCTATGAAATACATTAAGAACTTTGAGATGAGGAGGTAAAAGAAGCTTGTAGGCTAAGTCACCTACTTTCAATGAATTCAGATATAAGGCTCACAATATCTGGGGGATAACTTCCTATACTCCCCAAGAGATAAAGAACTTCTTTTGGGCCGTACTCGAATGAAAACCAAAACCTTGGTATCCAAAACACCGATTTTCACTTCTGAACTCATTGTTTTGAATCCTTAAAACAGGTGTGACTCCTGAGAAGTATTCTAGGGAAAGAGTCTTCCTTTTTTAAATAGAATCTTTCTTTTATTTTAGAGAGGGAATAATTATAAGATTAAAAAGGGAGATTCTTACTCTTGTATACCTCGAAGGCTGGGGAGGAATCTTACATTCTACCCCACTTAAAAAAGTGCGAGATGACCTCATCTCGCAAGGTAGAGGACAACTCTTTTTCTTAAGATCCAATTTTATTCTGGGGTTCCTTATATTCTGGTCAACCCAACGGAATACTGGGATAAATATCCCTTATATAGAACTCATAACAATTCATTCAGATCATATCATTCATATCTATAACATGATAATGGTCCATTAAACCGAAAATTTTCTTCTGAACATTCCTCCACGGGATTTTCAGTCAAGCAAGTTCTCAATTTGTCATCCCTTAACTTGATCTACCGGTCAAGTGTTAACAGTAGCAATCTGACAGCACAATCCACTAATCTCATAGTGATTTGCTGAATTCATTATCATCATTCGAGTTATGAATATCATCACAGGAACTCGTCCCATTCATCCTCATTGTGGTTTCGTTCAGGTTATCATATTTCATCTAATTTCAGAAATCATCATTTTTCAATCAGAATTTTCAATCAGAATCCAAATCAATTCATCAATTCTCAAACAGAATTAAAAATCATATCAACCACATTCGAAATCATCATCTGGATAGCATTAACGCTTATAATTTCAAGTCTTAGATTTACTCGTATATACTATAAGTAAAGAGCTGCAGTTATACTCTCGGTATATACGGTAGTCACGGCCCTTGGAATTATAAGGTAAATACCAACACGTCTAGGCCTCAAGCAAGTCAGGGATTCTATATAATTGCGGTATTTCCATCTGAAGACCCAATTACCAATTTACGAATTTCAGTTTGAATATCAAATTGTATGAATTATATCACACAATTACAACTTTTTTTGTGCTTCTTGATAAATTTTTGACATATTTGGTTTCTCAATTGATCTTTATTAGCCAAATGCTCTGATACCAACTCTGAGATCCCTGTTTCCACCGAGCAACGGATTCAGGATACGGGCAGCGGAAGTAGCACTTCTCGCGCGGGACAGGGGTCCCACATTCGGGGCCTCACCCACCACGGATATCCAGATAAGAGACTAATCCGTCGGTTGTTCCAAAACCGAACCCGAAAAAACTTCCTTTACCGGAAAGCATGGGTGATTCCACCAGGAAAACTTTTTACTCTAACGTAGTCAAGATCATTTTTGATCAAGCTGATCCAATTGCATCTTCAAGAAACTTGATCAGATCAAGGAAGAAACTTGCACTTGGATCATTGGGATCAACGCTTTTTTTCCCATTCAAGAGGTACAGCCGTTGATTCCTATCCATAGAACAATTATTATCCGGGATTTACTTTATCTATCGTAATAACAAAAGTTGAGTCTCGATTTACAGATCCATCAGTCCAGCCTAACCCCATCCGATCCCCTGTAGTGATGGGATCCAATTTGGAATTTGGTTAGGTTTTGTCCCGGTTACCAAGGAAAAGAGTTCCAAGGCCCCCTAGCCGGAAGTTCATGCAAACATAAAATTAGGCACACCACTTATACACCCAATATGAAATTGCCTTTTTCTTAGCATCGACTAACTTTAAAACAATCCTTTAATGAAACCATAGTACCACTGATCATAGTCTTCCAAATTATCTGGTTGATTCTCAAATTTTCCATCATTCCATCATTAGAGTATCTATAGCATCATTGGCAACTAGAACGCTCACCACCTGTCCACTCAGGGGCCGTTTCAATAGTTCCTAGCCCATAATACTCGGCAATATAATCACTTATAATACTCGGCAATATAATCACTTATCAAGATGGACTCTCGTTGAAGATCAGCAAGATCAACCAACAGATCCATATAAAGAGCCATGGACTCATCCATTGAAGACCAGCAAGGTCAATCAACCAAATCCATGCCCGGTTTCAGAAAACAACTCTTACTCCTTGTTCCAATATCTTCTTCGACGCACGCGTGGGTATCCTAGGCGACCCTGAGCCCGAGCACCGTATGGTCAGCACCCTCTAGGATCCTTCTCGCAGGTGACCTAGCGCTTCACTCATAGGCCGCTTCCTTGGTCCCTCATCCACCGTACCGGAAGCTCACCATTTTAATCGAACCGAGGCTGGTCTCGACCTTGCTAGGCGAGACGTCCTCCATTGACTCTCCGTCAGCAGCAGTTGCAACTTTATCAGTTAGGTCTCCACGACCTTAATCACAAGACGGTCAAAATGCTTCCCCAGCATTCTTGACATAAAACAGCCATTTACAAACAGCAATTTTACAAACAGTTTACAAATACAATTTCTATATTAACTCTCATTTTTCCACATTATCCCTCATTAATCCACATTACTTATTCCTCATTCCATATATATGTGTACTCATCCAATCACATCATTTTCCATCTCTTCACTTCAGATTCCTTCACATCACATATCATATATTCACATCCATACATCCACATCCACATCCACATTCACATTCACATCCATACATCCACATCTACATGCTTACCTCCATTTTTACATCCTCCTTTATACATACACATCCCATATCCACATTCATACATACACATCCATATCCGCATCTATACATCCACATCCACATGCATGCATCCACTATCACGTCCTCATTCATACATTCATATCCACATACATACATACATCCACATCCACATTCCCATTCACATCTATACATCCACATCTATACATCCACATCTACATCCACATACATACATACATCCACATCCACATCCACATCCACATTCCACATTCCACATTCCACATTCCACATTCACATCTATACATCCACATCCACATTCCACACTCACATCTATACATCCACATCCACATTCCACATTCCACATTCACATCTATACATCCACATCCACATTCCACATTCACATCTATACATCCACATCTACATTCCACATTTCACATTCACATCTATACATCCACATCCACATTCCACATTCACATCTATACATCCACATCTACATCCACATTCACATCTATGCATATACATCTTCATGCATACATCCATTTTCACATTCATACATCCACATCCACATGCATGCATCCACTATCACGTCCTCATTCAATCATACATTCACATCCACATACATACATACATCCACATCCACATCCACATTTCCATTCACATCTATACATCCACATCTACATCCACATACATACATACATCCACATCCACATTCCACATTCACATCTATACATCCATATCTACATCCACATTCACATCTATGCATATACATCTTCATGCATACATCCATTTTCACATTCATACATCCACACTCCCATCTCCACATCCACACATCCACTTACATACATACATCCACATCCACATTCCACATTCACATCCATACAGTCACATCTACATCCACATTCACATCTAAGCATATACATCTTCATGCATACATCCATTTTCACATTCATACATCCACACTCCCATCTCCACATCCACACATCCATTTCCACATTCCCATTCATATAACCCCATATGCCTTCACATCTAATCTTTTACATCACATCCATTCTCGCTCTATCACAACCCATATACATCTTATCCTATCACATGCACTTCTTACCTCATCCCATACACATCTTATCACATCTTAATTCATCTTATCACCTCCTAACTTATTTCATAAGCATCTTATCACATTTTATACACCTCTTATAACATCCTATCACATCTCATATCTATTTATAGAATACAAGAGAATTCTTATATTTCATATAAGATTTCTTTACACATTTATTTATGCATAAATTCTATTTAAGGAGATTAATACTTTCGAAGTAAAAATCAATCTTTTATGCATCTTCCTATGCATAACTTCATTTTAAATGAAAATGACACTTTTGAATTAAATTTCAATCTTTTATGCATTTTCCTATGCATAAATTCAATTTAGATGAGAATGACACTTTTGAATTAAAAATCAATCTTTATGCATCTTCTTATGCATAAATTCAATTTGGTAGGAATTACACTTTTAGAATAAAAGAATTTCTCTTATGCATCTAAGTTATGCATAAAATCCATTTATGATGAAAAATCACACTTTTAGTATGAAAAGAATATCTTTTATGCATACCTCTATGCATGAAATCCAATATGATAAAAGTAACACGTTTACAATAAAATAATAAACTTTTATGCATACCTCTATGCATGAAATCCAAATATGATAAAAGTAACACTTTTATAATAAAATAATCAACTCTTATGCATACTTCTATACATGAAATTCAATTATGCTAAAAGTAACACTTTTGTAATAAAATAATCATCTTTTATGCATACCTCTATGCATAAAATTCAAATATGATAAACGTAACACTTTTATAATAAAATAATCATCTTTTATGCATACCTCTATGCATGAATTTCAATATGATAAAAGTAACACTTTTACATTAAAATAATAATCTTTTATGCATACCTCTATGCATGAAATCTAATTATGATAAAAATAACACTTTTATAATAAAATAATCAACTTTTATGCATATCTCTATGCATGAAATCCAAATATGATAAAAGTAACACTTTTATAATAAAATAATCAACTCTTATGCATACTTCTATACATGAAATTCAATTATGCTAAAAGTAACACTTTTGTAATAAAATAATCATCTTTTATGCATACCTCTATGCATGAAATTCAAATATGATAAAAGTAACACTTTTACAATAAAATAATCAACTCTTATGCATACTTCCATACATGAAATTCAATTATGCTAAAAGTAACACTTTTGTAATAAAATAATCATCTTTTATGCATACCTCTATGCATGAAATTCAAATATGATAAAAGTAACACTTTTATAATAAAATAATCATCTTTTATGCATACCTCTATGCATGAATTTTAAATATGATAAAAGTAACACTTTTACATTAAAATAATAATCTTTTATGCATACCTCTATGCATGAAATCTAATTATGATAAAAGTAACACTTTTATGTTAAAATAATAAACTTTTATGCATACCTCTATGCATGAAAATCAATTATGGTGCATAATATAAAAATCAAATTCTCTATGATTACAATGAATATCTTCAATTAATCTAGGATGATAATTCCTAGAATATGGTAGGAAGTCCTCTTTTTATGCTTTGAATGAAATTATTTTATGCGTAACTTTTGTAAAAATTTTGCCATAGCTCCGCTGGCTATGACTGATAAATCTTAAATTTTTTAAGGGATAAAGCTTATCATTAAGAAAATAATTAGAATGATCTCTAATTGGATCATTAATCCATAATGGATTGAATCATCAATATACATAAACTAAAAGCATAGAAAGACGCCATTAATTTGGCCTCAAGCATAGATTAATCTTGGATTAAGGAAAAGCTTCATCTGGATTGAGAATGGGTCATGAGTATGACCATTTCTTGAGTGAGAGAGAGAATTTACATAAAAACCATTTGAATTAAGCATAAATGGAAATTTATGTAATTCTTAACTATCAGTAATCAATTATCTTCAATAGCATTCATCAAATTATGTAACTCTTCACTCTACCATTCATCAATTAACTTCAATAGCATTCAAAAACCATTCCAATTAAGCTTCTCAAGCTTGAGAGGGGTTGAGAAGAGAGAAGCATTGAGAAATTATAGAAAAGATCAAAATTCACCATTTACCTTACAATTTGCTTGATTCTTGGTTCACGGTAGAGGCCCCCAACCAATCAATTGGTTAAGTATATTGATGGAGCCACTAATGGGGATTGAAGAAAGAGTGAAGCTCCAATTTCTTCAATTTGGAGAGAATTTTAGAGAGTAGTAGAAATTAGCATTATTTCAGCATAACTCTAGTATAGTAAAATTCTTCTCTATTTTTTTCAAAGGACTCATGTTCTATTTATAGGAGAGGGAAGCTCTAACCAAAGCTAACTAAATTCTAGAATTTTCTAAATTTAGTTTGGTTGAATTTGGACTAGCTTTGGACCTAGTTTGGTTACTTTTTGATTCAATTTGGTTCCATTTTGATTTGGTTTGGTTCAAGAGAGAGGAGAGATAAAAATATCACATTATTTTTGAGTTTAAAACTCATTCAAGCATGTGAAATATGCACCTCCTTTAAAGAACTCCCCTTCCTTACATATGTGTCAAAATGGAATTATTATACCCAAAATATCTCATATTTTTAATATTGCTCATAGTTTTTTACTAATAAACCTTGTACATTTTCAACTCTTCATCTTGTGTGAGCATTTACTCCTTTTTGGATACCTAAAATATCTCATATTTTTAATATTGCTCATAGTTTTTTACTAATAAACCTTGTACATTTTCAACTCTTCATCTTATGTGAGCATTTACTCATTTTTGGATACCCAAAATATCTCATATTTTTAATATTGCTCATAGTTTTTTACTAATAAACCTTGTACATTTTCAACTCTTTATCTTATGTGAGCATTTACTCATTTTTGGGTATCTTCTTTTACAAATTGGATTTATCTCCTCCCTACACATGGATTGTGTGCGCTTTTGCCGCACAGGTCGTAGCTGGGGACTTGCCGGACACCGTATGCGAGCCACGAATGGCTGCAAGCATACAACCAGGAAGGCAAGCTCAAAACAGAATGCAAAAGGTGTGTCACTCACCGCTTAACTGCCGCCTTGAAGGATTCCCGCGTCGCAGCCGTGAAGGAGGAGCCGCCGTCGCCGCTCTACCGCCTCTCCGCCGCCGCCGTGCCGCTACACAGTGCTCGATCGCTCTCTCACTCACTCTCTCTCTCTCTCACAAACGCAGGAGAAGGAAACCAAAGAGATAAGGCAAGAGCACTCTTGTATTCACAACACATGAGAATGAGGATTTTAGGGTTACATTTGACTCATATAGGTAACTTGGCCGTTCACACTTGGGTGCCCATACATGGCCGGCCGACCCTAACCCTTATCCTACTGATATCCAAGGTGCGCCTCTCATCGGCGATCACCCAATCCCTTCATCCTTAACATATGGTGCCGACAAGCCCGGCCCATGACTCAGAATATTTAAATTAATGACGTAAAATATAGTATGTCGCAATGTCCGCCATGGGTTAACATGCCCCCCTTCCTGATGTAGATTCCGTCCTCGGAAGCTATGGTATGGTAAGCTCGAGAGGGTTGTTGTGGTAGACCGTCTGCAAAACAGGGAAGTAGAGTGAAGGTATGCTGGAATTCAAAAGATATAAAGTGTATAAATTCAAGCGTGTGAGACCACAATGGATGTTGCTATTAGAACTTAGTTTAAGGGTACATGAGTGAGCTAGTGTAGCAAATTAATAGGAGTTTAAAATTATTGAAAGGAATTCAAGAGTTAGCAAGGTGTCAAAGGTTAATCAAGGTTTATAACTGGCCTAAGTCAAGGAAAATAACCAAGCTTAATAAATAAACAGATGACCATACTGTGTCTACTCTAAGAACAAGTAGTTACCACAAGCCTAGGGACACAAGAAACATCAGAGTTACAGGAGCCTTTTGCCTTCTTTTTTTTTTTTTTTTTGCACATGACAATTTTTATACACAATGGCGACCTTCCTAAGGCAAAACTAACAGCGATCCTGGTACCATGTTTAACACAAGGCATTATCCAGGAATCTATTAGCTCACTTTAGGCAAGGCTACCCCCTACCAACCAAGGCATCGGTCTGGAGTAGAATACTCCTCGCCTACCAAGTATCAATAAGGCGATAGGCCAACATTAAAGCACATCATAGACTTGTATTGCCATTTATTGTAGGCTTTTTTTTTTTATTTTTAAAAGTTTGTTTTGATCTTCGCTCCTGAACTAAAATGTGTTCTTGCATCTTTTCGACAAGTGGTAAAATCTATGTCCTAGAGGTCAACACACACACAGCCAGGTGTTCAAACATTAAGATGGTTTGACCCTAGACCTAAGACAATCGTATTCCAAGGTTAACTAAAGACGTCATGCTGCCTAGGAATATTTCCAATAAAGTTAAGCTCATTAATGATTTACACTAGCATGCAAGCAACTTCAAAAACTAAGTAGTACATTGATAATTTCCATGTGGTCATGCATTATAGTTTATGCAATTGATTGAACAGTAAAAACGAAAGAGAGTGGGTATGGAAGAATTACACCTGTAATTGGAGATCTCCTTGATTTGACGAGACAGCTTGCAATTTGATGTAGATATATTTTGATGAACGTTGCGGCAGTCTCTGGACTTGGAAGCGAACCCACCTCAAACTTTTTAACCTGTACAATCAACTAACAAGCACTATACCTCGAGAGGCACATGAGTGTGAAAATTCAAGACTCGTTTAAAGAATCTAAACTAGAAAAAACTTGAAAACACTAACCTACCTACCAGTCACCACACTACTACTGAGGATACGGTAAGAGGATGTTGTAGAGTCCTGGCTCTAGCCCTAAGGCTAAGCCTCTATCCGCATCATCCAAATAAATAAAATCAACCTCAGTAGTGCCATGAGTTTCATCCGTCCATTCATCATTGTCAGATATTTCCTTTTCATTTTCCCATCCACATAAACTCATCAAGAATATAACCATGCGAGGATAGTCATCTTGTGGAAAAGGAAAGCATTGGGCTATCGGGGATATTTCCTCTACGGAGTAGGGGTCAGTCATGGTCAATAGGCGAATTAGCCATTCTAATTCTTCAACATTTTCCTCTCTGGCCAGTACATCTATATGATCCCATTCAGTTTCAATAACAGGATAGCACATGTGAAATATCTGAGAAAGGTACAGATGATACCTCTCATCAAAGGCGGGAGTGGATGAAGTGTATGATGATCGTGCATCTGCCATATCTGCAAACACAGATATAGCATCAGTAGGTTTGTGAGACAGGTCAATCTAGTTCTTGATTGTATACAGATATTTATCCTCTTTTTGTGCTCTTGCTCTTTTTACTATTTTTTGTTTTTCTTTTCTTTGTTTTTGTTTTTTTTTATTTTTTAAAAATGTATGAAGCTATATATATACATCCCCTTGAATTTGGCAATTACATGGTCAGGGGAGAAGGTTAAGGAGGAAGCATTAGAATGTCGAGCATGAGTACATGCTCCCCCTTTCCTTGGGTAGATCATATTATTTGCAATGATGTTGCAGCCTCTTGGAACCAATTTGTCCAGCGGGTCATAGGTTGTGATGTGGGCAGATAGCTTTTTATGACCCTTGTGGCCACATCCAATTGTAGAGATGGTAGTGTACGCTCCCATTGACGAATGGAGGAAATGGTTTCCGACGATACTATTACAAGGGGAGACGTAGACTCATCAGTTTTTTGTTGGGTGTTGACAAGAGTAGGTGTAGAGCATGTAGAAACTTCTATATCAGCGTGTGCCTGGCATGAGGAGCTAGAAGCTTCATAAGGCTCCCCCCTTCCTGAGCTAGGTGGTAATGATCGATATCGTTTGGGAATCCAAACTAACTCTGGAAGAAGTGGTGTGGAGCACTCTGTTACCTTTCCCTTACCACGATCTTGAATTATCGTTGGGGTGGCAACAATTGGTTTGCAAGGTTTTATAGGTGATGTAGAGGGATTCAGCTTATGTTTAGGGACCCAAATCTGGTCATTTCCCTCATAGTACCCTTGGGCTACTAATAATTTTTTAGGGATCCATCGCGATGTTACATTGCCCTTTCTCGGGTGGGCAGCTGCTTTCCTTTTACGAGGCTTCTTGGTGGCTGAACGAGATTGAGCAGGGGAAGTAGCTGTTAACGAAGCTTTGGGGACCCATTTGTATGTACTCTTTGGCATAGTAAGCGAAGCTTTATGGACCGCCTTGCCTGTTTCCACTCTTGGCGTTGAAGCGTTAGAGGGGTGGCCAACAATCGAAGATGGTTTTGCCACTGGACTTTGTGATTTTTCGTTATCTAATATTTGAGTGGATGACTTAGGTGCGGGATTTTGAGCGGTCAGACCTAGTGTTGGTTCTTGCGTTGTGACTTGTCTGGTTGCCCAATCGATATTGCACTTGGTGGCCATCATCCATTTACGCCCTAAGATTACAGTCCCTTCCATGGTACCAGCAGGCATAACCAAAAAGCTTTGAATTATGGTTCCCTTGTCATAAGCAACCGGAGTGTGCAGAATTCCTGAGACAGGGGTTTTCTTCTTGCTGATTCCTTGAACTTGGATAGAACTCTTGGATAAAGGTGGTTTTCCCAGTTGACACCACACGCCATATGATAGCAAATTGTGTTGAGCTCCTGTATCCAATAATGCATTATACAGCACCTCCCCGTAAGGACTCTGTAACTCAATTGGGTATCTTAGAGGTGGGTCAGATTCCAATGCATCCTCCTCTGCTTCCTCGAAAAATACTTGCGTAATTCCCAAGTTGGCTTCTCGTTGTCTCCTAGCACGCTGTTGACGTTCTTTGGCTTCGACTCTTGCTTGTATCTTTTTGAGCTCAGCCTGTTCTTTAGCTGCCTTTTTTTGATGGATTGCGTGTAACTCCTCCTGGCTCAGGGGGTCATAGTATCTTTTGAATTTACTCCCATTAAGGAATCCAATGGTTTCAACTCCGTCGAGAGTCTCCACTCTGATGGTACCTTGCGGGGTAATTTCACATACTCTATATGGTCCCTTGCCAGCATATTTGAGCTTCTTCTTTTCATTTCGCACTCCATACATCAGGACTTTATCCCCAACCTTGATGTCCTTGTCCTTTAGATGGCGATCAAACCATTTTTTCCTTCTATCCTTCTCCACAAGGGCATTGTATACAGCCAATTGTCTTTCTTCGTTTAGTCGCTCAAGGATATACAGACGCTCTGCTAAGGGATTACCATCCCAACCCTCTTGAGTAGCAACACGAAGACTAGGAATGACAAATTCCCATGGCATGACTGCTTCTTGGCCATATACCATTTTGAATGGTGTACAATTAATAGCCACTTTGTACGCAGTACGATAGGCCCATAAAGCTGTCGTAAGCTTTAGATCCCAATCCGTGCGATGAGCTTCAACTGTCTTTGTCAAAACAGAGATTAAAGTCTTGTTGGTACTCTCGGCTTGGCCATTCGCTTGCGGATAATAAGGAGTAGATTTGTGATGGGATATCATGAAATTTGTTGTGAGCTCCTTAATCACTTTATTTATAAAATGCGTACCATTGTCGCTCACAAGTTCAAAAGGACAACCGAATCGTGTGATTATATTTTCAAAGAGGAACTTGGCTGTTGTCCTTGCATCTGCCTTACGTGTCGCTTTCGCTTCAGCCCATTTGGTCATATAGTCAGTGGCCACAATAATATAGCGAGATTGTGTGTTTCGGGCCGCTGGACTAATTGGACCTACAAAGTCTAAACCCCACTTTTCAAATGGTTGGTTTACTTTGATCGGATGTAGGGGCATCTGATCTTTTCTCTGCGGTTTCTTGTATCGTTGGCATTCATCGCAACCCTTCACAAAGAGTGATGCATCTTGGAACATAGTAGGCCACCAATACCCTGATTGTAAGATCTTTCGCGCAGTTAAGTCTCCTGAGAAGTGACCACCGGCTACGCCCATATGTGCCTCTTGTAAAATGTATAGATACTCATCCTCTCGGGCACAACGCCTAAGAACGTCATCCTTTCCTCTTTTATAAAGAGTCCCGGCTATCAGGCAATAGGGTTCGCATTCTTTGATCAGCTTTCGAGCTAGATCTTTACGAAGCTCCTTGGGTGGAAAGCCATTAACCAAAAAGTTAACAATCTTCTCACTCCATTCAGGCATTGTCTCCACCATGAACAGGGAAGTGTCCGGTAAGTCATCATCAACCCCCGTAGGAGCCTCACCATTAGGTATGCGAGACAAATGATCAGCCATAACATGTTTTTTGCCAGGTCTCACAACAACAGTGAAATCAAACTCAAGAAGAATCAATAGCCATCGTGTGATTCTTCCTGTGGAGCATGGTTTGTTTACCAGATACAATAATGCTTGATGATCCACATAGAAAACAAACTTGGTGGCAAGGAGGTAATAACGAAATTTCCTTACTGCATATATCATTGCCAACCCTTCTCGCTCCGTAGTGGTGTAGTTCATCTCAGCATCGTTCAACTGGCGACTGGCAAAGCTAATGGGGTAGTCTAGCTTGTGTTCTCCAGGTTGAGTTAACACACACCCAATAGCAAAGTTTGATGCATCAATATGCACATGGAAGAGTAAATCCCAGTTAGGCATTTTCAAGATTGGAGCACTCGCCAAGGCCTTCTTTAATAGCTCATAGGCACGGTCACATTCTTCGGTCCAAATAAACTCGATGAGAAGCTTATACAATGGTCGAGCTATCTCGGCGAAGAAGAGAATAAACCTTCGATAATAACCAACGTGGCCCATAAAGCGTTGGACTCCCTTGTAGTTGGTGGGTGGGGGTAATTCCAGAATGACCTTGATTTTACTCTCGTCAGTGGAAATCCCATTTTTGGACACTATATGCCCTAAGATAACTCCGTGTTTAACCCAGAATTGGCATTTGAAAGGATTCAAGGAGATGCGATATAATCTACACCTTTCAAATATTTTTCGTAAACACATCAAGTGCTCGTCCCAAGAGGAATGAACACAAAGATCATCTAAGAAAGCTTCACAGAAGTCCCTTAGATATTCCTTAAAGGCCGTGTTTATCAATCGTTGGAATGTTGCAGGTGCATTGGTCAAGCCAAAAGCCATGACGCGAAAGGCAAACACTCCAAACTCCGTGATAAATGCTGTTTTAGCTTGGTCCTCGACTGCAATTGTGATCTGATTGTAACCCGAGTACCCATCTAAAAAGCTATATGCCTCCTTGCCGGCCACTCTTTCAAGCACATGTTCAGAATACGGCAAGGGGTAATGATCCCTTCTGGTGGCTGCATTAACCTTTTTGAGATCAACGCACACTCTGAGTTTCCCATTCTTCTTTGGTACGATGACTATCGGAGAAACCCATTCTGAGTGCTCAATAGGATATATGAATCCACATTTTACCAGCTTTTCAATTTCCTCTTGTACAATCTTTGCGTACTTAGGATTCATTGGGTAGGGACGTTGCTGGACTGGTTTAGCAGTGCTAATCATTGGAATCGTGTGTTGCACCACCGAGGGTGGAACACCCTTCATATCATGATATGTCCAAGCAAATATGTCCTTGAATTCTTTAAGAAGCTTCGTAAGTGCAGCTTCTTCCGCCTTGGTGAGGTCTTGAGCAATATAAACTGGTTTAGACTCCTCACCCGGATCTGCTAGGTCTATCTCCTTAACTACCGCAGGGCCATCGTAGACACCGCTACTCCCATTGGTAGGCGTTCGTTGGGCTTTTGTGTAGACTACTTTACGTTCCCCTGTGGTGAATGATTTGAAATGCCCGGGTGCGGGGTGTAAGTCTGCTGGTTCTTGTTGTGCCAGACTTTTTTCTTTCAATTCCGCTTCCTTTTGTTGTTGAGCCAACTCTTGGTTTTGCCGCCTTCTTGTAGTACGACTTAGTTTCGGCTTCTCTTCGATTTCTAATTGGGCGACGTCATGAGGTTGCGGAATACACCACATGACACTTTGGAGGTATTGTCTCCAATTATCCGCTATCTTCCGATGAGCATCAATGGCTCCTACATAACTAAGCCATTCTGCAGTGGATCTTTCCTTGTTTATTGCAGTTCGTACATTAGCTCGATAGCGTTGGCGCTTATGTCTCGTTTTCTTCTTACCAAGTTTTTGATTTTTGTTTCTATCCGATTCGGACTCACTTGGTCGATCTTCACTTTCGGATGAACTGCAGGAGGCCACTGTCCTAGGCCTTGAGCACCTTGCTTCCACATTTGGGTGAATATTTGATTCATTTTCCCCATCAGGCTCAGGGTCAGTTTCTTCTTGAGATTCATACTCAGAGTTGCATTGGTCAGAGTCTTCGTTACTTTCAGTGTCGGTGGAGTTTGCCACGTTCTCGCCATCAGGAGTCAAGTGCATAACACCTATCATGTTTATTGGCACTAACGGTGGCATATCTTGCCCCTCAGGTGTTACCCAACTTGTGCCTCTATTTCCCCATGTGTCTATGGTTGCCGCTAGGTGTACCCAATCCACGTTATCCGACTCAGTCATACCCGGTAGGACATCCATGTAAGGAGAATCTTTTCCATCATCAGTCTCTTTTTTGCATGTATAGCAATACCTTAATGGGGCGGAGTGAATAGTGGTATCTGATCGATTATCGATGATAACCTTGCTTCCTAAAGGATGTGCACGACCATTCTCAAGATCAACTCGAATGACAGAGTCCTGGAATTGTAGGTAGACATGGTTTTTCGACCAGTCATGTACCATTTGTGCTTCCCTCATGAAAGGACGTCCTAAGATCATTTGATATGACATAGGATGCTTGGAGAAATTCATTACAATGAAGGTATGTTTTACCTTGTATCCCAGGACCTTGATCTTAAGGTCCCTTAACATTCCAATAGGTTTAGCTATGGTTCCGTTTGCCATCTTAACCACTATGTTTGTGACTTCGAGGTGAGGCCTTCCCATAGATTCCCAACAGTTTTTAGTCACAATGCTCACTCCAGCACCACCATCAAGGATTCCCTTTAGAGTTAATCCCTTGGTAGTAATGGGGAGGGTGGCATTAGATTCGTCACCTTCAAAGTACTGTCCCAACTTGTTCACAGGTATTTCCACGACCGAATCTTCATCAAAGTTGGGTTGTAGATCCCAATGCTCCCCTTCATCTTGAAGCGTGTCGGGTCTATCCATATTTGCAAATTGTGGTAGCCCCGCCTTTAGTTCTCCATTGAGAAATGCCCAAAGAGCTAAGAATAGCTCAGGATCTCCGTATAATTTGGATATGATCGTGGTTCTGATCTCAGAGGACATGAAATCCATTAGCTTAGACACATTCAACGGTACTTTTCGAGACATCGCCCCTTGACTAGGGACTGGTGAAGATGGAATCACTTCCTCTTCGATGGGGTCAGGCATTCCCTCACTAAACATTCTTTCCAGCAAGAAGGGTGTTTGCCCACTTCCAGATGTCCTATCCTCACTTTCTTCCCGAATGATACTAGGTATAGCTAACGGTTTATGGTTCCGGTGAGGCTGAACTTGCGTAGGAAACACTGTGTCTGGAATTTTGATTTTTCTCGGGTTTGGCTCCAGTTCTCTTTGTGTTTCTTCCACCAAACCCCTTAAGTGTTGCACTTGTTCAATCTCCTCAACTGGGTTTGGGTAAGTTCCAATCTTTTTCTTGAGGGTTTTTGGCCCACATGGCTTGTCTTGGGGAGTCTCAGTCAGTTTGGGTGGTCGAGGGGGCATTAACTGACTTGGTTGTGGGGCCGAGGAAGTTTCCTTCCGTTTCCCCTTATTTTGGTACTCGCTTGATTCTCCTTCATTGAGCTCCCGAGTGGGTTCCTCCCTTAAGGTAGTGGCTTTGGTCCCCATGGTTTCTATTGAATCGGAATCATCTTCAGGATCATTCATATACACGGGGTCGTCTCCTGTCCCTATGTTAGTCTTTGAACTAGGCTTGGAGCTCGTGGCATTAAGCGATCTCTTTCGCCGTGTTTTCTTTTTCTTTGCCTGAGCGATTGATGCAGTATCCCTCTCTTCAAGAATGTAGTTTTGATTTTGAAGCATTGACCGTGTAACTACATTCGCGGGTACAATGGGTGTGGTTCTTCGTGCTTGGTTGGTGACCTCAACCAAATTCAATGGCGTAATCTTGGGTGCATTAGGATTATGTGGACATTGAGCGATCAAATGATCTATGCCACAACGATTACATGTAAGTACCGGCATTCCCGATGTGCTCCCTTGATTTGGTTGCATCTGAGTAGCGATCTTTTGTAACCTATTAGGGCACTCCGCTACACGATGCGGTCCACCACACTCGTAACATTGAAGAGGTGGTCTCCTTGCCAAGGTATTAAGGTTTTGCCCTCTTGTGGCAAGAGCAGCCGCTTGATATACAGGCTTGACTTGCCCGAAATGATCCTCCATGTAGTACTGGGGAATCATTTCAAACGTATCAATCCCATATGGAGCAGTAGGGTCTATCTCCTCTTCATAATCCCCACATGCACTATGTGACTCACAACCCATCTGGTTTACAGGGGTAATCCTTGGATGTGGAGGTTGTGGTCCTAGCACTGGCGGTGGTAACGGCGCAGACTGGACTACATTCGGATTCCTTGGAACTATGTGCTGTGACGGTTGCTCGATAGGTTGTGCAGGCATTAGCGCGGGTACTTGAGGTGTGTTTGACCAAGCTAGTGGTGCCTGGTTTGCCAACATTCGCTTAAGTGTTAGGCAATCTTTAGATTGATGGCCATACTTACCACATGCATTGCAATTCCCATTGAATTTGACTCTGAATGTGGGACATTCACTCGTGCTATGTGGTCCTAAGCACACCGAACACCATTGTTGCTCTCTCCTTGGGTACATATGGCTATTCTGAGGAGCTCGATTACCCCTGAAGTATTCTTGGAGAGCCTTAGTAAGGTCGGTCACAGACATTTCAGATATCTTGGGCTCCTTGGCAATTGGTTTTACCGTCATTGGCTCGTGCCCAGATATTTGCGAACTAACGGATTTTGTTTCTGAAGACACCTTTTTACCTGCAATCATCAAGTTGTCTTCTAACTGGATTGCATTGGCAGTGACTGCTTCCCACGTTGTAAGACCTCTAATGACTAGGCCATTGTAAATGTCCTCGTGGCGCAATCCTCGGATGAATCTATCGAGGAGTTGGTTGTTATTGAAGCGTTCATCGGGAGTGCAGCGAGAATTTAGATGCTTCAATCGACTTATAAAGTCTCTCACTGACTCCCCTTCCTCGCGTTCAGCTTTTTGGAGTTGAGATGCTACCCCCCACCAAAGCACACCCTCACGTATGTATTCTTTCAAGAACAATCTCTTGAGAGTGGGGTAGTGAGTGCGCTCTTCAACCCTTAAGGTTCGATACCAATCTCCGGCCTTCCCACTTAAGGTTAAGCCTAAGGCTTTACACTTATGGAGCTCATTGTGCTCTTCCAAGGAATCACACACGTGTTCAAAGACTTCAATGTGCTTCCTAACATCCTCGTTACCACTGAAGTTTTGAGTGAGCTTAGCCACTTGTACTGCCTTGCTTCTAGGTTCTCTCTCAGGCATGCCCCGCATGTTTTCCGCAATGGATCGTCCGATCGTCTGAGCAAATGCTGCGAGATCACCTAAGTGAGCAGGCATAGTTGGTGGAGGCACTTCTGGGATAGCCTGGCTGATAGGAGTTGGCGTTGGTCTGAGTAGGTTGGCAAATGACGTAGGATATGATATGTGATTAGGCCTAGCTCCCCTTGGATAATGGTTATGATAAGGCGGTCTTGGAGCATATGCCATTGGCATACTAGGAGGCGTAGGAGCTACATGAGCATGAGTAACAATAGGTACATAAGGTCGATAGGCACTGGCACGCACTGTTGTAGGTACTGTTCCACTAGGTAGCGGTGTCGTACTAACTACAGCGGCAACAGGTGCACTTTCAGCTATGCTCATCATTGGGGTAGGCATTGCAGATTCCCTAATGGAAAGTTGAGCCAAGGTTGGAAAGCTAAAGTTACTGCTCGTGGGCTCAACCTGCATTGAGACTCCAGGCGAAACAACATATGAAGGGTCTATGGGACTCACCGAGGGAGTCTCCAATTGTGATAGGGTTGGTTGTTTGGCCTTGCCCGTATCCAAAAACCTCATAGGGCCAGTGGAAACTAGGTCCACTCCCCTATTTTGCCTCTCAATTTGGATAATTCTATGAATCACCTCACATATCATGTGTTGTTGCTCCTCTAGATTAGTGGCGCTAGATGTAGATCGTAGGACTTCTAACCAACCTACATGGTATGTGTAACCCGTGTATAGGTCCGTTAGAGTCTCTGTGTGTAGATCATATTCCCAATTTTCATTGAGAAATATCCCATCTAGACTTGGTGTGCCAAACGGTTCTCTTGAAGTGGACGCAATGTCACTTCTTATGGATTGGCTTCTAGGGACCTCTACTTTAGGAAGAGCATCGGAATGTGGTAGCTCAGTAGGGCCCTCATTAAACGAAGTGGGTAGAATATCCACATGGACACTCTTTGGGAGGGTAGGGTCCACATAAGATGTGAATGGCGAATCTACTACCCCTCCTTCCTCATTTACTTCGCTTGTCGCATGTTCAGAGCGTGTAGCTCTACTAAAGGTCTCTATTAGACGACTAAACATGCTAGATCCGGGTTGTGGGGCCCACACTGGCATGTTTTGGCTTGTCTCCTCAGGGTTCTTGGTAGGGTGTCCTTCCATGGCTTCTGAGTCAGAAGACGAGTCACTATCCACTATTCGTGGATCTTGGGTTGCACTCCCTTGGGTTCCAGCCGAAGGCCAAGATGCCAACGTGGAGGGATGGTGTGAGCCTGCGTAGACTGAAACGCTTTCTAGTGGTTCAGGCTCTAGCACCCGACCAAAGCGTAGATGCATGTGACGTGGGTACCCTACGTGCGTTGGTAACTACCCTTGAAACTCACACAAGTGGTTTCTTAGGTGTTTCGCACCCCGTTTTTACTTGTTTTTGTGTTGTTTTTAACCCGTTTTTGACCCCCTTACTTACGGTCGAACTTGGACTAGGACGTGTGATAGCTCGAAACGAGCGTATCGTTTAAAGGGTCCTAGTGTGCTTTACAGCACCGTGTTTGCCTATCTAGAGCTCTTGTAGTCCTCAAAACAGTCCGTTTCCTTTGGGGGAAAGGGGCAAAAGCCTATTTGCTTGTGGAGGAAAGGGTGAGGGCTTTATCCCACATGCTCACTTTACTCCTTGGGGAGTGGGCTACATATAGGGCACGACTTCCCATAAGCTCTCACTTGAGAGAAAGCTATGGAGGCTCACTCTCCTATATATATATATCAAAAGACCAAGACCGAGACCGAGGCCGAGGCCGGGGCCGGGGTCGTGGGTCGTGGGTCGATTGGGGTTCTTTCTTTTCAAAATTTTTTTCTCAAATTAGAAAAGCTTTCCTCTCCACACGTTTGGTTCTTTCTTTGAAAATAAAATTTAATTTTTTCTTTTTTCTTTTTTATAATTTTCTTATTTTTTATTTTCTGTTTTTTTTTTGTGGGATAAGTTTTCTAGGGTTTCCTTACGGTTCAACCTTGGCCGCGGCGCAGTTCGCACACACAGCACAGATCTGGGAATTTAGAAATCCCTCTCACACGCAGAAACCAGATAACAGAACGTACGCCCACACGCGGAGCGAAAATATAACAAAAGAAACAGGAATACAAAAGACAAATTGCAGAAACAGAGATTGAAAACCACAGAAACACCTCAACAGCAACACAGACGCCTTTCCTACAGTGTAGATTAAACTTCACGCAGTAGCCGAGCTGCAAACTGGAGCTTGGTGCAGGGCAACTCCCCGGCAGCGGCGCCAAAAATGTGCGCTTTTGCCGCACAGGTCGTAGCTGGGGACTTGCCGGACACCGTATGCGAGCCACGAATGGCTGCAAGCATACAACCAGGAAGGCAAGCTCAAAACAGAATGCAAAAGGTGTGTCACTCACCGCTTAACTGCCGCCTTGAAGGATTCCCGCGTCGCAGCCGTGAAGGAGGAGCCGCCGTCGCCGCTCTACCGCCTCTCCGCCGCCGCCGTGCCGCTACACAGTGCTCGATCGCTCTCTCACTCACTCTCTCTCTCTCTCACAAACGCAGGAGAAGGAAACCAAAGAGATAAGGCAAGAGCACTCTTGTATTCACAACACATGAGAATGAGGATTTTAGGGTTACATTTGACTCATATAGGTAACTTGGCCGTTCACACTTGGGTGCCCATACATGGCCGGCCGACCCTAACCCTTATCCTACTGATATCCAAGGTGCGCCTCTCATCGGCGATCACCCAATCCCTTCATCCTTAACATATGGTGCCGACAAGCCCGGCCCATGACTCAGAATATTTAAATTAATGACGTAAAATATAGTATGTCGCAATGTCCGCCATGGGTTAACAGATTGATGCTATTGGCCCATAGGAACCTTAATTGGACCATAATCCAAAAATTTCTGAAAATCTAGACCCTTAGGCTAAGGTCCTTTATACCTATTTCCAATTAATTCCAATTGCACATTGAAAAATTCTTTCTGAATTTCTGTTTCAGGGGAATTCATTTTAATAAGGTGAGATAATTTTCTATCCATAAATATTCAAAATCTGAATATTCTCTCTCTAGAATATTTTCTCTCTCTATGTCAAAACAGGTAGAGACGAGATCTCTTATAGTTACAACTTATATAAAGGAAGGAGCTAGCGTAACTTAGAAGCCAACGGTATCTTGTCACTGAATTTTTACCGTCTTTCCATGATTTGGGTTTGGCACATATTTCTATGAAATACATTAACACTAGTTTGGTACCAAAACAGGACACTTGAGTGTCCTTTTTTGGGGGTTGCGAAAAAAAATCAAACTCCTAATGTAGCCTTTAAAAACCAAAATGCTTCATTGGGCATGTAGAACATAATCCTATGCTTATGTAAAAAATGCTAAACATATAAAATGCCTTTTTATTTGGAAGTACATAAGCAACAAAGTAGCATATGTCTTGAAAATGAACATTTTTCAGGATTTTTCAGGATTTTTCCAAATATGCAAGCATCATTCTCTCAAAAAAAAAATCCAATGATATCAATAGCATTTTTCCCAAGATATTTTGATAGCATACATCAGTCCAAGGAGGTAGAAGTTCACCAAAAAAATCATTTTCCTTTCCTAGAATTTTTTCCAAAAAAGTTGTATAAAATCAGCAAAAGTAACGCGTATTATCAAAACTCAATCACGCCATTAAAAAAAATTGTAGCCCTATCAATGAGAATGTTGATTATTGGTTTTCATGCTTGAGATGAGATAAATAAGCCATAATTTGATGTGTATGACACTAACTTAGCCTCCACTTAAGTAGGTTCTTATCGCCTAGTTCTAAAAAAATTGTAAAAAATAAAAATACAAAATTTGATCATCTTTTTTCAAAAACTAATCATAACTATGCTTGCACAAGTAGTCTACACCTATAGTTACAACAAATAATGCACTTACACAGCTTTTCCCTTTGATAAAAATCAAAATTAGGCTCATAATTAGACATTTTACGTATTAAAAACAGGTTGCGCAAAAGGCCATGTATGAGAAGAGGCCCAAAAAGTGGCTCTAAAGTTTTGGAAAATTCAAAACAAAGTAGTATTTACCCTATATAACATGGGTGCACCTCAAGTTTTACATTATTAGCTTGCATATGGAAGGAGAAAAATTCATGCTCCACCTGTATAAAAAACATCATTTCAATATTAGCGAGTCAAAAATTTATCCAATAATTATCGTTTGATGATTCCAAGATTTAGTTTACATCATGGGCTTTCCATCAAGCCAAGTTTCATGATCAAACTATGTCCCTTCTAAAAGTTATGTACAAATTACTACTATTTTGAAAACAGCAAATATCATGCGTTTTATCAGTATGTGTCTAAGAAAATTAAAATATTATCTTACAAAAGCTAAGAAAAGTGCAATTTAAAAAATCTCAATTTTTTTTGGGTCTTGAGGAACATCTGTGGATGTTAAGCATTTCAAAACTCTTAATAGATTGCCCACAAAAATTCAAGAAAAATGCTAACTTTCAGGACACTTTAGTGTCCTCAAGACACTTTAGTGTCCAATTACAGAACTAGTGTTAAGAACTTTGAGATGAGGAGGTAAAAGAAGCTTGTAGGCTAAGTCACCTACTTTCAATGAATTTAGATATAAGGCTCACAATATCTGGGGGATAACTTCTTATAGTCCCCAAGAGATAAAGAACTTCTTTTGGGCCGTACTCGAATGAAAACCAAAACCTTGGTATCCAAAACACCGATTTTCACTTCTGAACTCATTGTTCTGAATCCTTAAAACAGGTGTGACTCCTGAGAAGTATTCTAGGGAAAGGGTCTTCCTTTTTTAAATAGAATCTTTCTTTTATTTTAGAGAGGGAATAATTATAAGATCAAAAAGGGAGGTTCTTACTCTTGTATACCTCGAAGGTTGGGGAGGAATCTTACAAAATGCAAAACACACACACACCCTTTGGTCAACGTAAAACTGTTTCATTATATGTAAAATCATTGACTCTCAAAGGAATACTACCTTCTCTTATTGGAAGTACCACTTCCTCTCATCAAACTCATATAGAAATTGTTTTATTAAATTTAAAGATCAAAATAGTCGATTAGTTGGGGAGGTGATAGAGGCTGTACATAGTCGGTACCCCAATCCCCCACATGCTACATTCTCGGATGTATGGGGAAGGACGCGAATAAGGGAGATCTTAAGTAATAAAAGATATCACCTTAAAAAACTCGCGTACGATGACCGACTAAATGTAGCTGCGGGTGGCTATCCTGCCGAGAAACCTGTCACCACTGCGCACAAACGTGAGTGGAAGGAGGTAAAGAAACGAGCAGAGGGTGGCGTGAAGAGCAGGCAGCATGGATCCAGATGGAGACCATTGGATCTTCGCATTTCGGATCTGGCGGCGTCGAGTCATGGGAGGCAGAGTTCGTATCTTGCCACTTTATTTGATTGTTTACTTAATTCATTGATTCTATGATTGTTTTAATCTTACAAATTATGTTGATTATGATACAGCGAGCGACGGGTTACGGGGAGGAAGCCCACAACCCACGATACTACGTATGCTCGCCGGCATAGCAGACGTGACACATGGGCCATCTTCAGAGCCGAGGGACGTATTACGGACGCGCAGTTTGAGATGGCCATGAGACCATACGGTCGACAGGTTCTTGAAAATTCTAAACGAATGATTTTGGTTTATTGAATTACATATATATACACTTATATACTATATATTACTTGAACAGGCACAAGCTGCTGATGATCCACCCGTCGCCACTGTAGAGCGTGGACGTGAGCACTACTCATTGGACATTCCGACCGATGTGAGCTCATCTGAGCATGGAGGGAGCACCGAGTCATCATCTGGGTCTGGTAGTACTCAGACTTATAGTATCACATTCCATATTGAGGATGTGGTTGTATATATTTTTTTGTAAACCGAAGCCATGGGCTACTTTGAGATATGGACTCCCTTGTATATATGTGTGAAATTTTGATAGTAATATTGAATCGTGAATCGATAGTATTACATTCATGTCTGTCTTGAATCGTGTATTGACAATGTATGCATTCATGTCGTTCTTGTCTTAATTTCCCTCGTGCATATGTTCTTCGTGGATGGTCTAATGCACAAAAAAAAAATCCAGAGAGTGTTATTGGGTGTTGGAATGCTGGAACGGTATTCAGGCACCAAATAGCACTCTCTGGATTTTTTTTTTGGCTCTCTGTTCGCGTGTATAAATGCGTCAAAACTGCTAAAAATCGCATGTATATACGCGGATACTCTATAAAATACGCATGTATAAATGCATCTAAATTAAAAAAACGCGTGTATAGACGCATGTATCAACACGTCTGAGTACATCTGAACTGAACAGAACGCGTGTATACACCCGTGTATGAGCGCGTCTGGGAGGTCCTATACACGCACTTTTACACGCATGTCTCTGGCCGCGCTGATACACGCGCTGATACACGGGCCCGCTACTTTTTTTCACAAGTCATTTTTAGCGGCTAGGAGCGCGGGTATGAGCCCGATCCCTTGTAGTGTATCCTTATTCATGATTTACCAAACTAGAATTACTCGTCTCAGGTTTTTCTCAGTCTAAGAAACATAAATGTTTTCATTTTGGAGATAGACCATCGGAAGCTCGATGAGACACCACAGCTCTCCATTCAAACCTCTAAACAAGTTGAATTCCTCTAGCTACAACATATCCTAGTGAGGCCTTCTCATGATTCTTTCCTTATTGGGATCATTTCCAAGTCTATGTTCAATCAACTTTGCTTAAGGTTATTCATGTACAAAGATGGTAATTCAATTGTTCTTTTTGTATATAATTAAGACTAATTCTATAAGGCCATTCTTGTATAGAAACAAGAGTCATTCTAAAGTGCTTTTTATATAGAAACCATTATTATCCTATTTGTTCTATTCATCCCTTAACCTTAGGTCAAAAATCTCTAGGGATTACTCTTAAGGACTTCTTCTCTTTAAAAGTCCCATAAATTTATGTCATCATGATTTTTTTAAACTGCATTTCCCTTGATATCATCTTCATAATGCTTAAGGATTAGGCCTTTGCATATTGATCCCTACTTTTTTAATTCTTGATTTTAATCCTAGTTCTTATTTAGTCTCAAAAAAAAAATTGTTTACTTCTAAACCTTATTTTTGAGATATATTCATTGAGACTTTTAATTTTCAAGTTCATTTCCCTTGATATCATCTTCACAATTCTTAAGGATTAGGCCTTTGCACATCAATCCCTAACTTTTTTATTCTTTTTTAAATCCTAGTTCTTATTCACTCTTTTAAAAAAAAGCTACCTCTTAGACTTTATTTTTTAGATGTAATGCTACTCTTGATTAAGGGACTCTTAATCTCTTGATTTAGGGATTAATGGGGTGTTTCTCTCTCTAAAAACATGCTTTTCTTGTAATTATCTAATCATATTTCATACAACTTAATTCTCCAAAGTCAATTTTAGGGTTTTTAACACAATAGTATCCTTCTCTTTACACATCTCTTTTCCTCTCTAGAATCTCCTCTTCTATCTCTAGATTTCCCCTTCTAGAGTTTTTCTCTTACCAATTCAAAAAAATTAATGAATTCTAGATCTCAATCCTAGCACTTTCTAATTGAAATAAGTTATTTATCCTAAATCATTTATCATATGGAAGGGTTAATGTACACATATGTGCACAATTTGATGTGCACATTTCCGTACACATCTCATTTTAACCCTAACTAATATAAAAAATCAAGGAGATTTAACTTGTCCTATCCTAAGTCCAGCCTCTTAAATTTAGATACACAAATAGTAAAATATAGTGTTTCATCCCTTAGTATAAATTTTATCATAATGTTATATTATAGATAAGGCATATTCCTATCTTAAGCTAAGGTGGATTTCTATGATTAAATATTTGTTTTTGAGGGCATGTGCAAAAAGTATTCCTTATTTAAAATTTTATCTCATTCCTCAATTAAATCAAATTCATATCCCCCATGTTTCTCTCCTTATTGGGATCATTTCCAAGTCTATGTTCAATCAACTTCATGTGCATGATTGATTGGTTGAGCATAATGAAAAAATGAGAAAAATTTGATCTTATGCACTCCGACGTGAAACTGCAGAAAATGGTTTCACGCCGTGAGTGAAAAGGTTCGACGTGAAATTGTAGAAAATGGTTTCACGCCATGAGAAGGTCCAATGTGAAACTATAGAAAATGGTTTCACGTCGTGTGAAAAAGTCCAAAACAATTCACGTCGTGAAACGGTAATTTTCACGTAGCCACTCATACAGCACCACGTGGCTTACTTCATTAAGGTACCGACGGTTGCATTATAAAATTAAATTCTCTTTCTTCTTTCATCATTTCATCGTTTTTGCAATTATCGATCTTCTGCATTCGATTGTGTGTACATCTTCGAGCTCCCATCTTCCTTACGATCTCCTCGACCATTCCCTTCAAGGTGGGAGTCTAACTCTTATCTTCTTTTTCTTTTCTTTTTGTTGTTTTTTATCAATGGCTTCTATTATATTGTGGAAATCATCATCGATTCTCATTTCATTCACGAACACATCACATGTGCATAAGAAAAATCAACCAAGTATAAAGATTCTATAAAAAGATTCACGAACACCGAGTCTTTGTGTTACACGATAGTGATGACAACTTTTTCACGGCCCACCATTTCATGGGTCTGCGTTTTCATGCACAACCATTTCACGGCCCACGATTTCACGAGTCTGCGTTTTCACGCACAACCATTTCATGGCCCACCATTTCAGGGGTCTACGTTTTCATGCCCAACCATTTCACGGCCAACAATTTCAACGGGTCTACGTTCTCACGCACAGCAATTTCATGACCCACCATTTCATGGGTCTGCGTTTTCACGGCCAATCATTTCATGGCCCAACATTTCACGGGTCTACATTTTCACACAACCATTTCACGGGTCTACGTTTTCACACACAACCATTTCACAGCCCACCATTTCATGGGTCTACATTTTCACGCACAACCATTTCACGGCCCACCATTTCACGGGTTTGCATTTTCACGCCCAACCATTTCATAGCCCACCATTTCACGGGTCTACATTTTCATGCACACAGCCATTTCACGGCCCACCATTTCACAAGTCTGCATTTTCACGCACAAACATTTCACGGCCCACCATTTCATGGGTCTATATTTTCACATGCAACAATTTCACGACTCAGCCATTTCACGGGTTTGCACTTTTACGGGTCAACCCTCTTCGCACCCCCTACTACTTCATGCCATATGTTAACTACTAACATAAAATTACTTCTACACTAACGAACTCTCTAACCTATTCCACATCAATATATATATAGAACCATATGTATATCCAAAAAAAAAAGAAAAAAAAAGAAAAAAAAAGAAAAAGAAAAGATGGTATCAAGCCCCACCACTCATTAGATTGATACCTTGTGACTATACTAATGTCAGCCTCTCGGAGTCCGAAGCACATGAAACCCCGGCCGCATCACAAGCTACAAGTGCTACGGGATCCCTACCCAGTCAGAGAAAAAGGATAATCTATAAACCAAAGCTTAATTTCTTGGGTCCCTATTCCCAAGCATTCCAGGGGACCATCATCACCAGCAAAATGCAAATGCCCCATGGAAAGGTATCTCTCCACTACCATAGCCCCAACGAGTGTCTGAAGATACTAGAGGAAGCTGAAGTTCAAGCGAAGGTGGAAAGAATTGCACTAAGTGCAATGGCCCAAATTTTTCATTGAATAATTGACACAGAATTATGTGCAGAGTACCTAGAAACCTACAACAAGGGAACCAAGAGGGAGAATCACAAAGGCCGATGGCACCACTGAAGAACTCCTCATCACCGAGGACTTGATAAGAGAGGCTCTACACCTTCCAGCTATAACTAGACATCATTCACACAGCATTGACAAGATGCCAATGGAGGACATGCGCAAGAAGATAGCATATAATTTGAATGGTGCTAAGTATGAAATTATTAAAGATGAGGCAATAGAAAAAGCTTGCAGGGAAATATCCTTGATGTTGCAAATAAAGCCAATAGACAGATACAACAGGGTGAGCCTCCATAGAATCGCCAAGGTACAGGAAGATTTGGCATTTACCTCCACAAGGAGATGGAAAACTATTTAAAATCTCACCAATCCAAAATAAGTAACCCATACCTCCTCGCATAGGTCCTCAACCATATAGCAAAAAGGCCTCTCAAGGTACCGAAGCAGAAGAACGACTGCTTAGTGCAGCCCAAGGTAACACAACTAGAACTGATCAAGAAGGATAATCCATCTTGATGGAGACCCAGGACATCTTACAGTAGATCAAGAAAAACCGCAAAAAGAAGATAGATAAAAAGATGCGGGGGGCCTCATTGATGTTGCAACAAAATCACAAAGAATAGAGGAGAAAGTTGCAACTGAGATTTGAACTTACCAAGAAGTAATATAGAAAACCATCTTCACTCAAATAACACAGGAGCCCCAACAACAACTTACCCCCCCAGCCAACCCTACCCAGCATATATTTACTACGTTATCTCCTCTTAAGGACTCCATGATGGCAAACATACCCATTGAAACAGCTCTAGAACCTACCACACTCATGATGCAAGCTGAAGAAACAAGAAGTGAAGAAGAAGCCCCCACAGCCCAAACACCAGCAACAGCAGCTGAAGGACCCATGGAAGCAAGCAAACGCTAAAGATCTCTAGAGCCATCAAGTCCAAGCAAGCGAAGACGATTGGAAAATAAAGAAGGACTACCACAGCTTGCATCCTTGCACAACATCGACTACCAACATGAGACTATTGAGGGACTAGACGAGCTCCTCAATCAACAACTAAGTGGGTTGGAAACAAAATCAGGGATCGATAAACTAAGGGAGCAGGAGAAAAAAGTTTGGTGAAGCCATCTCCTCACCACCCATATGCTGCATGATCGTAACAGTGCACTCTGGAAGCAAGCAAAGGACACATCAGCACAGGTGCAAAAGATACGGGCAAACCACGAGGAGGCAGCAGAATCAACACACAGGAAAGTTATTAGAAAAAGCTTACAAGCTGCAGAAGAGCAGGAAAAGAGATACACATACCTGGAAAGTAATAACCTTGTGTTAAGCCATACCATAGTCCAAAAGATAAAAGAGAATGCTGATCTCAATGCCAAGCTAGAACAAGGAAAGGACAAACTCAAGAAAGAGGTAAATCACACAAAGGAAATCAAAGCATTACATGAGCAACAAACACAAGTCTTCTAGGAAAATGCCAGGGCCAAGGAAGAGGTGCTACAAAACCGAATTATGTAGCTAATAGCACAACTCAAAGCAGAGGAAGAAAGAGCAAATCGCCTACAACAAGAATGGGAACTAACCAATAAGACTCATGCAGAGAAAATCCAAGCCCTCAATGAAACCATAAGCACAAGCCAGGTGGAAGCACACACAAAAGAGCTCGCACACTAAGAAATAATGATGCTGCTCACCCAACAGCTCCAAGACACTCAGAACCTAGCAGCTCAAAAACTCCATGAGATTACTACAGCTCAGGAAAGGGAAGCAAGCACCGCCCGACGGGCCCAATAAGTTGCCACAAGAAGATTTGAAGACTTAGATGCTGCAAGGATGGTCCAAGAAACAACCATTTCTAACCTCCTTAGCAACATGGACTCCCACCTACAAGAGCTCGAGCGCCAGCTAGCATTACAAGAAAGAAGTCATAGGCTGGAGCCGAGCAATGACCTTCGTTTCCTCATTGAGTGTGCCTCCAAGTTGGGACAGTTGCCAGTAACTCCTCGGGCCCCTCCTCAGACTCTTTCTATGTTTTTGTCTACACTAACCCTCTCTTTGCTTCAGTATGATATAAACCTCGCTGAATATATAGGCCTAGGTAAACTAGCTTTAATCAAACAAAATACTGAAAGAGATGCTGACCCCACAATAATTATGGGTGTTTTGAGACGTGACTTAGTATTGACTAACCCTCAAGATATCTTTTTCTATCCCCTCCACCCTATCATCTTAAACCTTCATAGTTGGTGCCATGTGCTCAAAAACTCATAAATTCTGGACAACAATGTCAAAAGATTAGACCTGTTTGTTCGAGATGACATCCCAGAGATGCCCACCAACTACGAAGTTGTAACATAAAGTTACCAATGGGTCATAACTCACGGTTGGTTAGAGGTCTATAACACTCACCAACATCTAAATCTCTATGAGTCTACTCTATATCACCCTTATGGCATTCTAAAACTCTACAGTAATATTTACAAACATTTAGAAGCCATGATGACAACTATACAATAAAATTTTGATGCTACCCATATAGAGTACCCTACTATAAATGAAGAAGAAATTCCAGACTTAAGGGATTTTTTTAAGACTCATAAGCCCAATCACCCAACCTAGCACAGAACAGGGTCAAGAAGAAACATCTTCATTTTTAAAATCCACTTACCCTGTCTATGCTAATGTCACTAGTAAATTACTTAGCCCCTATCCTACCTCACAACTTACTAACACCTCTCAGACCGAATGTATCTTCTCATCCTTTTATCCTCCAGACACTAATTTTCCCACTAACACTCTTGCCCCCCCCCCGAGAGGAGGTACGGGCAACTGCCCCATCTTCACCATGGCATGCGCAAGAGGTAAGACATACAACACCAAAAGATAATCTTCAATCATTTACTGATGACACACTTTTGGATGATTTGACAGCTACAGAGTACGAGGGACTTATCAGAGTAGGAAATCCGCTTTTGAAACCCAAGCTGATGTTCAAAGAACTAATGCATATTATTCCTTTTGAACCTAACCGATGGATCATGCTGGAGGCATACTCAGAGGTCACTCCAACAAGGAAACACAATGTACCATACCCTCTCCGTGCACCACAACCTAATCTTGAGGAATTGCTTCCATTGATGGGAGAGGGTACTTTATGGGTAAACATGGCTAGGCACAAAAGCTCACCACACAATTAGCAGACTTATTGGAGATCACAATAGCACTTTTATGATCAGTTACTATTTTCATATAGGTGGCAAAAAGCAAACCCTGTACACACACCAGCAGAGGCGGTTGTGCTACCATCACCACACCCTTGCCTCAAGGATTTCAGACTTTAACCCGAATGGAGAAAGGAGTACCTCGAGATTCCCGAATACAGTAACCAGGTGTACATGACAGCGCCACACCCACATTGCGGGTCGATCCATTGTACATGCCAATCAAGAGACGATGGACTCCACTAGAGTTTCACAAAGCCAAAAGACGTGACTTTCATGTGTGCTACAATTTCCCAATCTTTGTACCAGCAACTTCTGGCCACATACAAGAATAAAGACAACAGTTATTGACATGGATCCGGGCATGGCGCAGTATCCCCGACCCCACTATTGCAGCCAGTGTCAGATTCTTGAAGCTGGTGGTGGTCCTCATAGACCAACTAAAGGAACATTATGATGGTCATGAAGCAGACAACTTAAGGTTCAACATGAGCCAAGGACAACCAGATCGAGGGATCATGCTTTATTACAACCATCTGCGTTGTCTTCCAGGCTACATGCACATCATATTTGAAGATATGGTGGATACTGGATTTTGGAGATCCCATTTAGCCTTCAGACAAACACTTAAAAAGCTCCAATCCAGAAGGAATTTTTACCGACATGAGTTCGGTGACCAAGTCTTTCGACCTAGGTAACAGGTTCTGAGGACATAACCCACATTAGGAAGGGGGGATGTTAATCCCATTTTGGATTAACAAACATGATCCTCAATTGAGAAAATTAATGTCATGAAATGGCACTATAAAAGTTATACATTATGAGATATTGGTGTTTAAGGCTAAAAATTAGATGCTCTTTTTGACTACTTTTTGTCTTTAAGTTTGTCATAATCGGATGTAATAAAAAGTGTCTTTTGGGATCTGGATGGAAGTTAGAAGTCGTGGGAGTCTTTATATAGGAAGTAGTTTTTGGTGGTTAGACAGGGGGAAGACGAAGATGAAGATGTTTTCTAGGCAGATTTTCTGTGTATTTATGGGCGGATTTCTGAATGCAAAATGTAGTTTGTCAATCTACTTGTCAATCTAGTTGTCACTCCTTTTGTCACCAATGTTGTCATTTAGTTTGCCAAACAGTTTGTCGTCGTCAGGAAGTCTGAAGTTCTTTAAAGTTTTGTGGAAGATGTGATAAGCAATAAACACTTGACGATCACGGTGTTTGTGATGAATTTCATGCGCGGGCTTACATTCTTCTATTAATGGTGAGTGCTGGAAGATGAAGAGATTTATGTAGGCAATGGTTAGATTTTTTTTCATTCATGCATTTATAGTGGCGGGGGTTTGAGTTCGCTCTAGAGGATTCAGGGGAATCATCTCATTTCTATTTTACAAGGTCAAGAGCAAGGAGTTTGGGTTTGCAGCATCGGGGAGATGACCAACATTAACGATTGTCGCGATGAGAGTGGAATGTCAACAGATAGTTCTGATGAGGATTCAAAGAATGCGGTAGTTAATTCAGGGGCAGCAACTCTAGGATTAGCAGGAGGATTTCCACATGTATTAGCAACAGTAGTAATACAACAGGCATTATTGCCTCGAAGATGGTTGCAATTCAATCTGTTACTGAATAGGAGAACCAACAGGCAGGTACTCCCAAATAGACCTTTTAACATGGCAGCAGAGCGGCTAGAGCAGATTTGCGCGTCAAACTTGGAAGCTTTTCAGAAAAGTCAAAAGAAGACCCTGATTGTCACGTAGCTCAATTTGAGACTCGATGGCAGGCTAGAGGATTTGCCGGAGTATATGATGCGCAAGCCAAGATGCAAAAGTTTGAGGCAACATTTGAGGGGAAAGCTGTACAATGGTTTAGCAATTTTGTGCCAGGACATTTTGCAGATTATGATGCATTGAGGATTGCATTTTTGAATCGGTTTCGAGTGGAAAAGACCGCTAATGTTGATAAAACTTAAGGCAGTAAAGCAAAAGAGGATGTTTGTGGAAGATTACACACAGAGGTTCAATCGGTATGTGAGAAGGCTCACTCCTCAAGAAAGGCCCACTGATGAGATGCTGGCAGCATATTATGTTAAAGGCCTCAGAAAGGAGTTGCAGAATGCAGTAGTAGCTCATGTTGATGTTGTGGGAGGAATGAATGAACTCATTAAATACTACAACTCGAGCAGCGGAGAAAAGGTTTGGTTTATCAGGTTTGAGCTCTGGAAAAAGGCATTCAAAGAGGAAGAAGAAGAAGGAGAAAAAGAGGAAGAAGTCAAGTGATGATAGTACGGATGAGGATTCGAAGTCGGATTCGGATACGAATTCTGATACGGATTCAAGTTCAGGTAGTGCTGATGATTCTAGTAGTGATTCAAAGTCAAGGGATGAGGAGCACAAGAAGAAGAAACAAAAGGGGAAGTTAAGTAAGAAGTCAAAGGAAAAGACTAAGGAGGTGTCAGTTGAGAAGGCTGTGGAAAAGAAGTTGAAAGAGATGGGATTTCAAAAGGAGTCAGAAAAGAAGATAGAGCACTGTGACATTTGTGTCAAAGATGGTCACAAAACCACGGATTGCTGGTATAATCCTAGCTTTAGGGGGGTAATTCTTGAGAGAATACAACAAAAGATGCAACAAAATATGACACAGTCTCATGGCATTTTCGGATGAGCAGAGATCATTTGGAAATCAAGGATGGCAGAGGCCGCAGCAACCCTATCCGAATTGGAGACTATCACGGAGACCACCATTTAAAGGAAATTTTAATCAAGAAGGAAGATCAAGATTTGGTGGATGGCAAAATTTTTGGCAGTCATGGGGAAGGAATTGGAATCAACAACAATAGGGATGGTCACAATAGCAAAATTGGCAGCCGCCACCGAATTGGAATCAGCAAGGCTGGAATCAGCAGAACTGGACTCCGCAGGGGTGGAATCAACCAAGACCTCCTCAACAACTACCTCAGTTACCTGCGCCACCTGTGCAGGCAGAAGTGAATAAACCTCCACAGAGTAATATGGTGAATGTGGATGTTTGTTTGGAAGCAAGAGCAAGTGGAGTAATGGCGGAATGTGGGATAACATGTGACTGTTCGGAGTGTGTTGTACGGGATTTAGAAGTTATGGCAGTTACACGTTCCAAAGCAAAGCTAAAGTCTCCATTGGATTGGGAGGAACAGAAGGATGTTTGTGAAGAAGTAACTGAAGAAATTTTTGATGTTCAACAGAAAGAGGAAATGTAGCAGAGAAAGAAGATAAGGAGGAGCATAAGGAGGTTAAGTCAGAAGCATTGTTTCAAGAGTTGTTGAAATAGTCCTATCAGTTTTACATTGGATCAATTGCTTTCATTGGTTCCGATGTTTAGGGATCGAGTTTATTCGGCTATGGGAAAGTCGAAGGTGTCAGGAATCCGGGCTGTGTTGAATCAAAGTGTGGGCAGTCTCAAGATGTGGATTAAACTATCCCCATAGTTCAACTGGATTTTGATGATCGGAGATTTTCAACAGTTTTTTTGGATGGTGAATCTGGAGTCAATATTTTGTCAGAATTGGAGTTTTTGAAGATGAAGAATGTTCAGCTTGAGCCAGCACCATTTCAGGTATGCATGGCGGATCAAAGTTGGGTTCAACCTATTGGGATGCTGAGGAAACAATCTGTTATCATACAAGGTTTGCAGTTTCCAGTAAATTTTATTGTTTTGCGGATGAAGGATGATGCAAATGCATATTCAATGCTGTTAGGAAGGCCGTGGTTTAGAATAGCAAAGCTCAAGCTAGATTGGGAGAAGAATGTGGTCACATTAAAGAAGGGTAAGAAAGTGATTACAATACCAATGGGATCTAAGCAGGAGCTGTCAAGGGCAGTGAAGCCAATGATGGCACAACCAATTAGTTTAGCGGAAGAAGTTGAGGATGATGAGGAAGATAATTTTTTGGCAGCCAATCGAATAGTGGTTCCTGTTTTTGAAGTGGATGTGGAACGGATTCTTGATAGATATGTGGATTATCCGATTCAGGAGGCTGCGTTTTGTCAAACAGTTGTTGACAGTACTTCCGAGCAGATTCCGCAGATAAAGGAAGAAAAAATTGATGATGATCACAAGGTGGAGGAAGTTAATGATACTGCAGAGATCGCGCCTAAGGAGGCAATCATTAGAGCAGAGTTCTTGTATGATAAATTGATGAAGAAGGTTTCCAAAGTAAAGGAAGATGATTTGTAGGATTTAAATTTGGGATCTGTAGAGAATTCGAAGGTTGTCAAAGTGAGTGTCAACCTGGATGATGATTTCAAGGACAATTTAAAGGTGTTGTTGCAGGAATTCATGGATGTGTTTACTTGGGATTATTCTGATTTGAAGGGTATGGATCCGCAGGTATATAGGCATCAGATAAATTTAAAGAAGGATGCGGTGCCTGTGATTCAGCAAAGGTACCGAATGAATCCGAATTACGCCAAACAGGTGAAGGAAGAGTTGGATAAACTTCTCAATGTTGGATTTATCATCCCAGTGGATAAAGCAGAGTGTTTGTCCCCAATTGTGGTGGTGCCAAAGAAGTCAGGGAAAATCGGAGTTTGTGTGGATTACAGAAAGTTGAATGCAGCACAACCATTGCAGATCCATTTCCATTGCCATTCATTGATTCAGTTTTGGATGATGCTGCAGGGCATGAGATGTATAGCTTTCTTGATGGATTTTCTGGCTATAATCAGATTCCAATGGTAGAAGAGGACATTGAGAGAAGATAGCTTTTATTACTGAATGGGGAGCATTTGCTTATACAATGAGATGAGCTCTAGGTTGAAGAATGGGCCACCTTTATTTTCAAAAGCAGCTTTCAAAACTTTTGAACCATATTTGACAGAATTTATGCGGATTTTCATGGATGATTTCTCAGTTTTCGGGGAGAAGATTAAACATTTGGAGCATTTAAGGAAATGTTTGGAGCGGTGCAGGATGTTTAGAATGTCTTTAAGCCCACACAAATGTGCTATTGCAGTTCAAAAAGAAAAGCTACTAGGTCACATCATATCCAAGGAAGGGATGTCAATTGATGCTGACAAGATTAGTGCAATTCAGAGGGCAATAGCACCGAATAATTTGAAGGCAGTTATGCGGTTTCTTGGTCAAACTAAATGGCATAGCCGTTATTTGAGATATTTGGCTGATGTGTGTGCACCTTTGAGTCATTTGAACCAAAAGGATGTGAGTTTTGTGTGGGGTGAAGCACAGGAAAAAGCCTTTCAGATTATCAAGAAAATGTTGGTAGTTTCACCTATCCTTCAACCACCAAATTGGGAGTTACCTTTCCATATTTATGTGGATGCGTCGGATATGGCAGTCGGAGCTATTTTGATGCAGGAGAAGATTCCAGGATGGTTTAGACCAGTGTACTATGCAAGTAGAATGCTAAATCCAGCTGCTGAAAGGAATTACACTGTCACAGAGAGGGAAGCTAGGGGAATGATTTTTGCATTGGAAAAATTCAGGCATTATTTGTTGGGAAACAAAGTTGTTTTTCATGTGGATCATCAAGCTCTGTTGTTTTTGGTCAATAAACCAAAGCTGGAAGGAAAGCTTGCAAGATGGACGCTTTTGTTGCAGGAATTTGATTACACTGTAGTGCATACTCCTGGAAATCAGCATGCAGTGGCAGATTATTTGAGCAGGCTGGAAAATGTCTCGAATACATCAGGGGTGTCGAATGAATTGCCAGATGTGGAATTGTTTCAGGTTCAAGGTCAAGCATATGACAACTGGTATGACCAAATGGTTCAGTTTTTGACCGATGGGGTATTTCCTTCCAACATGACAACTGATCAGAGGAAGAAGTTTGTTCTAAGGAGCAGACCATTTTTTATAATTGCCGGATCTTTGTATAGAAGAGGAGGAGATCAGATCATTCAGTGATGTGTGCCAGATGAAGAACATAAGAAGGCAGTTTTTACCAGAAGCACATTTTGGTGTAGTTGGAGGTCATTTTTCGGGAGAGATTACTGGTAGGAAGATTATGCAAGCTGGACTCTGGTGGCCATTATTGCTGAGGGACGCTTATTCATTTGTAAGAGAATGTGTGCAATGCAGAAGATGGGCCAACCAACATCCATGGATCGGTCATCCGGATATTACCCCTTGAACCATTTTCAAAATGGGGTCTTTATTTTGTTGGGCCAATTAAGCCAAAATCCAGAAGAACAGGAGCAAGGTACATCCAGGTTGCAACAGATTATGCCACCAAATGGGTGGAAGCAATGGCTTTGAAGGATAACAAGGTAGCTAGTCTGGCTAGGTTCCTGTACAAAATGATGACCAGATTTGGGTGTCTGATAGAATTGGTGTCTAATCAAGGTGTCCATTTTCTAAATTCAATCATTAAGGAGTTGACATCCAAGCACATGATTCTACATAAGAAATCTACCCCGTATCATCCGCAAGCTAATGGGCAGGCGAAAAGCACAAATAAGGTGCTAGTGAGGATTTTGAAGAAGATTGTTTCTGAAAATAGGGCAGATTGGGATGAGAAATTGGATTCGGCATTGTGGTCATTCAGGACTGCATACAAAGTGGCAACAGGCATGACACCTTTTAAGCTAGTTTATGGGATTGAGGCAGTTGTCCCTATGGAATATGTGATATCTAGTTTGAGGCTTGCAGTTCAGCATAGATTGAGCCCTGAAGATTCAGTGATGCATAGGCAGCAGGAATTGTTAAAGTTGGAAGAAGATAGAATTTTTAGTGCTTATGTGGCGGAAGTAAGTCGAAACAGAAGGCAAGCATGGATGACAAGGTAGGTCAAATTTAAAATTTTTCAGAAAGGTGATTGGGTGATGATGTACAATTCAAAACTAAGGCCACACCTGGGAAAGTTGAAGCATAGGTATTTTGGTCCATATGAGATTGTGCAAGAATTGGGGCAAGGAACTTTTAGATTGATAGATGTGTTTGGAACTCCTATCCCTTAGCTAGTAAATGGATTCTGACTAAAGAAGTTTTATGGCAAGATTCTTGAAATTCCAAGATGGATGATTAATAAGGCTGAAGACATTGCTGTGAGGCATGTGGGAGTTGAATTAGAAATTGGAGTAGAATTAGTGAGGAAAGTAAGTTGGCAACCAAGTTTCTAGGGGAATTTGATGGCAGGCCAAAGCGGAATCGGAATGTTTGTGGGAAAGAAGTTTTTGGATAGACATTGTCAGATATTTTGTCAAAGGGATAGCCGAAATGGAAGTCAAAATGAGGGGAATAAATTATTTCAAGGGAATCTTTGCACTCAAGTTAAGAAAAGAATGGTGCCACGTGTGAGACAGATTTTAGGCACACCTTTTGAGAAATTTGCATGGGGTGCATTTTTTGAGAAGGAGCACCGTGATAAACCTGCGAAGGGTCGACATGCCCGACTAGTCCAAATCAATGTGTGTGGAAGCTTGGTGTTTTTGAGGGTTTTCTGTGTCCTATTCAAGATGTTCTCTGAGAGTTTGAGGAAGAAAGTCTTCATGCAGCCCTAGGAGCAGGGAAATGATCTTATGCCGCAGACGCGTTCGATGAAGGTAGCTTTGGAGGAATTGAAGACGCTGCGGGTTACTGTGCAGGTGATTGAAGATGATGATGAAGCCAACAATGTATCAGAAGCTCAGAGTCATGACACGGAGTTGGATGAATGTATTGATTTGCATGCAAATGAAACGAAGGTTTGGCTAAAGCGGATTGGATTGTTTGAGTATGCACAGTTGCCTTGGTCTGCATGGCAGCAAAATCCTTATGAGAGTAGCAGATGCAGCATTTGAGAGAAAACAGGGGCTACATCACTGATGATAGAGGTGACGCTGCAATTGGCTGAGGTGTTTAAGTTGCCAAATCAAGAGGGTGCAAAGATGAAGAAGATTACGGAGTCTATCATGAAAGGGGAGTTTGGGCCGCCATAGGGCACCAGGGGTTATTATATGGTGAGGAATGCAGAAAAAGTGAGAAGCGAGCATCTGTTTTGGTACTTGGAAAAAATCTGTTTGCTGGCAAAGACAACATACATGTCCAAAGAGGTGTTTGCACCGTTATGGAATGCAGAGCGTGGGGTTCACATTGATTGGGCCTCATTTCTTTTTGAGAGACTGCAAATTGCGGAGATCAAAGATAAGAGGAGATCATCGTCCCTAACGAAGCTTGTCCCATATTTGGGGGGTATTTTTAGTCATGTGTTGCAGGTACGTGTGGGACCGGTGATAACACTGTCGAAGGAGGCAAAGAAGCGAGAACTGGAGTACAGATCTCAATCGGGCTCAAAGCAAAAGCCAGCAAATCGCATAACTTGGGTGACTCCGGAGTGTAGTGATGCGATAGCCCAAGGGGGAGTAAGTCTACATTGTTTTCTTCTTTGCCAAGTGTGCCTCATGTAGGGCCAAAGGCCAAGACTTTCACTTTCATTCCTCAAAAGTTGGGGGAAAAGTCGGGAGAACAGAAGCCATTTCAATCTGTGTCCAAGCCTCTGATGTCACAGAGTAATGTGCAGTTCAAGTCCTTTGAAGACCGGATTGTGGAGCCTATGTCAGATAATAATTTTCTGATAAACAGATTAACTTCATTGATCAGTATGGAGAAAGCAGTCTTGGAGGGGCAATCCGTTACAGGTGTGCTGGTGGCAGAGGCAGATTTGGAAGAGTTGAAGAAAGAGGTGCAACAATATACTCAAAAATTATGGAGTCATGCCAGTCGCATGTTTGAAGAACATTTGGGGGAGCCCATTGACAAATTCAGAATGTGGTTTGAAGCTACAGGTGATAAGCATGTTCGAAATGAAAATGAGGAGCTGAAGCAGACTGTGGCAGATTTGCAACAGCAGTTGGAAGTGGAGCGAAAGGTCAATGTGGTGCAGTTGGAGTTTGAGGGGGAAGGATCAGGAGTTAAAGCGAAGGTAGACAAGCAGGATGAGCTTCAGGTGAATACTGTTGTTCTTCTAGAGGCAGAGCCAGAAGCTGAGAAGACAAAGAAGTTGGAAGTTGAAGTGAAAGTTCAAGATGCAAGTACTGAGAAGGATAAGGCAGAAAATAATCCAGATCAAGGGATTGTGGATCCAAAGTTAGCCTTTGGCTCAAGCCACCGAGCTGTGCCAAGTGTTTAAGGCTAAAAATTAGATGCTCTTTTTGACTACTTTTTGTCTTTAAGTTTGTCATAATCGGATGTAATAAAAAATGTCTTTTGGGATTTGGATTGAAGTTAGAAGTCATGGGAGTCTTTATATAGGAAGTAGTTTTTGGTGGTTAGACAGGGGGAAGACGAAGATGAAGATGTTTTCTAGGCGGATTTTCTATGGGCAGATTTCTGAATGCAAAATGCAGTTTGTCAATCTACTTGTCAATCTAGTTGTTGTCACTCCTTTTGTCACCAATGTTGTCATTTAGTTTGCCAAACAGTCTGTCAGGAAGTTTGAAGTTCTTTAAAGTTTTGTGGAAGATGTGATAAGCAATAAACAATTGGCCACCCAAGGCCTCGTAAGTTTTGGGTGCCCGAAGAGACACAATCCCCTTTGTGCTATTGAGAGTTCTCCCTTCTTTGTGTCTTGAGAGAGATTGAAGAAGCGAGAACATTCTAGCATTGTGCCTCTCCTATGCTTGTATGATTCATACTTGTATGAGAGAGTGTGTGAGAGAGAGTGATTGTCCTATGCAATGGTGTGAGCGACTCCATCGAGATAGCGTGGAGTTTGGAGCTTAACAAAGCGAGCTTGGAGGGACTCAAGATCGAAGCATTTTTGGTAAGTACCCTACGAGCGACGGTTGTGATCTATTACTCACTCATTAGGTGAATGTGTAGAGAAGATATAGAAAGAGATTATTATGAAAGATGTTTTCTTCCTTGAATTGCTTGTGCAAATATAAGAAAATGGTGGTTATAACTCCATGCAAGTGAATGGGATATGAAAAGTCATAAGTGAATAAGAAAATGGGGGAAGTCTAAGGTCCTAAGAGTCATTTCACATGCAACGGCATAAGTAGGTTTCACGGTTGCACTTGCAATTCTACACTTTCTCATATATGTTATGGTTGGAAAATGAAGTTTCTTCTATTATGAATGATTATGGTTTCCATGGTTTTCTTCATTTCCTTATAGTTTGAGCCTATTACACCAATATTCAAGAGTTGCCCATAAATACATGAATTAAATGTTTTCTAGGCAATTTTGACCTTTCCAATTTCCCTAGTCTTCTTCTTCTTCTTCTTCTTGCTTATATTGGATTTGATTCTAAATTGCTTATCATTCTTTAGCTTCTTTCTCATTTTACCCATACTCATCGTATAATCTATAAATTCTATTTATTTAAGGAAATCTTATCCAGTAGTTTTTTATTCTTCTTGTGGTGGCTAAGTTTGTCTTGCTCGTAGCTCATGGGCTCCTCTCACTTTTATAAACCATTGTCTTAGTATGAATAGTTTTATTAACCCTTTCCAAAGACCTCCATGGCATCAATGCCGACCACCACACCACATCACTTTCACCACCTTTGAGCCATGCGCACTGAAATGTGTGGAATTCACTTAAAAACCATGTTTTGTATATTTTAGGTGTGAAGAGTGCTAGCTTTAGAATAGGTGTTTACACTACCTAGAGTAGCCAAATGAGCCCAAGGACTAGAATTTTAACTTTGGCCACCCATGAGTGTGAACCCTAGGTAACTACTAATAGAGATCTCTTCTTCTCCATTGTCTTGCTTCTTGCCTAATCTAATTAGAGCTAATATATGCTCATTGTGTATGTGTGTGTGTATGAGAGAGAGAGAGACAGTGAGTGAGATGAGGGTCGATCTTCCTTTGGAGTCCAGTGGTAAGAAGAGTGGAGATTTGGAGGTCTACATGGCAACATCATCTGCTACAAGAATCCCAAGCACAAGTGTTCATGAGGTAAGTGAAACAACTTGCCTCTATATTTGTTAGCTAGGTCATGGAACATTGGCTTCTTAATTGAGTTGTTTTATGCTCTCAAGTGTGGTTGGGAAAATCCCCTTTCATAATATAAGTGGCACCATTACTGGAATAGCCCACTATCTAGCTACAATGCATCTTGAATGCATTGTATCTCAGTTTTGAGTTGTTTTATGCTCTCAAGTGTGGTTGGGAAAATCCCCTTTCATCATAAGTGGCACCATTACTGGAATAGCCCACTACCTAGCTACAATGCATCTTGAATGCTTGTGTGTGGTTTGTTTTTGTGAAAATCCTTAGGGAAAATTTGGACTCAAATTGGGCCCTTTAAGGATTGCTACACATTCTCTCTACAAAAATTGTGAAATTTTTACAAATAAACTTAGAAGTGAGTGGAGTTTGGATTTACTCTTCGACACTTTTCTAATGATATATAGCATGATGGGAGATTTTGCATATTCAAGAAGTCCCCAAATTTGTTGTTGACGCACACTGTAAATCAACACCATATTACCCACAACAAAATGGCCATTTAGAGAGAACCAACAAGGTTCTTATTTCAATATTAACAAAGACTATTGAGTCTTGATGCAATGGCTGGGAGTTTAAGCTCACAGCAACTTTATGGGCCTATCGCACATCATACAAAGTTTTTTAGTTGCATGCCATTTAGGGTGGTGTATGGACTTGAGGCAACAATTCCTTGGGAGTAATTTATCCCTAGCTTAAGGGTAGCAATAAATAAAAAGCTCGATGAATTAGCTGATCGGTTGTTTGTTATAGAATAACCTAGAGAGGAAAGATAAATTGCACTACAAAACATGCTGAAAGATAAGGACCAAAGAAAGAAGTGGTTTGACCAAAATCTCAAGGACAAGGAGATCAAGGTAGGAGATCTTATACTTATTTATGGGGTCTATAGAGAAAATAAAAAGCTCAAATATATTAGAAAGGGACTATTTAGGATTTGGGAAGTTACTCCACAAGGTACTATATGTGTTGAGACTCTTGACAAAGTTGAAATTGTCAGTTTCCTTAATAGTAGTAAGTTTACAAAATACTATGGACTCCTTACCAAAGAAAATCCTTACATGCTTCTCATGATAAGAAAGTTGCCATGGAAAGAGCCGCTCAAAATAAGTTCCAAGCCTAATAGGAGGCAAGGAAAAGATGGGCAAAACTTCAACAATTTTGTGGAGTAAAACTTGGACCTACTACACAAGCTTATATAAGAGAAGGTAATCGAAAACATGGAGAATCATATCCCAACTCTCAAAACACCCATTGAATTGCCTAGTCTCTATGGTAAAGTGTTCTATAATGCTATTCTTGACACGGTTGCTAGTCATAGTCTACTCTCTTGTTTTACTTATAGAACTATCATCTATGGTGATAAACAAGCACTTGGTTGTGGTAGTGTTTTGGTCATGCGTGTAGAAATTTTAAAAGAAAAAATGCATTGACCACATTAAATGTTGAGGCTTTGTTATTGGCTCCACATCAAATGCATTAGACCAGCAAACAACAAGCATTTGAGTGCTGATCCAATGTCATTCCCTCCCTATGGACATCCACTTCACCATCACAAGGTTCTTCATCTTCAAGATCCACATCTACATCTATCTCCATATAGAACCAGCTACCAGTATGCACCATGTCTTAGCTTGTGAGTGTCGAATGCTGTCTGCAATGTCCTACTTATGCTGGCATTATAGACCTTATTTTAGGCATTATGGGATAGGACTCTTGTAATCCATAATAGGAGAGACACCATAACAACATCATGACATGAGTGTACTTTCCCCAGTGGGAGAACGTATCAAGTAAGAAATGTAGACGAAGAGCTTATAGAGAAGAGAACTTATGCACTTATACCATCATTCTATGAAATAATGTTGTCGACTCCTTGTCCCTTTAGGAGCACGGTAGACCATTTCCTAGAGAGCTTATCCTAGTAGTATTTCCTAGCCACTTAGGTCACTTGCCTATAGTACCCATGCTATATCACAGTGAGGATGCACTCAACCCCTTGCCTCATACACCAAAGGAGGTATATATATTAGAAGCAAACTGTGAGAATGATGAAGTTAGTGAAACTCAGTCTGACTCAACATATGAGTTATATCTCTCTAATGACATGTTGCTCTGATTTTTGAAGATTCACAGCAAGCGAGGGAAGTTCTCAACATTAATTCGCAAGACGAACTTCCTAACCATACAACTAACTAGGTGTATTCTAAACCCATCCTCAACTAATGCTATTATTTTCAATTTCAATTCTTTTTTATAATTAGCTATCTAATGTTTGATTGAGTGCCTGCTTGTATCATTCTGTGAACTGATCTTTCACTTTTCTAGTCATTACTTGAATAACCATTTAGGATGTGGTCCTAGTTCAATCCTTTCTGAGATCGACTTTAAAGTACACCAAAGGAGTATGCCAAGTAATCCACCTTTCTTAGTGTACCCTCTTTAGTTAGAATAAAGACTTCTATAATTGTGAAATTGAAAGTAGTTTAAACAAAAAATAGAAAACAAAAACAAACCAAAAATATAAAAAAAGAGCCTAAAACGATAACCATCACCATGTGCAAGCGAGGTAGCAATTTTGGCTCTTCAATGATGGAGCCTTGGGATTGTAGCCTTGATCTCCATGGGATGGACCTTGAGGCTAAATACCTACCTATAAAATACTTTTTCAAGAAAATCATCGTTATAGAGGTACTTAGCGATTCTTAGATACTCTTTTATAAGATCTCTAGGCCATTGCTGGGTCTCTGCAGATGGTGCCCTACTTTTACTTTTTTTTTTCTTATTATTTTTTTTTAAGAAAAAGCTTGTAATTATCACTAAGCAGTTTTATTTATGAGGCTAGATAATAGCTAGAGATAGTTTCAACAAAGTGATAGTGTGTAGAGACTAGGGTCATAACCCAGGACATGATCTTTGCTCCATCTTAGTTTAGATTGGATTTGGACCCACCTGAATATTATCCTTGTCTTAACTAGAAAAATTTGACCAGTTCACAAAAATATTTCATCATTGCTTGATTACATGTTTACATTATGCTTAAATTTTAATTATTTTCTACAAGAACATCTTACTTATCAATGTTTCCACGCTAACTTTACAACACCTCTGACATTTCCAATGCCAACATGCATACAACCTCAATGCATCTTCATCGAAATATTCTAAGCATGAAATCTACATCAATAAAGGGGGTATGTTAACCCTTGCCAAAGACCTCTATGGCATCAATGCTGGTCACCACATCATTTTCACCACCTTTGGGCCATGGGTGCTTGAATATGCAGAATTCACTTGAAAACCATGTTTTGTATATTTTATGTGTGTCGTCAGTTGTGTATTAAAGGTGTACCACAAGATTTTAGGTGAAGAGTGCCAGTAGTGTTAGAATAGGTGTTTACACTAGCTAGACTGGCCAAATGAGTCCAAGGTCTAGACATTTAACTTTGGTCACACAAGAGTGTGAACCCTAGAGGTCACCTACAAAACCTAAAATGTAACTCTCATGACTCATTCTCTTATGCAACTAATAGAGTGATCTTCTTCTTCATAATCGATGAAGTATAACCATGAGGACCGCCACTAGGTCTTCCATGCCTTCACTATGTACACGTGAACATCTCTTGTTTATATGTTTATATGTTTATATGTTTCCTCTGTTTAAAATTCTTCCGCATGTGAGAAAAGTGTTTTTCCATAATCAAAGTCATAAATCCTAAATCTAAAAGGACAAAGATTAAGATATTTGAATGCAAAATTTATAGGGATTAAGGATCAATAAAGGTCAGAATATTTAGAGCCACGCAAAATACTCAATACTAAAAATATCAAAAAATAATGCCTTTAATAAAAGAACCACCTTGTGTGACGAGAAGACATGTGCACACACCATCTTGGAAAGCCAAGAAGCAAGGGAGAATGTGTTTATCAATGTGATCATTAAACACACAGAATACTCAATACTAAAGATATTTAAAAAAATGTCTTTAATAAAGAACCACCTTGTGAAGAGAAGATGTGTGTACACAAAACTAGAAAGCCAAGAAGCAAGGGAGAGAATGTTATTAGTGTGATCATTGAACACTCAAGGCTTGCCTAAGTTGTAGGATGCAAGATTAGCCATTGAAAAAAAAACTTTCACATGAGTGTTAAAATGATAAGTGAAGTTAAAATGATAAGTGAAGGCCGTATTACCTACCAGATTAAAAAAAACTATAGAACAAAGGTAGATAACATATCATCCACTCACGAAAGGAGTAAATATACTCATTAATCTCACAAGCCAATTTATTTTAGAAGTGTATTTAGAGTTGCATATATAGTGTAAGTACGAGTGCCAAGGAGGGTAGAGCGTCTCAACAAGTTTGGCATTAGAATTGAATGGATACAAACCACAAGAGAGAGATGAGTTAGAATAAATAACTTCAAGGATTACTAATCATTTATTAGTAGAGACAAATTTAACGGTTGTCTAAGGGGAGTAGGTGTACAAGCGCTAGAGTGAGATCAAGAGTTTGCACAACACAACTAGGTGAATTGTCATCAAGAACTTTCACCACCTTTAATAGGATGCAAAGGGGCCGAACCTTTAATGATGCTATTAAAAAAAGATAAAAAATATTAAACTAATGGACAGAAAGACTAGTAGGAAGCAAAGGGGCCAAATCTTTAATATCTTATTAAAAAAGATTTAAAAATATATAACTAATGGATAAGGTAGTGGAGCATAGACCTTTAAAAAATATAAAACTAATGGATAAGGTAGTGAAGCATAGATATTTAATTACAACTTCATTCCACAAAGAAGAGAGAGAGAGAGAGAGAGAGAGAGAGAGAGAGAGAGAGAGAGATCTTAGAACTTTGATACCAATTTGAAAGAGAGAGAAATAGAGATAGAGGAACCTTGTAAAGAAAAGTTTAAAAAATTGTTTGAGACTTGTTTGTGTCATGTGTGTGATTGTGTGTACCCTCCTTCAATCTACACTAAGGTCATACACTAGGTGAGACAATTGGTCTTCACCTAGTGTGATGACCTGATATCCAGCTAGTATAGTTAAAGGCACCATGAGATTTGTAAAAAGGAAATCACAATAAAAAGGAATGAAATTAAATGATTAATAATGAGTAACCAATTTAATTAGCAAAATTGTCGTCTCAATGGGAGGAAATGGTAATAAGGGGAGCTAGTATTCCTTTAAGAGTTTGTTGATCTTGCATGTACTCTTGCTGAATGGAATAAGAGAAGGTAGTATCCCTGTTAGAGTAAGAAAGGAAACAAAATAAATGATTAACAAAATGAGTGACCAATTGAATTAGTGCAGGGCTACTCTTAATTAAAGAAAGTGGTACTCTCACTAAGAGGAAGTGGTAATTCTAATAAGATAGTATTATCCCTTTGAGAGTTAGTGATCTTGCATGTTGTCTAACTGAGAGAAATAAGAGAAGGTAGTATCCCTTTGAGAGCCAAAGATCTTGCATGTACTCTCACTATCGAGAGGAAGTGGTACTTCCAACAATAAGAGAAGGTAGTCATGCATGTACTCCATTACCTCCCTCCCCCTTGCATCCATCACTATACCGCCCCTATCCGTCACATCGTATAGCAGACCACTCTCTCCACCTCTCTCATCTCCTCCTCTTCCGAACCGTCTCCTCTAACTCTTCTCCCTCTATCTCCTCTCTCACCGCGTGCCCTCCTACCTCCCCCACCTCCCCATGCATGTACTCCATTACCTCCCTCCCCCTCGCATCCATATCCCGCCCCTATCTGTCACATCGTAGCAGACCACTCTCTCCACCTCTCTCATCTCCTCCTCTTCCGAACTATCTCCTCTAACTCTTCTCTCTCTATCTCCTCTCTCACCGCGTGCCCTACTACCTCCCCCACCTCCCCCACCTCCCCCACCACCCAAAGCACCCGCCGCATCCTCCACTCCCACTCTTCCTACTGCTGCGGGTGGAGTCACGACTGGGGGATTGTCTACGTGATGGTGGCTGTGAGCCCTGACGTGACGGTGGCTCTGATGAGGGAGCACATGATGGTGGCTGTGAGGGTGTGCGTGAGTGTGTCTGGGATGAGGTATGTCTCCTCGGTGGACGTGCAAGAGGAGAAGCTGCATGTTGTCTCGTCAGACTCGTAGGCATAGACGGCACTAGAGTGCCCTGGATACTCGTGGTAGGGGTATAGACACCAAGCAGGGAAGGAGGGGGAGGGCATACATATACTCTGTAAGCTCAACTGGACCAGGATGGCGCCCAAAATGATTCAGCATCTCCATCAGCCAATTGATGTATGCAAATGGATCGGATGAAGAACCTGGAATATCCATAAAGAACCTACAAAAATAATCCTCATGTACATCATGGGCTGTCTCTTGACTCACACAAATATCATCATTCAAGTCATATGTGTTGCCTGCAAACCATAGAAACAGGAAACGCAGTCTTGTGTATACACCCGTCCAGAAATGCGTGTATACACCCGTCAAAAAACGCGTGTATATACCCGTCCAGAAACGCGTGTATATCCGCGTGAAAATACTCTGCAGACAGGATACACGCGCTTTTACACGCGTTTCTACACGCGACCTGTGCAAAAAAAAAAATTTCAAAGGGACCGACCTCCGACAAAGTGTCCTTATTATAAAAGGTCCACTGTCGCCCCTGTCAGAATCATTCACCCAATCGTGTGCACAGAAGTAAAAGGACGGAGACAAACCCAAAAAGCAAAGAGAAAATAGCATAAACAAATCTGAGGAAGGAGACAAGGCAAAGGACAAACTGACTCACCTCTAAAAAAGTGAGTCTTCTTTCTTGCTCGGTTTCCTCCCGTGTGTGCTCCTTCTCTGCTCCCTCCTTGCACTTAGGTTTCGTTTCTGTTGGAAGAGGCAAAAACGAAAGCAGTGTTGATATGTTAGTTCAAAATCTTTATTTGGGAAAGGCGGGCTATTTTTAGTTTAAGCTGACCGTCGCATTTATAAACGCGTGTATCTTCGCGTGTATGACAATTTAGCTGCATTTATACACGCATTTTGCAGGAATTACCCGTGTTAATACACGCGTTTTTTAGGAAATAGCCGCGTTAATACACGCAATTTTTAGGAAATAGCCGCGTCAATACACGCGATTTTTATACTTTCATTAAAAACATATTATGATTTTGTGTTTTCTGGATTGTACATAGGATGTCATCAACCTCTTCAAGCAGTTCTGGGGAAGATGAGACAATGCATCATCGTAATCGCGATGTGTGGTTGGGACAACGGATCAAATGTATGTGTAATCGATGTCAAGGATGCATTGTACGAGCACGTCGAATTACCTTGAATCATATCTCCATGTATGGAGAATGGAATCAAATAGGTTTAGAGGTGAGTAGATGTAAATTGATGGTATTCAAATGACTCATGGTATCCAAATTAAATTAATAGAGTTGTAATATATAAACTCTAAAATTGAAGCAGGATGCAGTACCACACCCTAACATGGTGCCCTACGCGCGACGAGAGCACGCAAAGCGTCGACGAGATAATGCTGGAGCTTCAGGATCTATTGTCAGAGATGAGTGGGAAAGGGATGACAATAGCCCTGCACCACACGAAGTTGTGGAAGAGGAGGTGCTTGATGATATGGTGCGGAATCTTTTTAAGGATGATCCCAAAGGTATGGACGATGATGATATGGAACAAGAGCATCTTTACAAGGCTTCATCGACACCGGTGTTTGAAGGGTGCACATTCTCTGTTTTACGTGCTTCACTTGAACTACTCAATATACAAACAGTTTATGGATGGAGCAATGCAAGTCTTGACGCATTATTGAAGTAAGCATTCTAACTTACAAATTTGAATTAGTGGTTTAAGATTTAAGATTTAAGACTAATTATAATTGATGATATTGAATGCAGGCTATTATCAAACATGCTTCCAAAGGAAAATAGACTACCCACCTCAAGAGACATAGCGAGGTGCTATGTGACATCTCTTTGAGGATTGGATTATGATCGCATACATGGATGCGTCAATGATTGCATTCTCTTTTGTGGGACGCATAAGGAGGCTCGACATTGTCCCACTTGTGGTGAAGCAAGGTATAGAACAGATATGTAGAGTTTTGATGTACCTCGTAAAGTCTTGCGACACTTTTCTATAATTCCTCGCATCAAACACATGTTCAAGTGCAAATCCATAGCAGAGCTCATGTCATGGCATTCCTCACATCGATCGGATGATGGCATGTGGAGAATTCCCGCAGACACTCCTGCTTGGAAGCATATTGAAGATGAGTGGCCCAGCTTTAAAACAGAGCCCAGAAACTTGAGACTTGGCCTAGGTATGGATGGAGTGAATCCATTTGGTTTCAAAAGCACCGCATACAGCGTGTGGCCAGTTGTGTTGGTGAATTACAACCTTCCACCATCAATGGCGATCAAGAAGGGACATCTTATGTTATCTCTTCTAATTCCAGGGAAACATAAAGTCAAGCATATGGATGTTTATCTTGAACCGTTGATTGATGAGTTGGAGGAACTATGGAGAGGTGTTGCGATGGTGGACATTAGTAGGCCTCCCTCCTCTCGACACTTCGACTTAAAAGCAGTGTTGATGTGGACAATGCATGACTTTCCAGGATAATACAGTGATTGTTCTGGTAAGAATTCTAATTACCTCCCTACTCTTATACTATTGGCTATATATATTAATTATACATATTGACCTTATTATTCTAACTTTTATTTATATTTTAACAGGTTTGAAAACATCGGGTAAACATGCATGTCCTGTTTGTGGCCCTTCGTTAGTACATGAGTATGCTGACGGTTTGTGTAAGACCATATTCGATAATCATCATCGATTTCTCCCCTCAGATCATCCTAAATATGTTGCTAGTAAGAGTAACATTCCTCCATAAACACTTCGTGCAAAAGATTGGAAGCGTATTTGGGAGTCTACAACTATTCTTCCTCTAGATGGCATGAACAAGTATAGTAATGTTTTTTCAATCTTGTTTTGTGTAGTCTCTAATTGGATTAAAGGTCACATAGAGCAATCCCTTGTGTAGGTACTCCATTTTTTTTCGGCTGCCATATTGGACCCATCTTAAGATCAACCATCTTCTTGATCCCATGCACATCTTCAAGAATGTGGGATCTGGTATTTGGGAACATATTATTGGTAAACGAGACAATGTTAGCGTACGTGAGGACTTGCGGGTCGCAGGACGTATGCGTCAAGCTTGGCCACGAGAGGTGGGTGGGCATGTTCGTCTTTCGCCTGCACCATGGATTATATCAAAGAAAGAGGAGAAGCAGGTAAAGCAGGCCATCACCACTTTGCGTACTCCCACTGGATGCATGAGATCATTGAAGGGAGCCTTTACAACCACTAAGAAAAGAGGCGTTGAGCAACTATATGGGTTGAAGTCCCACGATTGGCACAAGATACTTCAAGTAAGTGTTTTCCAAGTCTTGATCCCATGCACATCTTCAAGAATGTGGGATCTGGTATTTGGGAACATATTATTGGTAAACGAGACAATGTTAGCGTACGTGAGGACTTGCGGGTCGCAGAACGTATGCGTCAAGCTTGGCCACGAGAGGTGGGTGGGCATGTTCGTCTTCCGCCTGCACCATGGATTATATCAAAGAAAGAGGAGAAGCAGGTAAAGCAGGCCATCACCACTTTGCGTACTCCCACTGGATGCATGAGATCATCGAAGGGAGCCTTTACAACCACTAAGAAAAGAGGCATTGAGCAACTATATGGGTTGAAGTCCCACGATTGGCACAAGATACTTCAAGTAAGTGTTTTCCAAGTCTTGTACGTTGAAATTAAATTTTGTAATGCCATAAACCATACATACATGTGCTCTTATGTGTGCAGTTCATACTACCTACTAGCATCGACCATTGTGCAAATAAGAGTTTGAAAAAATGTATTTATAAGATGGGCGAGCTTGTGAGGTATGTAAAACCCATGTCAGATCACCCTTCATTATACCTTGCAAAATGAACGTGCATGAGGTATAACGTACTATTTATTTATTTTTCAGATATGTTAGTTCTAAAGCAATTGATCCAGCCACGTTGGATGATGCGCGTGTTATGGTAGTGGAGGTGGTTTGTTTGGTAGAGGAGACTTTTCCGCGAACCATTCTCACAAGTCAACTACATCTCATTGTGCATTTAGTGGACGAAATCGCTTTATGTGGTACTGTGCATACACGTTGGATGTTCTTCCTAGAGCGCTTCATGAAGACCTTAAAAGACTTTGTGAGGCAAAGTGCAAGGCCTGAAGGAAGCATGGCCGAGGGTTGGTTGATACAAGAGTCTCTTGTATATATTTCAGAATTTCTTGGTCAGGTGGACAGCTCTTTGCCACGACTATGGAGCAATGAAGAGGACTTGAGGATGACCTCTATTGTGTCTCAAGGAAAACGACAGAGTAAAGTAATTGAGAGAACATTGATTGATGATCTCAATTTCACTTGTATCCTTAATAGTGATGTGATGAGCAGATGGGTTACAAGATATGAGGATGCAAAGACAAAAAGGCAAGCAGAAAGAGCTCTCTTTTCGGAGGCAACATGGCTCTCGGAAGGCGTACCCTAAGCATCTAGCAACACTTCCGAATGATATCCATGTTGATTGGTTGCATGAGGAAATGGAGAGAGCAGAGAGCGACGAGGGGCTGCATATCACGGCGGAAGAATGGGAGTATGCACGAGGATGCATGTTAAAGGTACATAGAACTAATGTTTTGCATTAGTTGTAAGTGATTTGCTTTTAATATTTATTCACATTGCTTACATAAATATTGCTTCTATTTTGGTCCAGTGCACTATGTTCAATGCTATATGGTGTGAAGGCAAGCATTTTCGAACACAAAGAATTGATGAAAAGAGAAATACACAAGATTGCGGTGTCATTAGTAGCTTTGAGGGAGCTAATGGAAAAATGGATGATTATTGTGGCATAATCCAAGACATATTTAGGCTTGACTTTCGTCGCTTCTTTGTGTATGTTTTGTATGTCAAATGGCAAATGAACGTGGTGGAAAAATGGCCTAGTGCAACGATAAAACGCCATGCAAGTGGCTACGTAACTATTGACTCTACAAAGTTTTGGCAAACAAAGAAAGATAGGCTCGTATTGCCACAACAATGTGAGCAGGTATGCTTTTTTTTACTAATGTGTTTCATGTACATATATATCTAAGCCCGCGTACCCCTTGACTTTTGATATGCTAATTAATTACTGTACTATGTGTATTTGAGTAGGTTATCTATCTACCAATGGTGCATAACGTTAAATGGTGGTACGTCATCCCTATTGCACCACGTTCCAAAGTGATGTATAATACATTCACTGATATGGAGCATATGGAGGATGTAACAAGCCGCAATGAAGATGATGTCGAACATGCCAATGAAGATGTTGTGATCGATGATCAAGAAATAAGAGATGATCATGATAATGAGGATGAGCATGCCATTTCTCATGATCATGAGAATGACCCTACCATTGAGGATGATGGTGATGTTGATGAGGATGATCAGGACATTGATACCATTATCAATGGAGTACATAATATCGATAGTGGAATAAATTTAATCGTAGCCTTACAAATTGATCAAATGGATATTGATGTTGATCGTTTGGCAAGGATGGATCTTATTGAAGATGAGATCGAACCCTAACCAATCCGTCACTGTACATTCTAAATTGATGACATTTCTATCATCTCATATGCATGATTTATTTTTGAATATATTTTATTGTTGTAAATGCATGTAGTGGGATTGTGTAATAATATATACTGTAATGTACTATGAGATGGTTTAAAGAAAATAGTTCTTAATTTTGTAAAGGAATTCAGTTTTTCTTCAGTTTTTTTCAGCTTTTCTTTACCATGCGTGTATTAATCCGTGTATGGTGGCGTGTATTAATCCGTGTATAGTAGCGTGTATTAATCCATGTATAATAGCGTGTATATATGCGTGTATTACTGCGTGTATATAAATGCGTTTATACACGCATTGATAAATGCAAATATACACGCGACCTTAAACGATAAAATACACGTGCCCGATTCTATTCAAATACAAGCGCGACCATACACGCGCTCGTAATTTATCGCGTGTATGAAACACGTGTATGGCAGCATTGTCTTGTAGTGATAGAAGAATTACCTTCACAAATCAAGGAGTCGAGACATCTTGTTGAGCTCAGAGGTACTACTTGATGTGACCTACTTGAGAATTATGAAGGGGATACACCTGGACCTTTCTTGCATAAGGATTGTTCTAGTCAGATTATTGCGAGGAACTTCAAGGAGTAGATAGAATAGCCAAGCATTAGGACATGGTGATATGAGGCCTAAGTGAGTCTCCCTACCCTTAGTGTGATTTTGCTATACCATAAACAGAGGGGTAGGGATCTCACGACCTTCCTTCTTGGTTTTTGAGTCTAGTGTACACAACCATAAAATTGTGTTATTCTTGTAAATGAACGGGGCTTGGTATTAGACATAAAGGGAGCCCATGGGCATGGATATGGTTGGGCAAGTATGGAGGCCCAACATTAATGAGTGTGAAAAGGTGGACAATATAAGTGAATAAATTGTAACTAGGAGCATCTTATCATTTGGACTAATCATATCATACTTCTTGGAGCTCCATGCTTCTATGGCTATGGTGGTACTCCCTTGAGTGCATGTGGTACTCCATCACAAGTGCATGTGGTACTCCATTACGAGCGTGTTCTCTTTCTTTCCCTTCCCATCATTACAGTGGTATCAAAGCTTTGTCTTTGATTCAATTTTTTCAAATTTTTCAATTTTTTTTGCATTTTCTTAATCTTCTTTGAGTCTCTTGGAAATTTTCTTGATTTCTTGATCAAGAAATGGGGCATGGGGAGTGTAGGATGCTGGAAATCTCCTTGATTTTTGAATTGATTAAAGTTTTGGGGGGCTATGAGTCACTGTGGACCAAAAATTGGGGCAACCACTCCAAAATTTGAGGGACAGGACCAAAATTGGGGGAAATTTGAACTAATCATGATTAGTGATCTTAATCCAAAATGTTTATGTTTTCTCTTCTCCTCCTCATGTTTGATTCATTGGGAAATAGGGTTTCAATCCCTAGCCATTGAGTTGCATTGACTTAGGGTTTTGATGGAGATCATGAACTTCTAAAGAATCTCTACAATTTGTGCTACGTGTTTTCTTTCCCATGAAGAAATCCAGATCTTGGTGCATTGATTTTGGAGGGTGTTGATGTCGTTTCACTTTGATTTCAACAAAGTCGTGGAGCAAGGATAAGCTTTCTTAAGTTTACCACAAGTGTAGGCAAGCTTAAGCTTGGCAACAAGGGCCTCAATAAGCTACACTTTTTATTGTGCATAAGGACGGATGCTGCCACGAAGGAAGTCACCTTTCATGCTGCGATGTAGCAGGATTTCGATCATCTTCTTCAATCTTTAACCATAAAAGCAACCATGCATGGTGTAAGAATTTCATTCATACCTTTGAATGCCATTGATTAATCATTGTACGATGGCATTTCTAGCTCTTTGAACACTATGGTTTCAAGCCTTTGAAAACTTCTCTTCAAGCTATTTGATAATCATTGATTGACGTTTTTGTTAGCCAATGCTACAAACATTTGCATGCTACATGCAATGGTGGTATGCCCATGATATGTGGACGTTTTTTCATGGCCATTATATCTACCATTGAGGGGATTTGGGGATGCATTACATGAACTCTTTCTTAGCATTAAGCAAGCTTTTGCTCAAGCATTAAGCAAGGATCACACTTTTGGTAGGGTCATTGAGCCATTGGAACTTCTCATTCCATTTGGATGATAGATTTGCTCATTGATGATGACTATGAAGTAAAGGCAAGGGGCTGAAGTGATATGTAGGAAAACAGTGAGGTGTGGCTTCATATTGTTGCCAAATATTAGCCTAAAGCAAGCACATGCTTGTGTCTACATGAGCCAATGATTGCATTGATCTTAGGAGTTCCTACTTGAAGCTAATCCTTGCAATTCATTTGCCTTGTGATTCACATGATATTGGATGTTGTTTTGTGGTGATTTGGTGTATCAAAGCTAATTTGGATGCTTGAGGGAAAGCATGAGTATATGCTCTTTGTAATAGGTGAAAGCATGGATAGGTGGTACAAAAAGTAGTGTCTTTGATACTTCTTTTAATACTACTTTTTATTTTGTTTTGGAGAGTTTTAGGTAAATTTAGAAAATACTAGTAGTACTTTTTCAGATTATTTTCCATAAAAGTACTTTGCAAGACATTATTTAGAATTTGAAACCACAATAGGAACCCTAAAATCACTCATCTTTTTTCTACTTTTAAAAGTACAAAAACGATACCACCTAACCATACTTTAACCCTAATGGATAAAATGAAAATAGCACGAGTCATGCTAAACACATTGTAAGTTCTCCTACCTTCTCTTTTTGAAGCTACATCCACATACACCTCACTTGTACTCACTTTAATTCCTAGCATCTAGTATGCCTGTCAGGGTACCTCAGGCATTGGGAGGAGAGGCCCAGGGGGAGCATGGCATGAACTCTCCTTGTCATGAGAGTGCTTTTGGAAAAGCAACAAGGAGGGGGATTAGATACTTGGCCCCAACTTATGCCTAGATTCAGATTAGGTATGAGGGTGGGAAGGCTTGGCTGGGAGATCGGCGAGCGTAAACCGCTCCTTTGACACATAACTCGATGACATTGTAAGCATGCCGAGGCTATGGAATCTAAATGTTACTTGATTGAGCATGCCATGGATACTTGATAGTGATCAAAGCATAAGTGTTGCTTGAAGAGGTGTATGATTTTGATGGTGATTACTTTGGGCATTATGTCATGATTGGACATTGGGCAAATGCTTATGGATTTTGATTGAGATTTGGTCCGTATTGCAGGGAGATTATGGCAAATTTTTTTTTGATTTCCCTACACTCTATAGTGAGTGAAAAAGTGTAATTCAGTCCCAAAAAACCATTCAAGATCTCTCAAGGGTCTTTGGAAGCTTTAAATGGACATCTTAAGGCAAATCTAACAAGCCATCAAATGGTTGATTTGGATACCATTTCAGGGTGCAAAAGGGATAGTTTGGTCAAACTGAAAACCCTAATTCAGTCAAAAATAGTACGGACTAAAACCAAGGTGTTTGCATAGCTTAAGAGCACTACCTAAGAGCTTCCAAATGAGCTAACAAGTTCCCAATTCCATTACGGTTTGGATGGTCAACCTCATATAGTTGACTTTCAGCTACTACTAAAAGTCAAAATAGAGAGGTATATGGGGTGCTCAAAGTGGCAATTAAGGGTGATAGGAGTGTTCCTCTCATCGAGATGAACATGGCAAGCCTTTGATAATTCGATTCCAACATCGGAATCACCAAAAACCCTAATTTGGTACCATGGGTGATTGTGAACAAGAGGGAATGCCTTTACATGACATGAGTGATCACATAGTGAATGATGGCATGTCAAGGCACACAAGTGGAAGTGCACAAGTTTCTTTGGAGCACATTACTTTGGATATGCTAAAGGTTACTATCACTGAAGCTATAAAGGATGCAAAAAAGGTAATTTTTCTTCCAAAACAGTGAGCTCTTGAGGCACAACAGTGAGCATGTGCGGCAAAGCAATGTTTTCATGGAGAAAATGTTCAATGTTATGAATGAGGGTTTCAAGAAGCTTGGTGATGGGATAAATGAAGTGCAAAGGTGTGTGAAAAAGATTGACACTTCTCTTGATAAGATAAGAGGCTGGTCACAACCATAAATATCATTTCCAAATCCATCATTTTATGACCCATAATTATAAACATAACTATGATTATCCCACTATTTTAAGCTAATTTCAACATTAAGACAAATTTAGAAATTTTGGGAATTATTCGAGTCCCATTTCTTATAGGATTGGTTGGAAACTCGGTATTTTTGTGTAGTTTGAGCTAACATCTATTTGTTGGTGCACTCTTTGTGCCAATAGATTATATCTTGACACAACTATTTGGCGTATTTGTTTGTAGTTGTATAGATACATACGTGACACTAAACTTAATTGAGATTATACAACACCTTTCATATGAAGAAGATAATGTTAAATACTATCTCCACTTTGAAACATTGAAGTAAAAACATGGGGTTTATTTAATTTGCCAAAAGAATTCTAAATATCATTATAAAAAGGAACCTTAGAAATCAGAGATCTCTAAAGGGTGTGGTGTTAGAAACAACAAAACAAAAAGTAAATCTCAATGACAGTAACAATATGCTAAGTTTACGACTGATCCACAGATAAAAACCCATCTTAGACACTATATCAAGATTATAAATCATGATATATATGCTCAAATTTGAGGGACATTGAAGTAAAAACATGGGATGATAATGCCAAAGAACACTTGTTACATTCAATGAGATTGTTATATTCAAGTTTACAATTTATCCGAAGACAAAAACCCTTCGTCAAGATAATAATTGAGTACAAATTGTATCTCAAATATAGCGTTTTCTCATGTACTGCTCCAATACATACAAAGTTTCTCTATCAGAAGCTGCTTCATTTACTAAAGTGTTGCAAGTATACTCCCGTTTGTTCTTTGCATAAATCCAACCAAGTAACCATGCGCTGATTGTTGTCTCCAAAAAACTTTGAAGCTCCTCTATATTTTGATTCCACATCTTTGGAAAAATCAAGTAGGTTCCGGGCATATTCCACATTACATTGTAGAGGGTATCATCAAAAATTAGTGTGTTATTTCCATCTAGGTCATGAAAAATTCTCCATGCTACATCTAAGTTTTTGTGGTATACAAATCGATATCCAATAAGAAGATCCGTCTTTTGACATGCTGCATGCCCTGCTACGACCTTAAACTTTTGATGGTGCCGAGGAAATCACAACTCAAGAATGCGTCGAGTCCTTTGTAGTCTATTAGTACTCCAGATCCATACCTCAAACCATTGCATAAAAAAATCAAGAAAAGTGAATGCATCCTTGCAAATCAAATGCCAAACACTTGTATTCTCTTCCACAAGATGCATATGTTACATCACCATGTTGCATCTCAATGGTCTTAAGTAAAACACCATTGAGTTCAAGTATCAATACTCTTCTTTGTTTCCTTATTGTATCTGGGGGTGGTGGAACTCTTTTGCCTCTAGGTACATAAGTCACCAATGATTGGTGCCACCTCAATAGTAAGTTTTCTGTACACTTGAAATCAAAGCTATATGCTTCAACATATCCTGTTGGTGAAAACAAAATGTTTGGTTAATGTACATTCAAAATTTTGAATAGATATATCATGTGCCAACAACATAAATTCATCCATGATATGGATGGTCTTAAACCTTCATAGACAAATGCTCCAATACCTCATTAGTTTAACCAAAAAAATAAAAGAGCGAGTATATTGTCAATGCTAAATTTCATCAAATTTATTGAATATGATGTATAAAAGATTTTCACTATTGAGATAATTGAGTCTATCCAAATTAAATTATTATGATATTCAAAGCCTTACACCTTGACAAGGCAATATATTCAATAAAAAACAAACACATCTTTATTGCAATCGAATTGCAAATATTGACAAAAGAGATAATAAAATGACAGTAAGTTTGAAGGCATTTGATTTCTTGATACAATAGTGTAAAGATTTGGCTCATAAAATCCAAAAATTAAACCATCTAAGCACATTGTTTTGGCCAAAGCCTAAGTCTATCTTATGGGCTTTTAGGTACAAAATGGCTCCAAACATTCTGCACCCAACAACTCTTGATATTTGTGCAGATCCCATACTTCAAACTGCTCGTTTAGACCTCAGAAATGGTTTCCTTCGACCTGCAATAACAACTAGTTTGGGTTAGGTTCGAATCTGATTATACTGTCACTCAATGTTTAATGAAACCAGACATTATCCTACCCATAAGCTCAAGTAAGCCTTTTGTAGCCTTGATATGCATGCTTTTGCTGCAACTCCACTTATGAGATGACCACGATCAAATCCTAAGCGAGTATCCCAAGCAATAGCGCGTTGATCACTCAAAATCCTTCTTTTGTAACACACTTTTAACAAGCTTAGCTGGTCTTTGGATAGTAATGGTACTCCAGCTTTGGATGCCAACATTGCTAGATCCTTGCTTATAGATTCTGCTTCTCTTTTTTTCCCTCTTGATTGGACATACTTTAGCTTATCACCATATAATGGTAAGTGTGAAGATGCAAAAGATGAGTTTTCCACTTCTTCTCGCAAAAATAGGGAGGTGAATTGGAGCCATTCTTCCAGTACATCTTGAAAATCGATAAATAAATTATGGCCATGTGTGATAGGAGATTGACCCAGCCGATTAAGCAAAATAATAGACCTAATGTATTTGTATTATTTAGATTTAAAAGGTAGGGTAGAAGGTCATTGCACAGTACGTAGTCGTGCCCTCCTTGAAAACTTTCAGGGAAGAGACAGTTGTCTTTTGGATTAACACATCCCTTGAAAGGGCTATCATCAATAAGCAATGTATTCTTCTTATTGCAAATATCTTGGAACTGATTCCAAACCTTGAGTAAAGGTTTAAACATAGCCTCAACAGTAGGCTTATCTGGCCTATACACTTTTCGAAGATTATGGATATAACATTCTTCTTGTCCCCACACCATAAAGAAATGATATTTCTTATGTGCATACTGTTCAAGAGTGTTTACATAGGCACAAACATTCTTGTGTAGCATGGTGGACCAAATACCAACATGAAAGTACTGGCAAATCTCATCCAAAGATTCAAAACACCCGGGGCGAATAACAACTGTGGTGCGACCAATATCAATTCGAATACAATTTGTTTGTGGATGCCTCTTCTCTTCCTTGTTGAGTAAAACTCCATTAAGATCAAGTATAAGTGCATGTTTCTTTATGGTGATTGCATGAGGAATATTTTTTGCATACAATACAGAAGAATGATAACACTTTAATGTGTTTACATACTTAACAATATTAAAACAAGTGATCCTATATTATCAATGAGAGCTAATTACAACAAAACATCCACAAGTTTACTTTCGTTTCATGCTCCCATATTCATCTATGATGATGGCTCCTAGACTTGATTGCATTTCCCTATTGATTGGTGAAGATTGAAATACTAATCTATCTCCATCTCTCTCAAAAGAATATAAACTTCCTAGAGGCCTAATCTTTTGTGTATCGGAACGTAGCTCCTCAACACGTTGCTCTATTTCTTGCGTACTTAACTTGTGATTGTTAGAAGCAGCTATACTTGCAAAAACAACTCTCGCTGAGAAACATACTTTTTAACACACAAAATTGCTGAATAAATCATCTTAAATAACATCCTATTGAAAAAGATATACCTTTAGTTTTCTTGGCACCCTCTGCCACCACAGAGTCCTTGATTTCAACTATTCTCTCTTTATTCGTAGCATATGTAGCCTCATCAATTTCTTCAACACCCTCTGCCACCACAGAGTCCTTGATTTCAACTATTTTCCCTTTATTTGTAGCATATGTAGCCTCATCCATTTGTTCAACAATCTCTTCTTGTCTCTCCTTGGTTGCAGAAGTCTCTTGAAGCTCTTCATTAACTTTATCTTTATTCTCACTAACCTCAACATTAACTTGCAAATTAGGAATGTCCTTAGTCTCTTTAGTCCTATCACTTGACGGCCTTGAAGATGATTGCAAAGCTGAATCATCGATGTGATCTACCTCCACCATGTTGTCTTCATTATTTCTAGCATTTAAATCATGAGAGTTGATCTCTCTAGTAGGGCTTTCATGATGATGTTCTAGTTGAGCAATGTTATCTTCGTCTTTCCCTTCTTTGTATATATCTGTAAGATTAAAATAAAATGCTATTACTTTTAGGATTTAAATAATACACCAGTCATTTTTATATCTACACATATACTTTGTATCCAAACTTAGATTACTAAACTTCGACTGATGTACCATAATGAATTAGGAACCATAACATAAGAGTCAAACTTGAGTTTGAGTCTCACTTACAAGGGCAACGTAAAGATCACTCAACTTGAGATTGTGCCTTGTGTTGGAAGACATCCCCAAGGTTGGACATAAGTGGAGGTACAGTTGAAACTTAAGTTTGAGCCTCACCGCTACACTAGATATGGAGTAAGTGTAATTTCTTAATAGTACATTTGTATTAGGCTCAAACTTAATTTTGAGCCTCACTGCTACACTAGGATATGGAGTGATTTCTTAATAGTAAGTGTGCATCATCATTTGTACTAGACGTTGGCATGAAATAAAGGATAAATAGAATAGAAATATTCACTTTAATAGAAAAATGTTAAAAGTGAATCCAAAAAAGCCAATGTATTAATCAAAAGACAAATAATTATTTCAACAAATCCACACTTTGAAGTATTAGTTGTTGATAAGCTCCTTTCAATGATCAACATTCATTGTACATTCATAATAAGCACTATCAATACACTTTTCTACCTTACTTTCTTTGGTTGAGAGCTTGATGGGCTATGAGCATGGAAAGCCTTGTTGACATCTGTATCCCCAATCTTCTCAACGGCCATAGCAACCCCAACATTTGTAGCTTCCATGGCTTTTGCAGAATCCAATATATCATCACCATTCCCACCTTCATCATCATTTTCATGCCTTCTAATATCTTCAAAATTGTCTTCGGCATCCTCGTTGAATAGAGCATCATTCCCTTGGTCCTCTTCATTCCTTTTTGCCCTCCATCTTCAAATTCTATAGCATCCCCAACTTCTTTATCATCATCTGTGTCATTTTTGTTGTCAATATCATCACCTTCCTCTTCGTCCTCTGTACTTGGTGGGTCATCAATGTGAAGATTTTGAAGGTTCTCTTTTTCTGCATCATCTAGTGTTTTCTTTTTTGTGCCGCCACTTGCACCACACCACTCTTGCAAGGACGGGTGACCATCTAAAAGAGCAGAGCACTTTGATTCTAATGCCATCGCTTCCAAATCATCTTTGCATAAAGCAATACATCGTCTCTTCTTTAGCAAGCTCTCCTCTAGCACAACTCCACCACAATATATCTCTACAACATAGCTCTGTTCAAGACAAAACCCTGTGATGAGACCATCAATAAAGCCTTTGTCGATGAATTCTCTATTTTGGCCACTAGATCCTGAGATGAATACATTTTTTGTGAGAACCTTATCAATGGCCTCAAACTTGTCAACCTTGCTGATGAAAAGAATAATAGTTGCAATCTCAACTGTTCGAGATGTCCAGGCATCATCTTTTTGTGTGTAGATCACACCAAATTCATAGTGCACCTTTTTGATTGGCTAGAAATCCCTTTGATAAGCATTCCAATGGTGATGAAATCAACAAAACACACAAGAATATATTCATATTGTGAGTTTAGTGTGTTCAAAGCAAGTGCCAACTTGGAGAAAAATTCTGACGAGAGCTGCTCCTTTGTACCATGTAGGTCCATGATTGCCAGCTGAAATGGTACATGCTCTTCACTAAAGAAGGCTATAATCTTTGTCATATCAAAACCCACCCCCTAATTTTCCAAGGAATAGACTCTTGTTGAGATACAATACCCATAGATGCTCTATATAGGTGATTCAGTAAAGTTACTACACTTTTTGGAAGTGAAGGATTTTTTTTTGAATGATTGAGAGCATCCCTAACAAAGGACTGGCTGTAGCTCCTCAATTGATTATACTCATACTCCCCTAGCTTATATGTCTCACACACCTATTTCCAAGTCATCTTTTCCCTTGTCAGATCAAAATAGAAGGCGGTTATTGCATCTTTGAGAACTCGATCTGTTTTTAGCTTCTAAGCCTCTCCTCCATATCCATTCTTTGATGGGTTTGCTTTCCCTTTTTAAGCAATATTCTCTTGTCAAGAAGTGATGTTTGAATGTCCAAAACTTCACTCTTCTAAAGGCCTAAAATGCACCTAAACAACGCTGGGCCTAGTTGGACTGTTCCTGGTGCCTGCTGAATTTGCCCACTCTTCAAAGTTGGAAGTCTGGGATTTTGATCAAGACCTTTAGTTTGAGTTTCGCCCTTTGTATTTGGTAGCAAGCCTTTTGCATAAAGCCTCGTGATCTTAACCCAGTTCTGCCATACATCATCATCACATAGAAGCAAGTGTAAATCATTTTTGACAAAGTTCTTATGTAATGTGTGCTCCGTGGTCTCCACAAAGGCCTGCAAAGTTGCAAAGTAAGAAGTTATCCCCCTCACTATAGATATCACAAAATATTAGGAGGAATTATGCATCTATGGGTTTTCAATCATTTGGAGCTTATGCTCAAACTTGAGTTTGAGCCTCACTTGCAGTGCTAAACTACTAGTATATAATGGTGATGCTCGATCTTAGGTTTGAGCATGATTCACCTCCGTATGCAAATCTAGCACTTGCAAGTGAGGCTCCAACTTAAGTTCGAGCCATAATTAGATATGCAAGTGCTACACCATCACAGAGAGGTGAGGCTTGAAGTTCAATTTCAAACCAAACTATTAAGTTTATGTAGTTTGAGAAGAAGCCCTACATGCATCTTTCTTATGCTACTGCTATACTTAAAACTATAGATCTATGAAGAAGTAAAGAAGAAGTAATGTAGGTCTATGATTTACCAAGATATAGCAAAGAATCAAAAGAGTACTTTCCAAGACTCGTCCATCTTGGGTTGATTGACACCAGGCAAAGGTTTATGATTGACACCAGGCAAAGGTTTACTAGGACGACCGTTTGCATGCCATTGTGCTCGAGCTTGTAGAAGTTGATCGAGGAATGGCTCCTTTTGCATTGACTTTGGCAGGGACTTAGATGAAGGGATAAGCTGCTATCTTTGTTAATCTCATTTTGGATTAACAAACAGGATCCTCAATTGAGGACATTAATAAGTGTCATGAAACGACACTATAAAAGTTGTACATTATGAGATATTGGCCACCCAAGGCCTCGTAATAAGTAAGTTTTGGGCTCTGAAGTGTGAATAAGGGCTAATTGTATATAAGGCATTTTCTCATAATGAAGAGACATAATCCCCTTTGTGCTATTGAGAGTTCTCCCTTTGTGTCTTGAGAGAGATTGAAGGAGCGAGAACATTCTAGCATTGTGCCTCTCTTATGCTTGTATGATTCATGCTTGTATGAGAGTGAGAGAGAGAGAGAGTGATTGTCCTATATGCAATGGTGTGAGAGTGACTCCATGGTGATAGCGTAGAGGTGGATCTTGGAGTTTGGAGCTTAACAAAGCAAGCTTGGAGGCCTCAAGGGACTTAAGATCGAAGCATTGGTAAGTACCCTACGATAGTTGTGATCTATTACTCACTTATTAGGTGAATGACGAGCTTGTTCCACTAGATCACGATGTGAACTCATTTGGTCCTGACAATGAATTAATTGACATTTCTGTCAAAGAAAATGAAATTTTGGTTATTGTTGTGTCACTTAGAGAAAAATGCACAATTGCACAATTGCGCCATGACATTCATACCGAGAGTGAAGGAACTGTTTCAACGGCATTCACATTCATTCTAAACAACAAGAAGGTAATACTTATATAGAGTCAATCTCTTTCAATATCTTGTTGGATTACTTTGAGTTCTCTAACCATTTTTTGTTTCTATAGGTTCTTGGATGGAGAGAAAGCTTGATTCGATGTGGACAGATTCCTGATAGGATAATTCAGATTGATCGAAACTGATCTCATAGGTGGAAAAATCATGTGCATCTTTACATGTAAGGATGGCTATTGAAACTTTAGAGCCAGACATTGTCTATAGTGTCATATTGTAATGTATTTCAATGGAGCAATCTACCCAAAGGGAACAATGGACTTCAAATGGGCCGCTCTTGTCGCCCAAAATTTGCAATTGATTTGTTAGTAGACTGATGAAATGTATTATCTATTATAACTTGAGCAATATATATGATTTCAAATCATTTATACAAATGGATGACTCAAGTCTCTCTATCCCTCTTTGTATCTCTGTCTCTCTCTCACACATGCAAAGCGACACCTTCACACAAAATGAATGCATGAGGGATTCCCTTGTGTGAGTAAACTAAATGAAAATCTCAATGCATGTCGTTTCCTTGTAAAGTATATACAATGAAAAGTTGTTGCCATTTCAATGTTTTGAATTCAAATTTTTAGGCGTCATGAGGAAATGTTTCCGCTTGCTTCTTGCTTGTATTCGTCAAGACTTTGGTCTCCAATTCTTGTGCTTGAAATTTCTCAGGAGATTCGACATCTTTTCTAGCTTTCTCACCCTGAAGTGGACCCTCGGCAGTATGAAATGTAGGCTCCTCAGCCTTTTTAGTTGGTGATTCAGCCTTTTCTACTTTTGTTGACCCTTCTACCTCTGCAACATGAATGGGAGGGACATTTTGTTGTTCATTTGAGCCTTCCACCTCTTCAGTTTTCTTGGAAGCCTGTCTGGGTATCTTTGAACTTAACTGAGATACAGGAGAAGAGTATCGAAGTAACTGGAGGATGGCATTTGCTCTAAAATTATAAACATACTCCGAATCATAGCTTTGTTCTGTCATCTGTACCAATCAAAAAAAATAAATGAAGTAGCGGTTGTCATGTATCTTCTATTATATCTCTAAATAAGAATGGGAACGCCTACTTGTTTTGACTTTTCAATGAAATAGCTATCAAAAATGTACTTTATATTAATAAGGACTCTCCATCCGCAAGAATAACCGTCATATTGTTGAGGCACCTCTAAACCATAGAGAACATTAAAACATGCAGCTTTTTTGATAAACGTTTCCATGAAGGATAAAGAGGTCGAGTTCTTACATCCATGTGCCAGGGATGAATTGCACCAAACTTGTCTGTGGTATCTGTACATTGATCCAATGCTATAGCTATTCTTTTCAAACCCCTTCAACATGATAAAAGAAATGTTAGCAGTTCTTTTTTTAGATCATAGACCACTTACTTGGTTAAACAAATGAAGAAAACGTACAAGTCAATCGCTCTGTGAGTATTTGTAATTGAATTGAAACAAAAGCAAGATTTTGATGGTGGGTGCATTGCTGCAACGCTCCAATGTTCACTACAATTCAAGGGTTAAAAAGATTAGAAAAGAAAATGAGATTAAACGCTTTCTTAACTTAAGTGAAGTCCTTGCAACTCGACATACTTAGAATTGTACGGTATGATGATAAGGGTTACTTTTTTGAAGTTACAATGGGTGAACCACTTGGCCAACTCTTTGGGTGGCTCGTTAGGCTTCCTTAATACGAAAGATATAGCGGGATCTGCAATATATACAAACTCTTGAGAAGATGGGGATAAAAAGTTCTTCAATAAACTACATCCGAAAACATCTCGGTTAGTTTCATACTATGTGAAACAAATTATGTAAAGAAAAACATTACTCACAACTTACTTAAGTCTTGCAAGGATAATGGTATCGGTCATGTATTCTTGTTTATGCCTTAGACATTTTAGACAATCGTTTGTGAGACGGAACTCGTGATCCAGATCAGTTGACTTAATAGTGATATACACTAGTGGGCCCAGCTTGTTCAACTTATCTAAGATCATCTTCTCTAAGCCCTCTGTCGCCCCTACAAGAGTGGGGGTAGGCTCTGCCTTGCTCTATTTTTCTTGTTGTAATGTGAATGCAGCCTTAGCTCTTGTATCCCTTTCATGCGTAACTTCTTCTATTTTAACCTTTCATGCGTAACTTCTTCTATTTTAACCTCTTTCACCTTTGGAGTTCTCGCCGGTGGTATCATCAGGATGTCCCTCATCTTCTTATCCGGATAATCTAAGGCTTTCAATAATTTATCGTATCTCCATCTTACCATTTTCAGTGTATTCATGTCCGTGGACATGATAGTGACTCTGTGGCACCTATGCGTAGCTAAGAGCATTGTGTCTTGGAAGATCTCAATGCAATAATCTTCTGTGCTTTCTTGCAGGGCAAGAACTGCTGATCTTTGCCACCTGTAACTAAATCCCATGTCATCGACAACTTCCTTCAAAAGTCTTTGAAAAGGTGCTTTAGGGAAACAAAAGCCCATGGCTTTTTGAGCCTTCCTGATCTCCCTCAAGACCGTTATTTGTTTTGAAAATCTCCATTTTTGATTTTTCTGGAGGAGACTCATGGGCTTCCCTTTCCTTGATTTCTTTACTTGACGTTGTGAACTTGATTTGATGGCTGCCATTTGGGCAATTGGAGGACCGTGGCCTCTTTTCCTCACAGTATCCTTAGTTCTGGCCATACTGCATGTTTAAGATAGAACTATTAATCTCTCTCTCTCTCTTTTTTCCTCCCTCTCTGTCTATCTCTGTCTAGAAAATAATTCACTCTCTCTCTCCCTCTCATAGACAAAGCAACAGAAGAACAAAATAATTCTCACTCAAACTAAGTTCCTCTCATAGACCAAGCAACATTTTACAATAGAGAGAGAGATGAGAGAGTATGAGAGGTACAAAAGGACTTGGGAAATTATGATGAGACGTAGTTGTGTGACTGAGTCGAGAGAGAGAGAGGGTTGTTTCACAAGCGATATCAAGCATTGGATTTTCACACTGAGAGGACAATGTTAAACGATAATCAAAGGATTGGGGGAAAAGAGAGAGAGAGAGAGCGAGCGAGAGAGACGTGTGCAAAAGAATGCGAGAACGAGGTTTGGGGCTTGCCTGAACCTTGTCCTTGCATTATTTTGCACACAAACATCTCTCTCCACACCACCCTCTCTCTCACTCTCTCTCTCCCTTCCAGCTTTGTGCATCATCGGTGAAGAGATAGGGTGCATCGTCGTGAAGAGCTAGGGTGTTGCAAGATAGAGAGAAAGAGGGGGAGAGATAGATAGAGAGAGAGAGAGAGAGGGGGGGGGAGAGAGAGAGAGAGAGAGTGCGAAAGAATGCGTGGAGGAGGTTTGGGGCTCGCCCAAACCTCCTCCACGCATTCTTTTGCACAAGTCCTTTTTTTTGGGGCTCGCCTAGGGGGGGGAGAGAGAGAGAGAGAGAGAGCCGAGAGAAGGAGGGAGGGAGGGAGAGAGAGAGAGAGAGAAAGAGAGAGAGAGAGAGAGAGAGAGAGAGAGAGAGAGAGAGAGAGAGAGAGGGGGGGGAGGGAGTCCGAGCTTCGGGACTATCGTGGAGGAGGATGATTGTGGAGGTGGATAGTAGGTTGAAGGCGCTAACGTTGAGCAGGATAATGGTTGACGAGCATGGAGGAGGAAAAACGTGGAGGAGGATTGTTGAGGAACGTTGGAGTAGCGGTGGTGGAGCGGTGGAGGAGCGGTGGAGGTGGAGTGGTGGAGCCGTGGTGTTGGAGCAGTGGAGGTGCAGCGGTGGAGAGGTAGAGCGTGAAGGAGAGGTGGCATGTTGATTGGTACGGGCCAACAATAGAGATATCATACAGTGGCTATTTTTAGGAAATATCATGCAGTGGCTATTTTTAGCCTCCATGTGCAATTTCCTATTTTAGTATGCAACATTAATAACTATAAATATCCAGCTATTAATAGTGCCCATGGATATTAAAAGCCAAATTTCAAACTAGCAAGTCCCTTCGCTCCCGCGACTAGCAGGGCATCCAAGGAGACGTCCCTTCTAGGTAGGTCTCTAGCTCGTTGTCCGTCTCTTGAGTCACACACCCCCACCAACACCACCTTCTCAAAGATGTCTACCCCCTCCTTTTTTCTTTCTCTGTAGTCATTTCTTTCTCTGTAGGAGAGTCAAAGAGGGGGGGCGAGAGAGAGAGAGAGAGAGAGAGAGAGAGAGAGAGAGAGAGAGAGGCATGTGCAAAAGAATGCGAGGAGGAGGTTTGAAGCTCGCCCAAACCTCCTCCTCGCGTTCTTTTGCACACGTTGAAGGAGACAAAGAGAGAGAGAGAGGGAAGGAGACAAAGAGAGAGAGATAGGGGGAGAGAGGGCCTTGTGCAAAAGAATGCGAGGAGGACGTTTGGAGATCGACCAAACCTCCTCCTTGCATTCTTTTGCACACGTCGTCCACAATTAGCTCGAGGTGTCCAAGAACATCGTTGAATGTTAGAGGCATGATGAGGAAAATGAGAGAGGGAGAGGGAGAGGGAGAGGGAGGCTTGCAAGTGGAGAAGGAGGTTGCAAACGAGCGAAGAGGGCGAGTGACAAGCAAGTTGTGGGAAGCGCTGAATATGAAGCATCTTATATAGACGAATTATCAAATATAGTTTGGAGTGCAATGCAAACCTTGCCATGCACACACACACACACACACACACACACTTGTTGTAATTGAAATCAAGAGAGAGAGAGAGAGAGAGAGAGAGAGAGAGAATTGTGTGTGCGTGAACTAGAGAGTGAAGGAGAATTGTTTTTGATCAAAATTGCAGATCAACAATCGCCGCAATCTATTAAGAAAAAACGAATGGATAGGCCTCGGTGGGCAACGCAGACTTCGAGCATACAGGACAATTATAATTTTAAATCAAAGAGTATAAAATTGGAGGGACATGCCTTAGTGGAAGAGCAAAAGGAAGCAGATCTTCTACTGTTTGAGTTCCTAGAAAAATGCAATGCTCAAAGGGAGTTTCATTTATTTTATGACATGTGGAATACAGAGATTGATTTTAATAAGGTTATCGAGCAGCACTCACAGAGAGTTTTTATCCGAGGAGCTCTCAGATTTTAAGAGCATGACAGAGAATGGAAGGGTTTGCATTTCAGATAAGTGGTATATTCATGTCAAGGATCTTATTGAGAACTCTAAGCAAAGGATCTCTATCACCAGGCAATTTAATAATCTCCCTGATGTTTATAAGGCCACATGTAACATGCATTCTAGTACATGTAGGATTCTTGAAGAGAGTCTTGGTTTTGCCATGTTTTTGCATTTTGAGGAACTCGAGATTTTGAGGACACTGAAGATGAGGCACATAAATTTTTAGAGCCCGACATTTTTATTGAGGGAAGCCAATTTGAAGAAGAGCCGATACACGAGGAAGAAGTTAATATTGAAGAAGAGAAGAGACAAGCTCAAGAACTTGACCTTGTAGCTTTACGGTTAGAAACTATAAGAGGTGAAGTATCCACTGAAGGTTTGAATCTAGAAAAAGTCCTCTTTCTCTTCCAATGATTCCATCTTTTAGCATCAAAGGTAATGAATATTATCTTCTCTCTGATATTCAAAGGATCTTTGACTTGAGAGAAGATTATGCAATAGCTTTGATTGCACAAGCTTGTACCGAAGACTAAAACTTGGGTGTTGAGGATGACGATTTGATGATTTTAGAGGAGTGCTTTGAGCCTAAGGTAGCACTTGCCTTGTGCTTTGAGAAAGCTACATCTGTAGAAGAGTTACAGGATGAAGAATTTAGTGAAATACAAAGGCAGTTCAAAATTAAGCCTAAACAGCCTGAGATAGAAGAGGAACAGAAGTGTAAGCTTGGATGTAACACCGAAAAAAGTATCAATCTTTGGTCAGATAAAGTTCTGGAAGAAGATGAAAATATGAAGAAAACAATGTCCATTTTAAATGTTTTCTTTATTTTTTTCCTTCTATTTTAATGTACTTATGTTAATTGTGTGTTGATAACTTTGCTATTGTATTGCAGTTATATCATTAAGAGCCAGAGAATGGGGGCATGGGAGACTTTCATCACTTGCACATTATATGAACAAATTGTCTTCAGCCAAGATGCTTATCTATCATAGAATTCTAAGCAACAATGGGGAAGCTGCGGTATATTTCTTCAAGTGTTTGTCAAAAGCTCTTGGTGGGAACCAATTGAGTTGGCGAGAGATAAGGTGATCTTGATTGAAAAGATATTTGCTTTGTATGTTTTTGGTCATGCCCCAGGGCACGATTGCTCAAGAACAGGATATTATCTAGCATACACTGCATATGCTCTAGCACATGGAGTGGAGAATCCTCTTGAGCTATCGAGTTATAGAAAGCATCATTTGATTAGATTCAGAGAGCCACTTTTGAGGTCCGAAGATAAAGAAATAGAAGTTGCAGATTGAGAGGGCCATTTTTCAGGGCACAAATCACAGGAGCAGAGCCTCTTATATTGCATGTGATTACAAGGGACAAAAGTTGTATTACATGTCTTTTTGGGATCATAATGCTTTAAGCTCTATCAACCCACTTGTGATCTACAAATATCTTTGTCTCTCTCCATTGTGCATGTTTCTTTGCAGCTGTTGAGTTCTGCAAAATTTGCCTTCTTCTTCCCATGTTGAATGCTAGTTGAACTTGTGACAATGCAACCTTTTTCTTTATCTGCAACCTTTGTAGTATCCCTCTGTAAAACCATTGGAACAATTCTTTGAGACTATTTGCCTTTTTTATTCCTCCAAAGTGTTGTGTGTGACGAAAGAATGCATTTCGAGCCATGTAATGCGACTTCTCCATCCCTTGTGTAGACCAGATTGCAGGGCATCCATACTTCTTGACAAAATATGGAAGGTGGTTAAACATAATATGCTGCAATCAAACATTTTTTATTAGAAAGTACTAAAATGTAGATCATGGAATATATATTGCAATTCAAAAATGTCATGCTTACCATATTATAGTGTGTAATGTTGCACCTTGTCCAAGCTTGCTTCATTGATTTGCCAAAAATTTTTAGCTCCTTCTCTAGTAAACGGTGATCAATCTTAGTCCATGTCTTTTTGTCGCAGAATGTGAACAACTTGTCTAATGATTTCCATACTTCTGCTTTTATATTTCTAGCGACATCGTCTGCTTCATTATCTTTCACAGCATTATGCACAAGCCTCCAAAGCCCATATGTCACCCTTGAAATATATCTCGATCTTCTGCCTCTGATTCTTGCATACTGTGGTTCGGATAGAAATCTTCTTGCTTTGACTCCACCAATCGAAGGCTTGATCGGAACATCCTTCCCGTTTGTGGACTTTTTAAGGTCTGTTGTGATATGTACATCTCCTCCATGAAGACCAATGTTTGACAATACTTTTTCTAATGCAGCAATTGCCTATTTTCTTGTGCTTTTCAGGACGCAACTTCCAAGCAAAACCAATATATAGAAACACTAGTTTTTCCACGATTCGACACAAAGCATGCAATGTGCATATATGCACATTACACAAGGAAATGTCAAGGATTGCTTTAAATGCTGGATCTACCTTATCCCTATTAGGTGCTCTCTTCCACCATTTGGAGTCCATCACATGAGCCGGTTCCTTGCAGTAAAGACATGGAGATTTAGAATTACCACCTTTGCTTATGTTATACATACATTTTAAGGTCTTCAAGTCCCCTGACATATGCCAATCAACTTGAAAATCTCCAATCCCTTCAACATGAAGCTCCTCTCCCTGAACTTGTCTTTTGATAATTGCAGGTATATCTGTATGATGGAAAATCCATGAGAGTGTATCATGGTCCTCTATTTTAACCTGTAATTGAAAAATGCAACTCTGTTAACACATCAACATTATAAAACATGAGCTTTAATCGTACAAAGTAAGCTTTAAGCGTACAAAGTAAAGCTGAGAGATTACCTCAAATGCACCCAACCACCAAATATTCTTCTCCGATTGTACACTGAAATACTTTGAGTTTTCCTTTGGTATTGAATGTTCAAGCGCTCTGTTCATTAGTGTGATTGTGACTCTTTCTATCTTTTTATCCTTCACGATTTGGCATTCATCAAGTTTAATAACAAAGATAAGTCATCCATGGCACTCTTCTAAAGTGATTCTATAAAATTCTACCATTCTTCTTTGTAAATGTTGAAGATCAACAAAAATATTATTACATTCGTTATAAATGGTGTTTCCTTTCTTTCCTTCGAAAACTCCATCAACATAAAACCATTGACTAAAAAATCCATCGACTTGTTGATTGAGCATCCCTCTTAACCTCCATACTTCTGTTGGATTTGGAAGAATCACACGTTTGAGTCGTTGATCCTTGAAAGTTGATGACACAGCCTTAAAAATAGCAGAATAACCTTTTTTTCTTACTCCACTATCATCAAGAGCTTCTTGTATAATGTTCACATTAACTTTGTTTTTATGTACAAAGTTTTCCACAACGTTCCATTTGACTGTTTTAAACTTTTTTTCTTGGATCAAGCCTTCTGCAAGAGAAGTCAAAAATAAACTCTTCATTTGCTTCACTAGAAGACTATTTGGATTCATATTCTCCTTGAAAGGCTCCAAGATTTTCCTACATACATAATAAAATGAATTCGTAAAGAAGATACAAAACATTAAACTTCCAATTTTCAATCAAACTAAAATATCCCTACCTTGCTTGTTGAACTCGCCTCTTGCATCCTCCCGTTCCTGCTTTCAAATCAGCAATATTCCAAAGATTTCATTGCTTCAGTCTGTCTCCCAATAGTGTCGCTTTCGATCTCATTTTGCGTAGCTTCTCCTTACACTTTGTGTGTTCTTCGATCTCATAATGAAGTCTCTCTTTTAACGTCGCGCCTTCAAGTTGATACTGCATTTTTGTCCTCACTTCTTGTTCGTACAAAGATTTAAAGATGTGCGAAGCTTGACACTGTGCTGAGATATATCCAAGCATACCTTTCTTACCATCACCTACAAACCTTAACAATGTGGTTGGATTGGAAAAAGGTGGAGAAGAATTTTTGAGTATGCATTTTGGATAGAGTTTGCCACCATCACACCATAAGTCGATGTGCTGTAATCCTTCTCTCCTCATGTTTTCTTTCTACGTCACTCCTAGACATTGTTGTTTTGACAAAGGTGCATATTCTTCTGTCAAATCAATACGTAGATGATGCCGGCACTTCTTGTTTGATGGTAATTCTATCATTTTGAGGGTAGTCATCTCCAATGTTCCACAACGTGAGAGTCTAATAGTAGGGAAACATTTGAACATGGTGGTAAGCTTTGAAAAGCTTAACAAATGAAGAAGAATTTGGATTAGTTATGGTCTGACTGCATAGAGTGAAAGCGGGCCATGGAGCAGGCTGAAAAATGATTTAGGGAACAGAGTGGGTTGTGGGAGTAATAAATACAAGAGTTCGTGGCTCATAAGTTTTGAATAAAGAAGAATATCTTTATTCTTTCATCTCTAACATCTTTACATATTCTATTGTGTATTTTAATGTAACATATTCTTCCATGTCTGACATGTTTACATATTCTATTGAATATTCTATTGTTTTTGTGGATTTTGGAAGAGCAAAAAATGAAGAAATTACGAATTTCTCTCAGGGCCCCAAAATGAGCTTCCTTTTTTCCTAATGATGATGCATAAAAGAATTTTTATTATTATAAAAGTGTTACTTTCATCAAAATGGATTTTTATGCATAAATAGATGCATACAAGATTTTTTACATCAAAATAAGAGTTCTCTTTAATCCTTGTTTAAATCCCATGAATATAGGTAAATGAATTAAGTAAATACTCTGTGAAAGAAAATTTTACCGTTTCATATTCTCTAGGATGATAATGAGAAAATTCAAAAAAACTATTGAAGTTGAAATTTTAGATAAATGACTAATTTATTCTTCCTAGGAATTCGTGTTTAGTTTTGAATTCAGTAAAGTAGTAATTGAAATATTACCTTCGAGAAAGATAGTTAAGGGAGAACCTTTCCAAACTCAAACCCTGAATCAGACTATGACCAAGACGTAACTCCTTCGTCACATTCAAGAAATGACAATGTGACTAGCTTAGTAATCTGCACTCAAATCACCCACCGAATCTGAAACTAAGTTGAGACCTTTGATTTTGATCTGAGGATCAAGAATTCAGAATTCAAGGAATTCTTCTTAGAAATCCGGAACTGTGATCTAGAAGTATTGGGTTACGAAATTAAGATATACTCATTGTATTCAAAAGAAAATCAAAACTGAAAACTTGCATAGAAACCCTGTTTTCTTAAAGGAATGTGTTACGCCAGAATACTAGAGGGAGCATTTGGTATATGTGTGTTCTAAGGGAAGTTTGATTGCAACAGCTGGCAGGGGAGTGTTTAAAGGACGGCTCATGTGGCAAAGAGCCTGCCCAGGACTTGAACAGCCTCGATATGGTTAAAATGGTGCGCTTCCGGTACGATGGATGAGGGCCGATGAAGCGATTCCTGAGTGAAGTGCCAGGACACCTAAGGAGGATCGTGGAGGGTTCTGACCAAGCGATGCATGGGCTCGCGGTGCCAAGGACATCCATGCATATAATGTCGTGGAAGATACATATGTATGATGACGAGAAACTTATTGTAATCTGTTACTGGATCTCGTTGTTGACCTGCTGGTCTCAAAACGGAGAGTCCAGAGTGATACTGTTTTGTGAGAAACTTATTGTAATCTGTTACTGGATCTCGTTGTTAACCTATTGGTCTCAACGGAGAGTCCAGAGTGATACTGTTTTGTGAGAAACAAGGATTGAATGGAAATTTTGAGTTATGACATCTGTAACCAGTAATTGTTTGACAATGGATTGTTTTATAAATTAAAGTTTAAAGAGGAGTGTGTGAGTATCTGTATTCTAAAGCAAAAGTTAAGAAAGGCATTCAATTATGGGTGGGTAAGTACTTGTTTGGTTCTACCAATTCCAGTGCTTGGGTGGTGGCTAACCCATGGGCCGGATGGGGTTAGGCTGGAATCTATAGAATTTTAATAATAAAATTGATAAATAGGAATACTTTTAGAACTCGAATAGTTAAATAGTAACCTGAAGACTTCTCGAATGAATAGATCAATGGCTGTGCCTGATTCAATCAGAAAAAAAAGCATTGATTCCTTCTAGTTAAGTCTATAATAGTTTCCCTTCTATCTCGTTTAATCAGATGAAGGTTAATTCAATATCTTGACCTCGTTAGAAAGATTCGTTAAGTAATTCAAAATGGTGGAATCGTCCCTGCTTTTCGGGCATGGGAATTTTCCCAGTTTCGATTTTTGGAATGACCACCAGCTTAGTCTCGTGCCCGGACATTTGAGGGCAAGGCCTCCAAGTGAGAAACCCAGCCCCACACAAGAGGAAGCCACTTCCACTGCTACCATCTAGGAATCCGGTGCTCAAAGGGGGCAGTGGGATCTCACAAATTTCCCTGGAACAGAAGTTTAAAAAGAGTTTTCCAATGTGCATTAGAAATTAATTGAATATGTGCACTGGACACCTTAACCTAGGGGTACCTGTTTTTAAAAAATTATGGATTAAGGTCCAAAGAGTGTTCTAATGGGCCAATGGGATTAATCCAAGTGTTTGAACAAGAAAAATGCAAGAAAAGAAAATCCACCAAAAATGAGTAAATTTTCACATAAGATGAAGAGTTGACTAGTATTATAAAAATGTGAATTTTGACACCTCAGGGGAGATAGAATCCCCCATCAAGGAGGCACCTAGAAATCACATCAAAGGGGTCATTTTTTATTCAAAAAGTACATGAGGTGGCTAGATATTTCATCTCTCATCTCTCCTCTTCTAAACTAGATCAAAAAGTGGGCATAACTAATCTAAAACAAGTCCAAATGGGATCAAACTGAAGCTGGAAGCCTCTAGATTCTAGTTGAACTTGGTTGGTGGCCTCCCTCACCTATAAATAGAACCCCATTCCTTTTTATTTTCATCTTAGAGTATCTCCATACTAGTGTAATTTTCATTTTAGTGTATTTTCTTCTTCCCTCTTCCTTGCCTCTCCATTGTGAAACCTTGGTGATGTGAATGATGTGGAATGATGTGGGATGATGTTGAATGATGTGGGATGATGTGAATGATGTGGAATGATGTGGGATGATGTTGAATGATGTGGAATGATGTGGGATAAAGTGAATGATGTGGAATGATGTGGAATGATATGGGGTGATGTGAATGATGTGGGATGATGTGAAATAATGTGGAGTAATGTGGAATTATGTGAAATGACATGGAATGATGTGGAATGATGAGGAAGGATGTGAAATGATGACAATTGATATGGAATGATGAGGAATGATGTGAAATGATGAGGAATGATGTGAAATGATGACAATTGATGTGGAATGATATGGAAAGATGAGAATTTTGCTTGGAGACTGTATTTGCATGTGAAACCTATTTTTTTAAAGATTGTTTTACGTCAAGAATGCTGGGGAAGCATTTTGACTATCTTATGGAATGAGGTTGTGGACCTAAGTGGAAAATGTTTCAACAGCCACACAGAGAGTCAAAGAGGGACATCTTGCATGGTAAGGTCAGCCCCCCCGAGGTCTTGACCAGCCTTGGTCTGTTTAAAATGGTGAGCTTCTGATATAGTGGATGAGGGGCTAAGGAAGCGGCCTATGAGTGAAGTGCTAGGTCACCTGCGAAAGATCCTAGAGGGTGCTGACCATACGACGGTGCTCGGGCTCTAGGTTGTTGCCCAAGATACCCACGTGTGCATTGAGGAAGAAAATGGAACATTGAGTTTTAGAGTTGTTTTTCTAAACACAGGCATGAATTTGGTTGGTTTATCTTACTAGTCTTCAACGGATGACTCCATGGTTCCCTTTTGGTCTAGATCTCGTTGGTTGATCTAGATGATCTTCAACAGAGAGTCCATATGGATTTTATGAATAAAAGAGATCATACTCCTAGGAACTATGAGTTAGGAACCATGAAACGGCCCTGAGTGAAGTACTAGGTGAGCTGCCTAGAGGGATTGACCAGGTGGTGACGCTCTGGTTGTCGATGATGCCATAGGTATGCTCTGGTTATCGATGACCAAGTGTAAAGATTGTTCCTCCTTCAAGTCGGTCATCCGAGCGAAGGTTGGCCTAGATCTTGACCCCGTTAGATAAATTTTTGTTAGAAGATTTTCCTGGTCGGCCATGTGACCTATGGGTTCGGTCGGAATACGAAGGATAGTTAAGGCTCTTGATTACGTTAGAAGAATTCCTAGAGGAATCGCCTATGCTTTTTGGGCGAGGAAAGTTTTTTCGCGTTTCGTTTTGGAAGAGCCACCAGACTAGTCCCTTGCCCGGACATTCATGGGCGAGACCTTGAGTGGGAAGCTCTAGCTTGCATGTGAGGTTGCTACTTCTACTGCTAGTATTCTAGAGTTTGATGCACAGAGAGGGAAGGGGTCTCACATCTCCAAAGAACCTAGAGATATAGGGAGTCTTTCGGCTGTGCTATCCACTCCTATCCAAATGCCATTGGGGTAACTATTATGTAATTCACCAACCTTATGGTGGACAGATGTAAAAGAATGGGTCGAGAGTGGTCTAAGGCCAGCTGATACTATAGATGAGACTTTGCCACCCCTAGCATAAAGAACCTTGAAGTATACAAGTGAAACCCGAGTCATTATGATACCAGTTAACCAACTGGGATGCTACTATGAAAGCGATGACACGAACGCTACCATTCCAACTCATCATAATGGATACCAGGCATTGGCTATCCTAGATGGTGGGGTGGGGGTTAGCATCATTACCAAACGTTGCTGGAAAAATTAGGGGAACCTGATCTAAAAAAAGCAGACTTAATCGTTAAAATGGCTGATGGAACATCTTCAAGACCCATTGGGCTCTTGGAAAATGTTAAATTCAGACTTTTTACGTTTTGCCTTCCATGGGGTGTGCTTCCCATGCTGCTCTCAGATCAATCTTCAAGATTTGCGAATCCCTACGTACATACATGTGATCCAAGGCCAAATCATGCACCAATTTTGATTCCCTCATGAAGGGTCTCCCCAATATTATGTCATATGTATCCGGTTGGCACAGAAAGTCCATGACCATAAATGATAAGCTCCAATAGGGGTGGAAGATGACTTTCTAGATGCACAATTGTTTCTATTGGATGGTGAAAAGTTAAACTAGTATGATGAGATGCTACAATTCTTAACTGACATATCCTTTCTACAATACATGTCAAGGGACCAGAGGAAGAAGCTGACCCTCCAAAGTAAGTCTCATTGATGGTGTAACTCTACAAGATGGGCATTGATGATAATAATGGATTTTTTTCTAAAGTTTAATTAAAAACCCCTTCCGTTTTATTGTAATCTTGTTAATATTTATCAATGTATCTAATTAAAAAACCCCTCCTGCTGAACATGTGGTACACTAACATTTTTTGAGGTGAACCTCCCGCCGAGGATTGGCCATGGTTTACACCGTCAAGAAATTACGACATAACCTCTTGGCCAACAAATCTATATTTTTCGTGGACCATCAAGCTTTACTATACCTAGTAAATAAACCTTGTACCATGGGGAGAATCACACGATGGTTGCTATTGTTGTGGGAATTCGACTTTATAGTCACGGTGAGAAAGGGAATGCAGCATGTGTTAGCCAGTCACATTTTAAGAATTCCAAATGGGGGGCCAACAACTAGTGTTGTTGATGATGATGATCTTCTTGATGCCTGTTTATTTAAGTTAAACATGGTACCCGAATGGAGTGAAGAAATCTCAGAGTATCTAGCTTATGGGTTTCCACATGAAATACCTTTGAACAAAGATAAAATGCGGTGCTTATCAAGCTTGTTGCAGCTTATCAAATGATTGCAGGAGATCTATATAAGCTAGGAAAAGATAACATACTCAAAAGATGCATTAGAGAGGATGAGTTTGTCACCATATTGGAAGAAGCTCATTCAGGGATAGCTAGCAGGAATTTTGCTGGAGAAATCAGAGCTCAAAAATTTCTTCAAGTAGGACTATGGTGGCCTACATTATTCGAAGATGCCATAGAATTTTTCAAAAGATGCGAAGAATGTCAACGTTTCGCTATCCCACAACAAAGGGACAAGATGCCGCTAACCCCCATCGTTGTGGTAAGACAACCATTTGAGAAATGGGGGATAGATTTTGTGGGACCTATTAGTCCAGTGGCACTCCCATCCCAAGTCAGATATGTAATTGTAGCCATTGACTATTTCACAAAGTGGGCAGAAGCCAGAGCCTCAAAGAGAGTTGATGCACAAACAACAGCAAGATTTATATACGAGCAAATCATCTCGAGGTTCAGATGTCCGTTAGAATTAGTCAGTGATCACGGATCACATTTTATCAATGAGGTGATTGATCATTTACTTGTAGGGTTCCTAGTAATCCATCAAAAATCATCACCTTATTACCCACAGGCCAATGGTCAAGCAAAGAGTACAAACAAGATTTTGTGTACTATCTTAACAAAGACATTGAAAGCAAATCGACGAATAGACTGGGAGCATAAACTGACGCAACCCTCTGGGCCTATCGCACATCATATAAGGTAGCAATGAGATATACTCCCTTTTGTCTAGCTTATGGGGTTGAAGTAGTTATACCCATGGAATACCTAGTCCCAAGCTTAAGGATTGCAGAGCGCCTAACAAAGAATGCTTTAGTCGAAAGACTAATTGACTTGGAAAAGCTGGATGAGACCAGGTTGATGGCATCATATGGGCTCATGGTTGAAAAACTATGCAGGAAACATTGGCTTGACAAAAACCTTAAGCAAAAAGAACTAGAAACGAGGGATCTTGTCCTTGTGTATGGTGTCCGTAGTAGCACCAAGGAAAAGAAATTTAAATACCGAGGTCTGGGACCATTCCAAGTGTCAAAAATCACACCTCAGGGATCTGTCCGAATTGAAACAATTGACGGTGTGAGGTGAAAAAAAGAAAGAAAACCCTGCCTCTATAGCCCTTCCACCTCGCAAACTTGGAAACACACACACTAACGGGGGCACCACCAGCCACCGGCTGGAACTCTTCTCACACTTCACCACCCACAACCCACGCCAGACAGACACAAAAACAGGGGCACCATAGACCAAAGCAAACACCCAGCAATTTATTCCAGTCAAAACATTATACAAGCTTCTCCCTACACAGAAGCTTTACTCACACAATTTACAAACACTCACTCAGGCCTGTCATCACTGCCGAGGATACACCACATTCCCAATCACCGCATGATCCACTCGCCTACGTGCTGTACCAATCACACCAGAATGAACCCGGCCACTCTCTTCAGAAGGCGCCCCACCAGCTAACCCTCGAGTCCTCTGCGACCCATCACTTTTGCATGTGTCGTCAGCAGCAGCTACCCAAACACACCTCTCTCTCAGTCTGTGCTGATCCTCTGTCAGCCTCACCCTTGAACACTTCTCTGCAGCTTATCTGCAGTGCTACTGGCCCACCACCAAGCAGCAACACTTTATCTCCCTCTGCTTCACTCGGCACCCTGCTCTGTTGTCCACAGCCCTGTCTCCTAGGCGGCCCACACCAGCCACCAGCCTTCTACCATATCCATAGCCACACGCTGCCCACCTGTCTTCAGCGTCCACTCTGACTGACCGAACCATCCTCTACCCGCTGGTCGGAGTTGTTTCACTGGATCACCTGGCTTTCCACACGGCGGCTACTTTTCTTTGCTCTCTCTCCTCACAAGAGAGGTCTTCCTTTACAAGGTCGCCGCCTCTTCCTACGACCTTACTCCTCTCCTTCTGCCGCCATTTTTTTCCAGCCAGCAATCCCTCTCTTTGGCTCCCTGTTCCCTAGCAAGGCGGTCCACACCTTCTCCTCTCTCCATAGCAAGCCTTCTCACCTGGTCCCGGGTTCTCCTTTCCAAACGACTATCTCGAAACACCAATCCACGCTCGGCTTCTTTGTCGCCAGCGCAAATAGTAGCCAGCCACTCAACTTCTTGTCTTGCACTAGCCAGTCACCTCAAAGCCCACTGGCCTGTCACCTAGGTAGCCCAAACACACCTCTCTCTCTCTGCTCTCCACAAGGGGAGGCCCCACAACCTCTGCAGCCCGTCAGCCACTCTACCAGCTACGCATCTCGTTGGCGCCTGCACCCGCTGCAATTCAATCAGAGCCCCCTTCACACGATCACCTCCAACCGGTCTCTACTACCTATCCTTGTTCTCCCCTCAACGCACACGTCTTGACGCCAGCACCTCTACGCTCCTTGCGTAGCCAACCTGTCGCCAGCTTCCTCTGCACAATGTTGGAAGTGTACCATTGGTCATGCATAATGGTCAGACAAAGTCTATGTCAGATGTGCTGTATGTGCCTTCGATCACTAAAAGCTTGGCCTCAGTTGGTCAAATGGTGGAACAGGGATTACAGGTTCACTTCAATGAGCATGGATGCTTCGTTGAAGATTTTAAACATGGATGTAGAGTGATTGCTAAAGGCATGAAAGAAGGAAGATTGTTTAAGCTGGATGCTGGAATTCCTGAGCTAAAATCAGCCATGTTCTCAAAGAGCAGGAATGTGGTACAGGATATTGATATGTGGCATAAGAGGATTGGACATGTCAATATACAGAGACTAAAGAACATGCAAACAAGAGGCATTGTCAATGGATTGCCTAGGTTCAAATATGATGGACATATGCATGTTTGTGAAGCCTGTCAGTTTGGAAAGCAGGCAAGGTTGAGGTTTCCTAGAGAAGGAAATATGAGTAACAGGCCACTTGAGATCGTACATAGTGATGTATGGGGTCCTGCACAAAACCCATCTATCAAAGGCAGTTTATACTATGTTACATTCATAGATGATTTTAGCAGGATGACATGGATATACTTTCTCAAAGAGAAGAGTGAAGTGTTGGAAAAATTCATGGATTTCAAAGCTTTTGCAGAAAAGCAGTATGGCTGTTGGATTAAATGTCTGAGGACAGATGGAGGTGGTGAATACACCTCAAAAGCTTTTGAGCATTTCTTGAGGAAGCATGGAATAAGAAGACAGTTGACATGCAGGTATACACCTCAGCAGAATGGTGTGGCTGAGAGAAAGAATAGAGTTATATGTGAAGTGGCAAGGGCAATGCTTAATGAAAAGAGCATGCCAGATTACTATTGGGCAGAAGCATGTGCTACTGCAGTTTATATATTGAACAAAACACCTACAGTAGCCATTCATGGAAGCACGCCAGAGATGCGGCTCACAGGTTACAGGCCAGACATTGGACATCTTAAAGTTTTTGGATGCATAGCTTATGTGCATGTGCCTGATGAAAGAAGAAGGAAGTTGGATCCTAAGGCAGAGAAATGTGTATTTGTGGGATATGCACAGGATCGAAAAGCCTACAAGTGTTATAATCCACAAACTAGACAAGTGGTCATCTCACGTGATGTGGTGTTTGATGAGCTTGCTAGTTGGTACAAAGCAAAAGATGAGGGTGTTATTGAGTCACTTGAGGCTAATGTTCATGTGAACTTGCCACCACAAGCAAGTTCTAGTTCTACTACTATGTCTGGGCCAGCAGACAGCAGAAGCTGAGAGTAGCAGTGTACGTCCATGGTCAGGACGTTTGAGGCATGAGAGTGTGAGCACTGGGAGTAGTGCTATGGACAAAGGCAAAAAGAAAGTTGAAGGAATTGGAATCACAGAGGAATTGGAATCACAGGATATGAGTCATCTAGTTCTGAGAGTTTGGATGAGGAGCTTGGCATACCTATTTTACGCACACCTGGTGCTAGACAGGACAGATATGTGCCACCACATGCTAGAGTTACAGGTGTACAGAGTGACCCGCATGCATTGCGGAGATCCCAGAGGGTCAGATATCCTGTTGACAGATTGACATATAGAGATTTTGCTATGCACTATGCATACATGACATCTATGGTGAAGCATGTGGAACCTACATGCTATACAGAGGCTATTGGAGAGCATGTATGGGAAAAAGCAATGGATGTGGAGATGGACGCATTGGTCCATAATGATACATGGGATTTGGTTGCACTACCAAAGGACAAGAATGTTATTGGATGTAAATGGGTTTACAAAGTGAAGTGCAAATCTGATGGTTCTATTGAGAGACATAAAGCAAGGTTGGTAGCAAAGGGTTATGCACAGACCCAAGGATTGGATTATGATGAGACGTTTAGTCCAGTGGCTAAGATGGGCACAGTGAGAGCAGTCATTGCTATGGCTGCAGCTAATGGCTGGGAAATGCATCAGATGGATGTTAAGAATGCATTTCTGAATGGAGATCTACAAGAGGAAGTATACATGGCACAGCCAGAAGGGTATGTACACCCTAGATATCCCACTCACGTATGCAGGTTGAAAAAGGCATTGTATGGTCTGAAGCAAGCACCACGTGCTTGGAGTGATAAGATGAGCAGATATCTTATCTCACTTGGTTTTCAGATTTCTACAGCAGATTCTTCACTCTATGTGAAGAAGACACAGCATGGGATTGTTTTACTAGTCATCTATGTGGATGACTTGATTATTACAGGTGATCATAGTGCAGATGTGATGCATGTCAAGAAAGCTTTGAGTGGGCAATTTGACATGAAAGATCTTGGTGAGTTGAGATACTTCCTTGGCATTGAAGTGGTGAAAGATCATGCAGGTACTTGGTTAGTACAGCGCCAATATGCATTGGATATGTTGGCAAAGTATGGCATGACAGGGTGTAAGCCTATGAGTACACCATTGGAACAAAATGTGAAGTTGCGGGCTGATTATGGCGAGGAATTGGATGATCCTTCTGTGTACAGGAAGATGGTTGGTAGTCTCATATACATGACTATCACACGCCCGGATTTGAGTTATGCGGTGGGGCTAGTTAGCCAGTTTATGCAGAGCCCCAGGAAACCACATTTGGATGCAGTGAGATGCATCATGAGATATGTGAAGACCACAGCACATTATGGTCTATTTTATGAGAGTGGTAAAAGCTTGGACATACATGGCTACACAGATGCTGATTGGGCAGGTAGCGCATATGACAGGAGGTCTACTAGTGGATATGCTTTTACACTTGGAAGTGCCGTGGTGAGTTGGAGTAGCAAAAAGCAACCTACAGTTGCTTTATCCAGTACAGAGGCTGAGTACAGAGGTGCAGCCATTGCTACTTGTGAGGCTATATGGTTAAAGAGTCTCTTGGCAGATTTATGTGAGCCTCTTGATGGGAAAGTTGTCATTCATTGTGACAACATGAGCAGTATACAGTTGGCAAAGAATCCAGTGTTTCATGCGAGGACCAAACACATAGAGGTCCATTATCACTTTGTCAGAGAGAAGGTGCTGGATGGTACAGTTGATCTTCACTATGTGAAGACTGATGAGCAGGTGGCTGATATCTTCATGAAGCCACTTAGCAGGGAGAAGTTTGAGTACTTCCGGACTATGTTGGGAGTACATGGGATGAGCTTTGAGGGGGAGTGTTGAGAGTCTTGATATCCCAAGCTCATCTACATCTTCATCGGCAGTACATCATGAGCTTGAGAGGGGCTGTTGAGATTCAAGCTCGATGTCAGTGTGAGCCAGCTATGCTATGTGCTGGCAGATTAGGTAGGAACATGTGTGAGACATAAATGACCGCGTGTCCAGCTGGTCATAGTGTGTGGACATTAGCTAGGGTTAGTAGAGTGTGGACACAACTCATTGTGTGTTGTGTGGATTATGGATTAGTGCATTATGCTTTGTGTGAGAGTGGACATGGCTTCCCTCTATGGTTAGGGTTTGCAATATACATTAGGGTTTGCTCCTGTGTGTGTGTCTCCTCCTCCTCTACCGTTCTTTCAACAGGTTTGTTGTGGGTGAAGTGGACGTGGATGATGTTGTGGATAGAGTTGATGTTTGGTATGCAGTAAGGCAGCCATTGTGTTTAACAGATGCTGGGGAATGGGATGGTGAGTTGCTGTTTCCTTTTGATCCTGGTGGATAGCTATTGGATTTGCATTTTGCTGCTGAGCATGAATGCTCTAGCAGATGGGGGGTGGCAAAATATGTCAGGCGTTTTTCTGAGAGGTCTTTTGGGTCCGTGTATATACGTGTGCATGACCTGTGTGAAGGATTTGCTTTTGAGGGTGTTGCCAGGTGTACAGGGTGGATGCTTTTGATTTGAGCTTGTTGCAGGCCTGTCTGGAGTAAGGTTCACTACAGGTGCTATCAGCTGTTCGATGGCCAGATATATGTACGCGTCCCCACGGATAAGTGGGTTGTATTGAAGGTATGAAGGCATGGGCACTAGCAGGTTTTATTTTGAAGGTGGCTGGAGTGGGCACTCGTATGCTGTATTTGGAATGTGTATGGAGGCATGGGCATTAAACACTGAGAGGGCCGGTGTTACCTTGAGAAAGAGGTGTGTGGAAAGCGTGGAGTTTTTTTAATGATTGATGGCCCAATGCAACCATTAGCATTGGTGTGAAAAGGTGAGGGTGGCCATCCATTAGGAGAGAGGAGGAAAATAAAAAACATGATATCAACGTGGACTTCAGGAAAGTATGCGTGGAGCTTGGAGCTGCCGCCAGCACACACAGTCCAGAAGCTTTTGTGGAGTTTGGAGCTGGCGAGAGATGCGCAGTGGAGAGAATAAGCTGATGGTTGCCTTGTTTTGTAAGTGGGGGTTCTCGGGCGTATGCAGCCACAAGAGTGCAGAGGAAGGCGTAGCCAGCTTCTGCAGGCTGAGGCAGATAGGACCATCGCGTAGTCGTGGGGAGCCTCCCCGTGTGAAGATTTCATGGCAAACAAATGATTTGCAGTTCCATCATTGCTACTTGATGCATAGTTACCACCATGTTGTGCATAGTTTCCACCATAATGACCACCACGTTGTGCTCTTCCCCCTCTCAAATCATTCTGTTTGCGAAAGCAATCTCTCGCCATATGACCATATTTGCCACAATAATCGCATTCCACATCTTGCATAGAATTTTGTTGGCCTTGCCAACGTCCTCGTCCACGGGGGGTACCACGACCTCTTTGAGGTGCATATCCGCGACCACCTCGAGCACCATATGAAGGCTGAAAATTCTTTTGTGGAGGCCTATCCTGTCATCCACGACCATTACCACCACGTCCACGTGATGCAAATCTCCCCCTGCCTCTAAAGCCTCTCTGCGAGTAGAAAGCCTGATTTCTGCCATCATCATGGCTAGTAGATGCATCCAGAAATGAATCACTGAGCTTGATTTCCTCAACCAATTAGAGTGAAACCAACTCATCGAAGTCGGGTAGACCTGTACTCCTCACTGAGATAGATGTATCAAAAGATTTGTATTCCTTGCCAAGACCACGCAAGGTAATATCCACCAAATCATCATCAGGCATGGGGGCATTTATTGTGGCCAATGCATCTGCAAACTTCTTGATTTCTTGCACATAATCATGTATGCTCCTTTTATTCCTTTTCACATTGTGTATCTGCTGTCGCAATTGAGACTTGCGAGCACTCGTATCTGTATCAAACATCTTGACCAAAGTATCCCATGCATCTTTGGGATTCTCAGCATCCTGAATGTGTATGAGCATAGCATCAGAAATGCATATAGACAAATAATGCAGCACTTTGAACGCTCTCTCTGACCATTGCTTATGAGCAATAAGCTGCTGCTGTGTAGGTTGTCGAGGTAGCTCAGGCTCAGGCTCAGCACCTGTAATGAGATTCCAAAATCCTTTCCCTTTCAAGAAACTCTTTATCCTGTACTTCCATGCCTGGAAGTTCTTCCTATCCAGCTTTTCACCAACAATCTGAACTGGATTGTCTGACATGTTGCTCAATGCGTACACCTTCCGCACACTTCAAATCTGTAAATGAGACTTCCTCAGCTCAACCACACTCCAATTAATGTTCCAGATACTCCAAGGTAGCCAACAAACTCCAATTTTGATGTAGAAAATCAACCATCTGACATGTGTACATATCGATTTTTGAGAACCCCTTTCTCTGTTTTTGAAAAAACCAGAAAAACCAGAAAAACCAGTAATGATTTGGCTCTAATTCCTTCAATATTTCACCAAATTGAGCAACCAGGCATTCATTGGCTTAGAAATAGTGTCCATCAAGTCCATGTAAGAGGAATTTGTCCAATTGTAAAACACCAAAGATTAATTGCTCAATTAAAATGCTCTGTTTCTCTGCAACCAGTGGACAGCCTGTTTTAATCATCTCATTCCCAGCTCAATTAAGCATCATTGACCAAACGAATCACATAGCCCTCTTCTCCAAAGTGTAAGCATCCAATTGCTAAAACAATTGTGGAAGTAATCAAGCACATAAGTGAAATTTGACCTCCTCGTGTGAAAAATACCAGAAAACTGCCCTGTTTCCTCTGTTTGGCTACGCCGCCTGCTGTAGAGCTCTTTGGGAGTGGTTGTAATGCTCAATGATGAGGTAATCAAGTCCCCAACACTCCTAGGTATGTGTGCAATCCACCAATGCTTTGATTTTTACCAAATACATGCTCCAAATGATTCAATTTTGGGCTTCTTTTTCACTGTTTTGTGAGAGCTCAAAAACCAGAGTTTTCCACTCAATTAAATACATGTAAATTGCTCCAAAAATTGTTCAAGGCTTGCACATGGGTTGCCAATACATCCCTCTTTGACAAATACATATGTCTTTTGCCAGAATCACACGTATTTCCACCATACATCAATGTTCCCAAGCTTTAATGGAAAGCTTCAAAAACCAAAATTTTGCTTTGCTTTGATTTGCTCTATTTTGCTTTGCTTTTGCCTGTTTCACCTGCAATCCGCTCAAGGATGTTTAGAAGACCTTACCCGGTAGGCCAAGCTCTCAGATCTGATAGTATTTGGTGTGCTCCAAGCTTCAGAGCTCCAATGGCAGCTTCACAGCTTCTTCTTCTCCCTCTTCACTCACTCACTCATAAACCCTAATAAACAGCACAAGGCTCTGATACCATGTTGAAAGAACGGTAGAGGAGGAGGAGACACACACACAGGAGCAAACCCTAATGTATATTGCAAACCCTAACCATAGAGGGAAGCCATGTCCACTCTCACACAAAGCATAATGCACTAATCCATAATCCACACAACACACAATGAGTTGTGTCCACACTCTACTAACCCTAGCTAATGTCCACACACTATGACCAGCTGGACACGCGGTCATTTATGTCTCACACATGTTTCTACCTAATCTGCCAGCACATAGCATAGCTGGCTCACACTGACATCGAGCTTGAATCTCAACATGTTGAAAGAACGGTAGAGGAGGAGGAGACATACACACAGGAGCAAACCCTAATGTATATTGCAAACCCTAACCATAGAGGGAAGCCATGTCCACTCTCACACAAAGCATAATGCACTAATCCATAATCCACACAACACACAATGAGTTGTGTCCACACTCTACTAACCCTAGCTAATGTCCACACACTATGACCAGCTGGACACGCGGTCATTTATGTCTCACACATGTTTCTACCTAATCTGCCAGCACATAGCATAGCTGGCTCACACTGACATCGAGCTTGAATCTCAACATGTTGAAAGAACGGTAGAGGAGGAGGAGACATACACACAGGAGCAAACCCTAATGTATATTGCAAACCCTAACCATAGAGGGAAGCCATGTCCACTCTCACACAAAGCATAATGCACTAATCCATAATCCACACAACACACAATGAGTTGTGTCCACACTCTACTAACCCTAGCTAATGTCCACACACTATGACCAGCTGGACACGCGGTCATTTATGTCTCACACACGTTCCTACCTAATCTGCCAGCACATAGCATAGCTGGCTCACACTGACATCGAGCTTGAATCTCAACAGCCCCTCTCAAGCTCATGATGTACTGCCGATGAAGATGTAGATGAGCTTGGGATATCAAGACTCTCAACACTCCCCCTCAAGCTCATCCCATGTACTCCCAACATAGTCCGGAAGTACTCAAACTTCTCCCTGCTAAGTGGCTTCGTGAAGATATCAGCCACCTGCTCATCAGTCTTCACATAGTGAAGATCAACTGTACCATCCAGCACCTTCTCTCTGACAAAGTGATAATGGACCTCTATGTGTTTTCAAAACTTGTGGCATTCTCGTCTTCAAAACTTGTGGCATTATAGCATTAGGCATCCCATCCATCAACACCTGTGAAGGCCAGGTTCTAGCATCTTGACCTTTCTGCACACCAGAATTCAGATCCCTTCCATCAGCAGTGTCCATCAGCGCCTCCAGCTCAACTAGTTCAGGCATCTCTTCACAACCATTCAGCTCAACTAGCTCAGAATCCTTGTCATCCATGCACTTTGCCTTCAGCACTTCAGCAACCCGCAAAGAAGCCTTGGCTACACTCTCAGCCATATCAGCATCCATCTCTATCTTTGGCTCCTGTTCATCAAGGCTAGCAACTTCCCAGATATCATCCTCAAGCACAATACTCACATCACAACGCTCTTCATCAGCCAAATCTTCATGCATACCTTCTTCAGTGTTGCCAACCCCCTTGGTATCATTGTCCAAAGACTCCCCATCACATAATGCATCCAATGGAACAACATCCACATCATTCATTGCAGGTACCATATCACTATCAAGCTGTCCAAGAAAATCCATAATGATGGAATCTTCCTCCACGCTCTCCACATCCGCATCAGAAGCCATCTTCACTTCACAGAAGTCTCTACCCCATCCTCCTCCCTTGTAGAATCTAGAAAAGAATCATCCTCAAAACATCCTGTATCTAGCTCCTCTTTCTTCTTATCATCAGCCAATCCCAAGGCATCATCCTCTTTGCTTCCATGCGCATGCATGTCATCCAAATCACTGTCATGAATAGCCACGACCTCCAAATCCAAAGAAGAATCCACTGGCAACTTCTTATCTGCAACAACAGTCTCAAACCTTGACCCAGATTCCTCATCCTGCTTTACTTGCTTTTCATCCACCTGCACATGCTTCAAAAACTTTGGAAAAAAATCAGAAGGCATATAGAACATCCCCCTTTGCACCTGTACTGGCCTTTGAGGCTCCTGTCTAATCACACTTTGCGTAGGACTCTTATCCACCTCAACCAAATTTACCTGCTTATCCCTTGAAGACACAACACCTTCATACGGATAAATACCCATCTCCATCTGCTTCAAAACCTTGCCTTCCTTTTCCCTTGCAACCCTAACTGCATCATCAAATGACTTGGGATTCTTCAACTCAACCCTGACCTTCAAATGGGGTAGCAAACCATCAATAAACAAGCTCTTCTTCAAAAACATAGGAGGAACTTCCTGCTTCAATGTCATACACCACTTACCCCACAAACATGTAAATACCTGCACAAAATCATCCAGTGATTGCCCATGTATCTGCTTCAAGATGCTCAGCTCCTGCCAAAGCACACTAGGATCCTCCACTTGCTAAAAACGCTCCAAAAGACCTTCTTTCAACCTGTCTAAGGTCAAAACACCAGCATCCTTTGCTTCAAAACCCTTAAGCCAGCTTCGGGCATCTCCCTTCAAGAAAATCTTTATCAGCTTCAGAACCTGCTCTTCATTTGTCACATGATTGCTAATGCATGCCAACTCCATTTGCTCCAAAAAGTCACACACATCTTCATCCTTCCTGCCATGAAACTCCGGATAAGACCACATCATGACAACCTGTAACAATCCCTGAGCTCTCAGTGGAATACACGCCCTTCTAGGCAAAGAACAACGCCAGAGCTATCCTCACTGGTGGGGGCACCAGAAGGATGTGAGGTGAAAAAAAGAAAGAAAACCGTGCCTCTATAGCCCTTCCACCTCGCAAACTTGGAAACACACACACTAACAGGGGCACCACCAGCCACCACCGGCTAGAACGCTTCTCACACTTCACCACCCAACCCACGACAGCAAAAACAAGCGCACCATAGACCAAAGCAAACACCCAGCAATTTATTCCAGTCAAAACATTATATAAGCTTCTCTCGACACAGAAGCTTTACTCACACAATTTACAAACACTCACTCAGGCCTGTCCACTGCCGAGGATACACCACATTCCCAATCACCGCATGATCCACTCGCCTGCGTGCTGTACCAACACACCAGAATGAACCCGACCACTCTCTTCAGAAGGCGCCCCACTAGCTAACCCTCGAGTCCTCTGCGACCCATCACTTCCGCATGTGTCATCAGCACAGCTACCCAAACACACCTCTCTCTCAGTCTGTGCTGATCCTCTGTCAGCCTCACCCTTGAACACTTCTCTGCAGCTTATCTGCAGTGCTACCGGCCCACCACCAAGCAGCAACACTTTATCTCTCTCTGCTTCACTCGGCACCTTGCTCTGTTGTCCACAGCCCTGTCTCCTAGGCGGCCCACACTAGCCACCAGCCTTCTACCATATCTAGAGCCACACGCTGTCCACCTGTCTTCAGCGTCCACTCTGACTGACCGAACCAAGGCCACACCACCTCAGTCCGTCCACGCTCCAGCCTTCTCAGCTCTTTACTTCACGGCGGTCCTCCACTAGTCGCTCGTGAGCCCTCTCCTTCACGTTGTCCTCTACCTGCTGGTCGGAGCTGCTTCACTGGATCACCTGGCTTTCCACACGGCGGTCCTCCACTAGTCGCTCGCGAGCCCTCCTGGGCATCCAGCCTCTCCTTCACGTTGTCCTCTACCTGCTGGTCGGAGCTGCTTCACTGGATCACCTGGCTTTCCACACGGCGCGGCTACCTTTCTTTGCTCTCTCTCCTCACAAAAGAGGTCTTCCTTTACAAGGCCGCCTCTTCCTACGACCTTACTCCTCTCCTTCTGCCATCGTTTTTTTCCAGCCAGCAATCCCTCTCTCTGGCTCCCTGTTCCCTAGCAAGGCGGTCCACACCTTCTACTCTCTCCGCAGAGAGCAAGCCTTCTCACCTGGGCCCGGGCTCTCCTTTCCAGACGACTGTCTCGAAACACCAGTCCACGCTCAGCTTCTTTGTCGCCAGCACAAACAGTAGCCAGCCACTCAACTTCTTGTCTTGCGCTAGTAGCCAGTCACCTCAAAGCCCACTGGCCCGTCACCTAGGCAGCCCAAACACACCTCTCTCTCTCTGCTCTCCACAAGGGGAGGCCCCACAACCTCTGCAGCCCGTCAGCCACTCTACCAGCTATGCATCTCGTTGGCGCCTGCACCCGCTGCAATTCAATCAGAGCCCCCTTCACACGATCACCTCCAACCGGTCTCTGCTACTTGTCCTTGTTCTCCCCTCAACGCACACGTCTTGCCGCCAGCACCTCTACGCTCCTTGCGTAGCCAACCTGTCGCCAGCTTCCTCTGCACCTTCTCTTCACACACGGGGAGGCTCCCCATGACTACGCGATGGTCCTATTTGCCTCAGCTGTAGCAGCTGGCTACTCCTTCCTCTGCACTCTTGTGGCTGCATACGCTCGAGAACCCCCACTTACAAAACAAGGCGACCATCAGCTTATTCTCTCCGCTGCGCATCTCTCGCCAGCTCCAAACTCCACAAGCTTCTGGATTGTGTGCGCTGGCGGCAGCTCCAAGCTCCATGCATACTTTCCTGAAGGCCACGTTGATATCATGTTTTTTATTTTCCTCCTCTGTCCTAATGGATGGCCACCCTCACCTTTTCACACCAATGCTAATGGTTGCATTGGGCCATCAATCATTAAAAAAACTCCACGCTTTCCACACACCTCTTTCTCAAGGTAACACCGGACCTCTCAGTGTTTAATGCCCATGCCTCCATACACATTCCAAATACAGCATACGAGTGCCCACTCCAGCCACCTTCAAAATAAAACTTGCTAGTGCCCATGCCTTCATACCTTCAATACAACCCACTTATCCGTGGGGACGCGTACATATATCTGGCCATCGAACAGCTGATAGCACCTGCAGTGAACCTTACTCCAGACAGGCCTGCAACAAGCTCAAATCAAAAGCATCCACCCTGTACACCTGGCAACACCCTGTACACCTGGCAACACCCTGTACACCCTGTACACCTGGCAACACCCTCAAAAGCAAATCCTTCACACACGTCATGCACACGTATATACACGGACCCAAAAGACCTCTCAGAAAAACACCTGACAACGGCATCCAAATGGTGAGATTAGTGAGAATAACATAGCTCTAGATCCCAAAAAGGTGGAGAGTTTATTGCTGATGGAGAGCTCAAAATCAACAAAGGAGCTTGTGAGTTTTGCTCAAAGCTCAGGTATTTATCAAGGTCTTTGTGTATGCTAGCAGAGCATGTTTATCCTTTGCAAAAAGCTAGTCAACAGGATCCATTCATGTGGAGTCAAGTGGAAGAGGATGCTTTTAAGAACATCAAGAATATGCTTTCCACTCTTCCTATCATGATGCCCCCAGATTGGAACCAAGTATTCTACTTGTGTCTCAGTGTTGGGATGCATGCAGTAGGAGTGGTGCTTATGCAGAAGGGGAGGAATTAGTCATCCATGGGGCCTATCTACTACATTAGCAAAATGATGGGTGAAGTGGAGAGGTCATGGCATGAGATTGAGTTTCTGATTTGGACTCTTGTTTGTACTACTAAAAGGCTGAAATTATATTTGATTTATAGGCCTTTTGTGGTACTTACCTCTTGTAGCTTGTTGCCTTATCAAGGTGACAATCCAAAGGTGCAAAAATGGGTTATGTCTCTTCAAGAGTTTGATATGAGCTTCATCAAGGAGGATAGTGTGAGGACACATATGGTTGATATGCTCACCTATAAGGAGATACAGATAAATTCCAAGCCTATCAAGGATGTTGAGAAGCAGATTGTTCCCAATTCTACAATGCATGAAGAGTTACATGACATAGATGGTATTTTGTTTTTTAATGGAGCTTTCAAGAGGAGTATTGGCAAAGGAGGAGCTGGTTTTGTTTTTGTGGATAAGCAGGGAAAAGAGCTTTGGTATGGATGCCAAGAGATCGAGGTGAAGAGCAACAATGAGGCCAAATATTTCAGCCTATGGTTGGGTCTTGAAGAATGTAAAAGAAGAGGAGCTCGAAGGCTGATTGTAAAGGGTGATAATATGCTCATTATAAGGCAAGTATACTATACACTTGGAAGATCAAGGATTAGATGAAGGGCTGGTTCTTCAAGGTAAGGAGGCGTCTTAATAGTTTTCAAGCTTTTCAAATCCAGGGATGAAAACAAGAGAGCACATGAGTTGGCAAAACAAGTATTCATCATCAAAGATGTGCATGCTATGAAGAATCAAGAGCCTTTGTATCAAGGTAGAGAGTCTCTTCATGAAGAGGAGTAAGTACTTCTTTACGAGTTTTGCAAGGAAACGTTTAAAGGTCTCGAAAAGAAACGCTGTTGTCAAAAGAGCAATGAGGAATGCTTGAAGGCTTGCCATGAGGGATGCACATGCCATTATGGAGTTGAAATTACAAAGAGAAAGATTTTGGCAGCCAAGCTTATGTGGCTGAGCATGAATAGGGATATTATTCATTGGTGCAGGATCTATCATGAGTGCCAAGATTTTCAAAACATAAAGCATAGGTTTACAACTCCCTACCAATGGGCTCGTTGGAAAGTTTTAATGGTGTGTTGCAAAAAACTTCTATTCAAGCTTGTACAGGAGCATCCAAAATATTGGGACATGTATTCAGATATAGCATTATGGGCATACAGGGTGTGAGAGCAGAATGCTATAGGATTCACCCCCTATCATTTAGTGTATGGTGAAGAATGGATGCTGCCTATAAATATTATGCTTCCATCACTTGATTTTATTTTGCAGCATGATTTGGTACAAGAAGAGCAACAGAAGAAGAGATGGACTAGCCTTCACTCTCTTATTTTGGATAGGGATGAAGCCATCAAATGGTATGAGAAGATGAGCAACAAGAGGATTGAAGCATTTAATGAAAAGGTGGGCAATAAGGAGTTGAAAAAAGGTATGCTTGTGCTAAGGTACAATAGTGCTCTTGACATCACCTTTCAGACAAAATTTAGAGTAAGATGGGAAGGTCCATATGTTATTCATGAGGCTTTCTCTAATGGAAGCTACCAGTTGAAGGATCTTCATGGCTAGATGCATCCAAGCAAAGTCAATGGCCTAAGGTTGAGGCCGTATCACATCCGAAGTACGTAAATCAAAGAAGATGGAGTGAAACACTTGAAAGTGTTTCACAATAGGGTTGGGGAAAATACGTGAGGAGTTTTTTATGCCTCATGAGATGGGGTTTTGAACAAAACCCATAGCAAGAAAAATAGTTTTGGTGGTCACAGGAGTGGATAACACACTGCGGTGGTGGCAATTGTCATGGTCATGTGTGTTTTGTTCTAGAAAGAATAATAATAGACATAAAGGGTGATGTATTTAGAGGTCTTTAGTTATGGAAATGATATGGTTTTCATCTTTGGAAAGTAGGTAGTTACTATTTTATGTATTTAGCAGGTTTTAGGCAATTTTTGGTGGTTTTTATAGCATGCAGAGTAAAAGAGTGGAGAGCAAGTAAAGCAAAAACTTTGTGGGGCTAAAATTAGAGAAAAAAGTTGGAAGAAGGGGATAAGAAGTCGTGGAAGTGAAGCAGAGGGCGTTGCAACTGCAGAAAAGGGTAGGAAAACATTGTTTTGCTCATAGATTTCTCATCCAGGTGTCAGAATCGAGCAAACCAAGAGTCAATCATGGGGTTTTGGCACACTCCAGACGTGATGGTGCAGTCAATTATTTGAGTTCAGGTTTAATGTTTTTCTGCAGCAGCCACAACCCTCTTTCTGCATAGAAGATGGCAGATCTACAGAGATAGCTTTGGCTGGATTGTGTTGGTTTGCAAGAGAACAGGTTTGAGTGGATTTGTGGAAAATAAAATAGTCTTTGGATAAGGCTTTTTTTTGGTGATTTAGTCTATTATAGTCTTGTTGTTGGAACTTGAGGAGTGGAGAACCCTTTGATGTAGTTTCTAGAGAGGTGGAGCTTTCTTCAGAGAAATGATGCTGTAATTTCTGGAGATCTTTTGGCCTGTGGTGGAGACCCAATTGTTGGTTGAAGTTGATCTAAGCTCTCTCTCTTTCTACCCTCTCTCACAATCTTATTTTATATAGTCGTCTATCTATAGTTTTTTGATGTATTATTCTTGCCTATGAAGCTTTGTATCTAGTCTCTCAATAATACTTGCTTCTATCTTATGTTCATCCATCTATAGCTTTGTATTATTCTTGCCTATGAAGCTTTGTATCTAGTCTCTCAATAATACTTTCTTCTATCTTATGTTCATCCATCTATAGCTTCTCTTAAAATAAAAGATTTGATTGAAGTTCTTGTGAATATTTCTCCTTGGTTCTTTTTCTTGCGAGGTTGTGAGAGATGTTATAGAGGCCATCTCTCAGAATCGTCACACAACGTGTACATAATGAAGGCATGGAAGACCTAGTGGGGGTCCTCATGGTTATACTTCATTGATTATGAAGAAGAAGAGCACTCTTTTAGTTGCCTAAGAGAATGAGTCATGAGAGTTACATTTTGGGTTTTGTAGGTGACCTCTAGGGTTCACACTCTTGGGCGACCAAAGTTAAATGTCTTGACCTTGAACTCATTTGGCCACTCTAGCTAGTGTAAACACCTATTCTAACACTAGCACTCTTCACCTAAAATCCCGTGGTGCACCTTTAATACACAAGTGAAGAGCACACACATAAAATATACAAAACATGGTTTTCAAGTGAATTCTACACATTCGAGTGCCCGTGGCCCAAATGTGGTGAAATTGATATGGTGGCTAGCATTGACGCCATAGAGGTCTTCAGCAAGGGTTAACATACCCCCTTTATTGATGTAGATTTCATCCTCAGAATATGTCGATGAAGATGCATCGAGGTTGTATGCATGTTGGCATTGGAAATGTCAGAGGTTTTGTAAGGTTAGCAAGGAAACATTTAATAGTAAGGTGTTCTTGTGGAAAATAGTTAAAATTTAAGCATAATGCAAACACGTAATCAAGCAGTAAGGAAATATTTTTGTGACTAGTTAATTTTTTCTATTTAAGACAAGGATAATATTAAGGTTGGTCCAAATCCAATCTAAACTAAGATGGAGCAAAGATCATGCCTTGGGTTATGACACTAGTCTGTACACACTATCACTTTATTGAAACCATATCTAGCTATTATCTAGCCTCATAAATTAAATTGCTAAGTGATAATTACAAGCTTTGTCTTTTTTAAAAAAACTAATGAGAAAATATAAATGTAAAAGTAGGGCTTCATCTTGCAAAGACCCAAGTAATGGCTTAGAGATCTCATAAAAGAGTATCTAAGAATGGTTAAGTACCTCTATAACGATGATTTTCTTGAAAAAGTAATTTATAGGTAGGTCTTCAGCCACGAGGTCCCATCCCATGAAGATCGAGGCTTCAGTTCCCAAGGCTCCATCACTGAAGAGCCAAAATTCGTACCTCGCTCGCACTCACATGGTGATGGTTATCTTTTTGGGCTCTTTTTTTTTGTTTCTGTTTTCTATTTTTTGTTTAAACTACTTTCAATTTCATAATTGTAGAAGGCTTTATTCTAACTAAAGAGGATACACCAAGAAAGGTGGATTACTTGGCATACTCCTTTGGTGTACTTTAAAGTTGATCTCAGAAAGGATTGAACTAGCACCACATCCTAAATGGTTATTCAAGTAATAACTAGAAAAGTGATAGATCAGTTCATAGAATGATGCAAGCAAGCACTCAATCAAACATTAACTATATAGAATTATAAAAAAATATTAAAATTAAAAATAATAGCATTAGTTGAGGATGGGTTTAGGATACAGGTACTTAGTTGTATGGTTAGGAAGTTCGTGTGGTAAATTGAACTTGTAATGTTGAGAACTTCCCTTACGCTTCTTGTGAATCTTCAAAAATCAGAGCAACATGTCATTAGAGAGCTATAACTCATATGTTGAGTCAAACTTAGTTTCGCTAAGCTCATCATCCTCACAATTTGCTTCTAATATATATGCCTCCTCTAGTGTATGAGGCAAGGGGTTGAGTGCATCCTCACTGTGATATGGCATGGGTACTATAAGCAAGTGACCTAAGTAGCTACTACTAGTAGCTAAGGTGTCTAGGAAGTGATCTACCATGCTCCTAAAGGGACAAGGAATCGGCAACATTATTTCATAGAATGATGCTGTAAGTGCATAAGTTCTGTTCTCTATAATCTCTTCCTGTGCCTTGCTTGATAAGTTCTCCCACTACGTAAAGTACACTCATGTCATCATGTCGTTGTGGTGTCTCTCCTACCATGGACAACAAGAGTCCTATCCAATAGTGCCTAAAATGCCAGCATAAGTAGGACGTTACGAACAACATTCGACACTCACAAGATAAGACATTGTGCATACTAGTAGCTGGTTCTATATGGAGGTAGATGTAGATGTGCATCTTGAAGATGAAGAACCTTGTGGTGGTGAAGTGGATGTTGATGGGGAGGAAATGACATTCGATCGGCACTCAAATGCTTGTTGTTTGCTGGTCCAACGCATTTGATGTGGAGGCAATAATAAAGCCTCAACATTTAATGTGGTCCAATGCATTTTTGCTTTTAAAATTTCTACACGCATGACCAAAACGCTACCAACCAAGTGCCTGTTATCATCATAGATGGAAGTTCTAAGTAAAACAAGAGAGTAGAATATGACTAGCACCCGTGTCAAGCATAGCATTATAGAACACTTTACCATAGAGACTAGGAAATTCAATGGGTGTTTTGAGAGTTGGGATATGATCCTCCATGTTGGCGATTACCTCTCTTACATAAGCTTATACAATAGGTCCAAGGTTTTCTCCCTAACATTGTTGAAGTTTTGCCCATCTTTTCCTTGCATCCTATTGGGCTTGTATCATGGGAAAGAGATTTTTCAAAATATTTTATAAGTGTGAATCCAATTAATTATGCGTGGTGCATTTTAAATATCGTGTGTGGGAGTGGAGCCACACCTCAAGAGGGGGAGATTGCACCCAATATTGTGTTCTTTGATTTTATGCTCTTGATTTATGCTTTGATGTTATGGTTTATTTCTTTTATATTATTTAATATGTGGAATAATCTAACCTCCATGTACCATGGTCATGTAACAATGGTATCAAAGCATGGCAAGGTCAAGATTGGAATTTGGGTAAAGAAAAATCAAGAAATTGATTTTTACTCAAAGGTTATTGGCTTGGAGAAAATTTGAAGGCTTTTCAACAAATTCAAAAATACTTGCATGGGAAGAGAAGAATCTGCAGCAAGGGTACAAGGCTTTTGACAAGGGAAGAGTTCATTCAAAAATCCGAGAGATAAAGAAGAGAAGGTGTGGAAGACCTTTGGTAAAAGAAGGTATGGTTATGTGAATTTTGTGGACCATCAGATCAAAATTTGAATAAAGGGCTAGGAAGAAAGCCACCCTTCTGAAGAAAACCATCATGGAATTACAAAAACCACCTTGCTCAATTCAAATCCTCTCCATAATTTAGCCATCTCTCTAGCAACATACTGCGAGAAGAAAAATGGATTTTCGAGCGATACTACAGTGAACAGATTATCACATTTCTTAGTTTTCTCAATCTACACATTTTGAGAAGTTTCAACACAAAGATAAAGTAGAGAAGCATAATTTTCCACTAGTGAATGGGAAGAAAATTGAAACTGCAAAAGAAGACCAATAACGGAGATCAAAAATCTCGTATGATTACATGCTACAGGTGCGACAAAGAAGGGCATTATGCATATGAGTGTCCAAAAAAGAAAAAGAATCAAGTTGCATTTGTGAACTTGGTTAAAGAATAAAACAAAGATGACCAACCTAAACAAGAGGGTACTCCTAATCATGATTTCTACCACTAGAGAGGTAAGCCTAAAACTCATACTTATGCATTATTTAATTTTAGTATTATTACTATTAGAAAAACTATAGTTAAGTTTAAATATAATGGTTAAGATAGTGCGATGATTGATATTTTTGACTAATCACCAAAGAATATATGTAACTTATTGTTATTTCACATGCAACCTTTAAACTTTAACATCTCATTTAATACACTTTCTTCAAATTATTTTCTTTTCGATTTCAAATAAGGTTAATCAAGTGTCTGTGTGAGAGATACTTGTATTAGAGTTTATGAAAGATACTCGTACTGGTGTATGTGAAGGATACTCTTTTGATTTTCGAAGACGGATAATCTAAGTGATATTTATCTGTGAGTGATGGATAACTCATCCCAATCTAGTGTTGAGAGGGATTCTATCTGTGATGGAATTATATTCTAACTCTCTTCACTTGCTAGTTAAATACGCAACTCAGTCAGTTGCAACCTAAACAAGAGGGAATGTTGAGAGGGATTCTATCTGTGATGGAATTATATTCTAACTCTCTTCACTTGCTAGTTAAATACGCAACTCAGTCAGTTGCAACCTAAACAAGAGGGAATGTTACGATAATTAATTTATTATTAGGTGATCCAATAAGTGGAAAGAATATCTTGGGTGACCCAAGTATGATTAATTTGGTTGTGAGTGAATCCAACCAACTATGACATGTGTGATGCATGTAAGAAATGTGTGAGTTTGATTTTGTGAGTGAATCCAATCAACTCTTTTGAATTAATGAGGGTGACCCTAGTTGGTAGTTGTGAGTGAATCCAACCAGTTGTGAGTAAATCTAACCAGTTGTAAGTGAATCCAACCAGTTGTGAGTGACATCATGTATGAAACGTGTGGTGTACTCTGTCTCTTTTGAATTAATGAGGGTGACCCTATTTGGTGGTTGCAAGTGAATCCAACCAGTTGTGAGTGAATCCAACCAGTTGTGAGTGAATCCAACCAGTTATGAGTGAATCCATCCAATTGTGAGTGAATCCAACCAGTTGTGAGTGACATGTATGAAACATGTGGTGTACTCTATGAATATGTGTGACGTGTATGAAAACATTGTGAATGAATCCAATGTAGGATTTTGATTGTGAGTGAGTCCACGATCAACTCTAAGACATGTGTGACATGTGTAAAGGTTCTATGAATTTGATCGTGAGTGAATCCGATCAGCTTTAAGACACCTGTGATGCGTGTGAGGATATGTGGGAGTGAATCCACTTATACATAATGACATTGTGAGTGAATCCCATGTGGGAACAATTAATGTGCTTGATCACTCATGTGTGGTGATAGTTACAACCGAGGATGGTTGTCTTATCAAATGAGAGGACTAGATTCATGGGAGTGAGATTTTTCAAAATATTTTAGCATGGGAGTGAATCCAATCAACTATGTGTGATGGGTGCATGGTTCATGTGTGAAGCATGGTAGTGAATGATTTCCATTTGTCAGAATTATTTTTGTGAGTGATTCCAAAGTAATTGTGATCAAACATTGTGGACTATGTTGAGTATAGATCATGAGTTGGAGACAACCACGGTGGACATTGGACAAGATTATCTAGCCAATCACATGTGTGCTAAATATTTGATTTTGTATGGTTTGGCCCATTGTACGATGCTTTAAAAGTATTGGACTAAGGTTCAATTTTGTAAGAGCCCAATTTTGGAAAAAGCTATGATATTTATGGCTCCAAGGGCTAAATTTATGAATATGATTTAAATATCACGTGTGGGAGTGGAGCCACACACGTCGAGGGCAAGATTACACCCAATCTTGTGTTCTTTGACTTGTTGTTCTTGATTATGCTTTGATGTTATGGTGTATTTCTTTTATTATTTAATTTGTGGAATAGTCTAATCTCCATGCACCATGGTCCTATAATAGCTTGGAACGTATTTTGAGTGGATTTGTCCATGGGGACTTTCTTTTCATGAGAAGAATGTAAGGAGTCTTGGGTAAGGAGTCCAGAGTATTTTGTAAACTTACTACTACAGAATCTGGCAATTTCAACTTTGTCAAGAGTCCCGACACATATAGTACCTTGTGGAGTAAGTTCCCAAACCCTAAATGGTCCCTTTCTAATATATTTAAGCTTTTTATTTTCACTACGGACCCCATACATAAGTACAAGATCTCCTACCTTGATCTCCTTGTCCTTGAGATTTTGGTCAAACCACTTCTTTCTTTGGTCCTTATCTGGGTGCTACCCTTAAGCTAGGGATCAGTTACTCCTCCCAAGGAATTATTGCTCTGTAGGTTGTTTTAAAACAAACAACCGATTAGCTAATTCATTACCATTGAGCTTTTAATTTATTGCTACCCTTAAGCTAGGGATCGATTACTCCTCCCAAGGAATTATTACCCTTAAGCTAGGGATCAATTACTCCTCCCAACGAATTATTACCTCAAGTCCATACACCACCTTTAATGGCATGCAAATAAAAAACTTTGTACAATGTGCGATAGGCCCATAAAGTTAGTGTGAGCTTAGACTCCCAGTCAGTGCATTAAGACTCAATAGTCTTTGTTAGTATTGAAATAAGAACCTTGTTAAGTGATCTCTACTTGGCCATTTGCTTGTGGGTAATATGGCATTAATTTACAGTGTGCAACGTCAACACTAAATTTGGGGACTTCTTGAATATGAAAAATTGCCCATCATGCTATATATCATTAGAAAGGTCTCAAAGAGTAGATCCAAACTACGCTCACTTCTAAGTTGATTTGAAAAAATTTCACAAATGAGTTCATTTTTGTAGAGAGAATGTGTAGCAATCCTTAAAGGGCCCAATTTGAGTCCAAATTTTCCCTAATTATTTTCACAAAAACGAACCACACATAAGCATTCAAGATGTATTGTGGCTAGGTAGTGGGATATTCCAGTAACGGTGCCACTTATGGAAGAGGCTTTTTCCAACTACACTTCAGAGCATAAAACAACTCAAATGAGAAGCCAATGTTCCATGAACTACCTAACAAATATAGAGGCAAGATGTTTCACTCACCTTATGAATACTTGTGCTTGGTATTCTTGAAGTAGATGATGTTGCCATGTAACCCTCCAAAGCTCCACTCTTCTTGCCACCACACTCCAAAGGAAGATCGACCCTCGTTACACTCACTCTCTCTCCCTCTGTCACACACACACACATACATAATGAGCATATAATATCTCTAATTAGATTAGGCAAGATATTAGGCAAGAAGCAAGACAATTGTAAGATTCCTCCCTCCAACTTTTGAGGTGTAAAGGTGTAAGAACCTCCCCTTTATTCTTGTAATTATTCCCCTCTCTGAAATAGAAGAAAGATCTTGTTTTACCCTATTTTGGCCTAGAGAGAGAGAATCCAAAATTGAGATGTCTTTGGATATTAAATTTATCCTAGTGTCTAAAATGGATTCCCCTGAAACAAAAATTCAAAAAGAACTTTCCAATGTGCATTTGGAATTAATTGAAAATGTGTATAAAGGACCTTAGCCTAAGGGTCTACATTTTCAAAAAAAATTAGATTATGGTCCAATTAAGGTTCCAATGGGCCAATTGGATTAATCCAAGTGTTGGGATGAGATCAATCCAAAGAATAAAAGAAAATACCCAAAAATGAGTAAATGCTCACATAAGATGAAGAGTTGACTGAGTACAAGGTTTATTAGTTAAAAACTATGAGATATTACTAAAAAAATGAGATATTTTAGAATAATGATGCATTTTTGACACCTTGGTAAGGAGAGGGGGACTCTTGATGTAGGCGCCTAATTCACACATGTGGATGAGTTTTTAATTCAAAAAAATTATGATATTTTTATCTCTCCTGGATCAAACCAAATAAAAAAGGGAGCCAAACTGGTCCAAATTTTATCCAAATTGAGTCAAAGTGAACCTGGAAAATTCTAGAACCCAGTTAGACTTGGTTAGTGGCCTCCCTCACCTGTGAATAGATCCTTAGTCTTTTGTAAAAAAATCTGTGAACTATACCATGCCAGTATTACATTAAAATAATGATATTTTCTATTATCCCTTAAAAATCCTCTACTTTTGGAGAACCTGGAGCTTCTCTCTCTCTTCAACAACTCTTGGAGCTTTTTTCTCAACATAGTAAACCAATTGATTGGTTGGGGGACTTCCTTCTAAGATAAAAAACAAGCCAATCTAGAGGCAAGAAGTAATTTCAGGGTTTTCATTAATATTCTCAAAATATCTCACTTCTCAACCCCTCTCAAGCTTAAGAAGTTTCAAATTGATTATTTTCAATGCAAATCAAGCTTTCTATAAGAATTCTAATGATTAATCACAAAAAAGTTAATCTTTATGCTTAATTAGGATGCTTTTTATGTATATCTCTCTCTCCCAAAAGAATAGTCATTCCTATGACTAATTCTTTAGCAAATGAATGCTTCTCATTGATAAATTCTTAATTCAAAATCAATCTCTAAGCTTGTTAAGCTAGAGGTTAAGAGAATGGCTTTTTATGCTTTTATGTTAATAAAATTATGATTTAATTCCATAAAGATATCTATGCAAGGGAGCTTCTTCTCCCATGATATGATTGTACGAGTTTCTCTTTGAGTCTTCAATCTTGGTGTGCTTTACTAAGTGTTCTCAAGTTTTGCTTGATGGGTTTGAGCATTATGGTAAGAGTAGAGGAAGTGCTTCATTCTTGCTCAAGTCGTTGCTTTTCAGAGAGGGAGTAGAGGGTGATATAGAGGTATGATTCCCTTTTTTGCCTTTCAATATTAACACCTAAGATTTTAAAAAAAACCAAGGAGAAGGTAAGATTAAGGATTAACCCTACTAGCTAGGTTGGGGCTGACACAAATGGACGGTTACTTTTACAGGATCACTCCTTAAAAAATGAAGGAGAAAGAGAATGCTCTCATAAATGGATGGTTACTTTTATACGATGACTCCCCAAAAAATGACTCTCTCATAAATGGACGGTTACTTTTACAAGATGACATCCCAAAAAATGAAGGAGCAAGAGACCTCTGACTATGCAATAACTAACCCCAAACCCTTAGAAGATATTATCGATCCTCTCCAACAAAAATGAAAGGAAAGAGAAAGATATAGATGCTAAGATATTTAGGGCCATACATCAAGAATGTTGTTAGCTGGATTATCTGAAGGAGGTACCAACCACCAAAGATAAGGTTTCTTTCCAATTAGTATGCATAGAAGTTACCCCATAGAATCAAATACAAAGCAGCCTATAAAATCATTGCCCACTACGCATAGAAGTTGCCCCATATAATCAATATACAGAGCAACGCATACAATCAACGCCCTCACGTGTGCGGAGTTCATTGAGTCTTATGACCAAAAAGTACCAAACAAGACAGGATAGAACAAAGAAGGTTAATGATAAGAGAGTATGACATCCACTAGGCCATACAACTACTAGCAACACAAACATAGTGTGGAGCGCAAGGATTTGCCTTTAGATGCAATGTTGAAAGGAAGGGACTTCAACAATGATTAGGTCAAGTATATAAACATAAAGGAAAAGGCATATGAATTGACAGGGTGTTCAACAATAATGGGGACAGGTATACAAACAATGGTGGGGTCAAGTATTGGTTGGCCAATCAACTTGTTTGGCCACCTTCACCCAGACTGACCCATTGTGCAACAAATCGAGCCTTCATGTTTTGTAACAAACTTGTAACAACCTCTTGATGAACAGTTAGTACCTATAGTTGTAAAGGAAAAGGAAAATTAGTCGGATAGGGGATCAAGGGGTTAGAGTAGACTTGGTTTACCCGCTTGAGATTATAGGGAAGAAGTGCATTACCATCTAGATAGTTCAAGAATCATGTCACGTCTATTTGGGCCCAAAGAAGAGAAACAATACTGAATAGAAAGACAAGAGAGTTGAGTGAGAATTTGATGAGTAGAGCTCTTGATAAGGCATTGTAATGTATTGTTATTGCTCAAGAATGACTCATGGGTTGGTCTTTGTCTTATTGATTTGTCTTACTTATGTTTATTCTACATATCTTTGTCTATTCAACATTCAGTCTTGTGTTAAGTGTGGTCTCTGTCTAGATACGGATCACTGTCTGGATTCAAGACAGAACTAGGAACTAACATGCTTTGTAGTCATAATCAATATCCTTGCATTTAGGTAGACCTATAGCTCAACGTCCTAGCATTGAATTATTGCATTAGACATAGTTGCATTAGTCTCGCTTTGCTCCTCCCCGGAGCTGACTAGGTGGTTTGGAACCATGTAAGTGCGGGTCTTAAACGGACTTCGACACTTTTGGCGATCCTATTGGGGAACTAGTATGCCAAGTAGGGTGTAAGAAGATAGAGTCTAGTTCTAGGTCAGTCTTACACAGTGAGTTAGTAGAGGAAAACTAGTTGAAATAGGTTTAGAAAAGAAGTGTGCATACTGGTGTCAGTAATGTTCATAAGAGAGTCATAAGAGTACAATGGACTATGCACGGAGAATAAAGGAAGCTCAAATAGAGCAATGTGTCACTGCCATTAGTTGTATAACATGAAGGACAACTGCATCTTCCAAGAAGACTCTTAGAAGGGATTCCATGCCAGCAAGAACAACAAAATCAAAAACCACTCAAAATTTAAGAATTGAGAAATCAAGAAGGAGATAACCAGGAGCCACAAAAAGAAGGCATGAAGCTTAAGAAGAATGCCCGAACATAATTTTGAATTTTTTTAAAAAATCTTTTTTGGGTACGATCATACGCTTTACAAGTGTACCCCTGTGGCTTTAGTATGGAATGACCACAGAAAGTGTGGAATGGCTGTACGTAATTATGAAAAAAAATAGTTTTTTTTGGGTTTGGTACGGCTGTATGCTTTACAAGCATATGCCCATAGCTTTAGTATGAAACGATCGTACAAAATTTTATAATTTATTATTATTTAGAAAAAAAAGATAATTTTTTTGTTTGGTGGGTATGGTCGTATGCTTACAAGCGTACACCCGTGACTTTCGTATGGAACGAGCATTTGAATTTTGGAAAAAAAATTTACAAAAGTTTTTTGTTGGGTATGGCCGTATGTATGCTCGTGGCTTTAGGTTGGTACGACCGTGGCAAATGTGGAACGGCCATGGAAAGTTGGAATTTGAATTTGAATTTCAAATTGGAGGGAAGTGAGTGGGAGACAACTAAGACCTGCTCATTAATGCTAGGCAGGTGGGAAAGGGCTAAAGTTAGAGGTTGTCTCTAAATTAGTGGATTTAATTGATTTAGAGGCACTCTTGCTTAACTAAAGATTAATTCTCTTAATCCCATTGTTAACCACTCCTTAACCCTCTTAATCCCATTGTTAACCACTCCTTAACCCTCTTCTTACTCTAATTGGTGAGGAGTTTGAGCATAGGGATTTGATAGGTGGATTAGCGATGTTTATGCCAATCCAAACCTGTGATTATCCCAAAATATTTTCACTAATTAGGTCAGTAATTAATCCACTCAAATGAAAGAAATTTAGACAAAAGAGACCAAATTAGTGCTAATTCTTGCTAATTAAGGCTTACTTGGAGTGAATAAGCATAGATTTGAGTCAAAGCAAGTGCTTAGAATACTAATTCCACTCCAATTAGTGTAATTGCAACCAAGCAATTTGTGTCAATTTTTTAGTTTTTTGCTCTCTTTAAGTCCGCTAATCACACTAACCAATAGGTTAGAGATCATTAGTGAGAATTAAGAGATAGTTTATGGTTTTTTTTGGGGGTTTTTTGTTTGATTAGTGTTCTATCTAGTAATACTAACCTACCTATGCAAAGGGAGTAAGAAAAAGAAAAAGGATAAAGCTAAAAATCAAGAAGAATGATTTAGGTTTAAGTAAAACTTGATTAGGCTCTCTAATAACCCAAATCACAAGTTTTTTTACTCAAACTAGTAATCCTACTCTAAACACAAAGCGATACATGAATCTTAACAAAAAAATAAAAAACAACCAAACAAAATATAAATAATCACTCGGATTTAGAAAGACATCCTAATCTAAACCCGTATAGGAGAATTCAATAATGAGAAATGTACAAATATTGCATTCCATAAATTTACTCCTCATAACATGCTAAACCTCTCTAAAGCATCAAATCAGAACTTGAGTGGCCAATTTGTTAAATCCAAAACAAGGTGTATATCTTCATAGAATTTCTTGGGATAATAGGATTTTCAAGCTTGTATACTTCATGTGATTCATTAATTATGCTCACAAATCAATTGTACAAGGGGAAAGAAACTTACTCTGCTAATAAGGCTAAGACCCCCTTATTGCATTACCATTTGAAGGGGTAGGCATCATCATTGTGAAAGGCTTCATGAATACATTGAAAAAAATGATTTATCATTGCTTTAAAAGCTTGTGTGGATTTTAAAACACAATGAACTCAAAGAAAAACAAGATGAACAGTTCCATTGACATGAAGAACAAGAAATCATCTTTAAGCAAGGAATGATAACTAAATAAGAGACCTTTAGGGCCAACCAGCATTCAAGGTGACTAGGTCTTTAAGGCCAGCTAGAACCTTGTCACCCCTTTATCCTAAGTTAATTCTAACCAAATGTTTAGCATCTGTCATCATAACTAGATTTATAAACTATCATGAGTAAGACCTATAGGAACTTGTATGGTCATCATAACTAGAATTATAAACCATCATGACACTTGGATTATCATTATAACTAGCATTATAAATAGTAACTAGAGCTAGCATTAACATCATAAAATCCATCATAAAGCCTAGCAACTTTGAGGGAGAGTGTTCAAATAATACACCAAAATATCATACATGTGACATTAGGTACATGGGCGTATGGTTCATAGGTCTAAATCTAGTATTAGACTTTCATAATATGGTGTTTTGGGTTCATTTATTATCTAGAAAGGTGTAGCCTAGAGCAAGTGAATGATGACTCTAAGTGGCACCCAAATCAAGGCTATTGTTGGTGCTCTTTTTTATGGTTCTCAATTCTAAGGGAGTCTAAATAGAGATTAACACTTTATAATCTCATCCTAATTATTTTATACTCTTGCCTATTTAAAGGATCATATCTAATGAAAGGGTACATTCTCACATTCTCAGCATCTTGTTGTCATTATCCTTGTCACATTACATCACCGTTATAAGATTACTCTTAATCACCATCTATGATCCACCATGAAACCTAACAACACTCAAGGTAAAAATGGGTGGATCTATGTAACGAAGAAATTTTCGAAGAGAAGAAGTTGACTCACGAGATCTCTTTGCTTTAAGAGCTTTGGAAAAAAACACACACTACAATAGACATGAGGGTATTTTTTTATGCTTATAATGACAATCTAATGAAGGAAAACAAATACATATTGGGGCTACATAAAAAATAGTATTAGTGCTTATATTGATGATTTACTAAAGGAAAACCAAATAGTATTGGTCCTTATATCGACAAGGACTTATTGAAGCAAAATAAAATAGTATCGGGGCTATATCCAAAAAGAGGATACACACAACATGAAAAAATACATAATATATAGTTTACTATCTTGAATCTACATAATTAATAACATATATACTCCCAAAGAATGGCAACTTCTTTGGTCTTATAGAATTTGGGAGAGGATGTGTGCCAATTCTACATCCACATATAAATGTGGCTATTTATAAATAAATGCATTGATTCATAATAATACCATAATAAAACCATATGTATTATACTGAGATATAAACAAAATTTGAGAAAATAAGCTCTAATTGTGTTGTCAAAAGGACTATGGAAATTTTTTATATCACTTTAAAATATAAGACAATGAGTGCAAAAGTTGAAAACTTAGAACACAAGGCTTTGAACTCTAGATATAACAACAACTAAAGCAACATAATATAGACATCAAACAAAGTGCACAAACATTTTTATATCTAAATTATGTAAATCAAAGCTTAAAAAGAAAAACTTGATTTTTATAGATTGTACACCATGAAGGATAAACATGCTTCCAAGTAACAATAAGAGTATGACTAGAGTAACAAAGGCCAATTATACCAAAAGTATAGCTTTGGTTTATTGAGCCAAACTCAACCATAGCATATGCTTTTCGTTCCCATTGACACTCTCATCATCTAACAAACTAAGTGACTTAGTGACAAATTGTACTAATGAACACTCGACACTCTAGTATCAGATACTTGTTCATATTTGTTATGTCTTTTTTCCCTAGCTCACACAAAGACTGAGGCATCTAACCATAGGGCCGCTCATGCTTACCCTCTAGCATAGGGGGACTGTACCATTAGAGACATGGGTCCATGTGCAAAGTCCCTGGCATCCCATACCACAAGAACACACCCATCGGATGTAAGGATGGAGTAGTCTCTAGGCCTCGAGTCCAAGTCTTAGCAACTCTTCCTCAATCGCACTTCTAAAGTCACTTAAGTAAGCGTTCGATAAATAGGGAGCCAAATATAGCACATGTCTCATTACAGCTACATATAACCTACACTTAAGATGCCTAACCCCTAGGCTAAGTTTAAGACCATAAGACAAGGTTAAGCTTCTGAGGGTGAAGACTAGGTACTCGGATATTGGGTTTTGGATCATTCAGCGCCGTTTTCCCATTCGAAACGTCACTTGATTCTACTGCACGAGCTGCTTCTTGGAACAGACAAAAGCTGCTTGTTGTTATTGATGCAGCTTCCTTGCAGGCCATGCAGCTGATTCCGCAAAGGGTTCTTCCAATGCAAGAACCAATGTTATCAAAGGGTTGCGATAATGAACTGAAAGCGGAAGGGGAAATTCTATTCAAATAATGGGTGAGATCGACAAGTCTGACTTACGCACACATCCGACGTGAAGGTCATGGCCAGCGCTTGATCGAAGAAGCTCTCCATGATCAATGAGGAGTGGTTGAAGCTATCCAAAATGGGCATTTCTCTATTTTTTTTAAAAAAAAAATCAAACATAATTACTTTACTTAATGCTTGCTCTTTTCCACTAGTCAATGGGTTAATCGAAAAAGGCTTAAAGGAGGAGTAAGTATACTTGATTATGTTGAATTTAGGCTTCAGTTTCGGATTCATAAGAGAGGTTAGCTCACTTTTGTTAGCATGCTAAAAGTAATATTTGCTACCTCATAGCTATTATAGTTATTTAATGGTAACTCTAGTCTTTTTCCTATAAGGACTTTTAACGACTAGCATTTTTTCTCACCAAATATGGTTTTTTGCCACGTCTAATAACTGATATTGACTAGAAGAAGCTGATAAAATGCCTTTTGATAGTACCTCCACAGTGAACCAAAACAGTACATGTGATATATGATCTCCGTGCGACTATGCATGAAGTTCATAGACATGATATGTACTCTACATAATATTAAGCTTATCTACGATTGTTATGATTCTCTCTAGGCTTGAATTGAACACTTGATTGGGCTCAATCTTCAATTCTCCAAATTTCTAATCTTGATTTTAGTTGAATAATGTTCTCAAATCATCATGTTGCATGTATGCCCAAATACTTTTTTCGTGTTTCGATTTTCCTAGGCTGCATTTCCCTCGTCGCATGATAATTGTAGTATTAATCACATATGGAGTATACAAATAACCATACGAAACTCAATAAATCAAGATAATGCAACCCATACTCCCATGCATGTACGGAATAACCTACATACATGCAAAGTTAGTAATAATCATTCAGATTTAGAAAGACATCCTAATATAGACTCGTATAGGAGAATTCATAAATAATGAGAAATGTATAAATATTAAATTCCATAAATTTACTCCTCATAGCGTGCTAGACCTCTCTAAAGCATCAAATCAGAACTTGAGTGGTCAGTTTGTTAATCTAAAACAAAGTATAAATCTTCTTATTTGGCTTATCCTTCCTTGCTTGAAGGTGATTTCTTGTTCTTCATGTCAATGTAAATCTTGATTTTGTTTTTCTCTGAGTTCATTGTGTCTTGAATGAAATCCAGGTAGGCCAACCAACATTTAAGATTACTCAGCCTTTTAGACCAACTAAAATCTTGTCACCCCTTTATCCTAAGTTAATTCCAACCAGATGTCTAGCATCTGTCATCATAACTAGCATTATAAACTATCATGAGTAAGACCTATAGACGCTTGGATGGTCATAGCATTATAAACTGTCATGAATAAGATCTACGGACACTTGGATGAGCGTTATAACTAACATTCTAAATAGTAACTCAAGCTATCATTGACATCATAAAAGCTAGCAACTTTGAGAGAGAATGTTTAGATAATACACCAAAATATCCTACATGTGACATTGGGTACATGGTCATATGGTTCATAGGTCTAAAGCTAGTATTAGACTTTCATAATATGGTGTTTTGGATTCATTTTTTTGCTAGAAAGGTGAAGCTTAGAGAAAGTGGTTGATGGCGGCTCTAGGCGGCACCCAAATCAAGGCTATTATTGGTGCTCTTTTTGATAGGGTTCAGTTCTAAGAGAGTTTAGGTAGAAATTAGCACTTTATAATCTCATCCTAATTCTTTTATACTCTTGCCTACTTAAAGGATCCTATCTAATGACAGGGTACATTCTCATCATCTTGCTACCATTATCATTGTCATTACCTTAATCTTATGTGATAACTCTTAATCACCATCTATGATCCACCATGAGATCCAAGAACCCTCGAGATAACAAAGGGTGGATCTGATAAAGTTTATCCATGCAGAGGAAATACCACGAGGATAAAGAGACATTTTACAAGAGAAGCAGTTGACTCATGAGATCTCTTTGCTTTAAAAGCTTTGGAAAAAATATACACTACAATAGACATGTTGTCGAATCATCATCAGGTTGTTGCATGTCTGCCAAAACACTTTTTTCCGTGTTTGGGTTCTCCTGCGTTGCGTTCCCCTCTTCGCACCATAATTGCAGTACCAATCGCCCATACTGCCTTTGCGCGCGCATGTATCTCTGCGGTCGAGGTCGACATGCTACACTCAAAAGCAGTCTGCCACCCCTTCTAACCGTTTTAAAACGAACCGTTTGAGTTTTGTTGAAGAAACGGCGGCTGCTGCTGCTGCTGCGAGAGCTCCGCGCGGGATGGTATGTTGTAGGCGAGTCAAGTGGTGGCGGTATAACATCATATCTTATCTTCTTGATATTGGGTTTTGGATCATTCAGCGCCGTTTTCTCATTCGAAACGTCACTTGATTCTACTGCACGAGCTGCTTCTTGGCTCTCCATCTCCAAGCTGGACAATTCAGCAGAGAGAAAAGCTGCTTCTTGTTGTTGTGATGTAGCTTCCTTGCAGACAATGCAGCTTCGCAAAGAGTTCTAGGACCACTGTTATCGAAGGGTTGCGATAATGTACTGAAAGCGGAAGGGGAAATTCTGTTCAAATTAGGGTGAGATCGACAAGTCGGAATTATGCACACATCCGACATGAAGGTCACGGCCAGCGCTTGATCGAAGGAGGAGTAAGTATACCTGATTATGTTGAATTTAGGCTTCAATTTGAAGGAGGTTTCCGATTCATAAGAGAGGTTAACTCACTTTTGTTAGCATGCTAAAAGTAATATTTGCTACCTCATAGCCTCATTATACTAGCATGCTAAAAGTAATATTTGCTACCTCATAGCCTCATTATACTAGCATACCTCCCCATAGGTATTCCCAATGCTTTCCATTGGTCATATGAGAATGGTTGTTGTATTTTTTTTATTTAATGGTTAGTAAGAGTCACTCATAAATATGTAAGCGTAGCTTTTGGGTTCAACAGAAAGAGTTAAAAAATTTTATATATTTTTTACATAAAAAAAATTATACATTTTTTACATACAAAAGGGTACCATTTCAAGGGATATTTATATATTAAATAGAAAAAGGGTGTATTTTATTCAGGAAAATTTACAAATAAAGAGTTTTTAAATCATTTCTTAAATGCACATAATATAGCGAGTTTACATATAGTGAACCCCTGAGTTTAATGGTAACTCTAGTCTTTTTCCCACAAAGATTTTTAACGACTAGGATTTTTTTCTCACCAAATATGGGTTTTTACAACATATATTAAGTAACTATAAGTGTACTCACTTAAGTAGAGTGGTATTTTCTTAATATAATCTTAGGGTAAAAATGGAACTCCATAAACAATATTAGATTCAGAAAGGGGATACTCTATAGATAACATAAATTATTCAGATCTCAAAAGCTATGGGAGCTCATAATGATGAAAGGTTACAGAAACATATAATCAAACTTTCTTAGTCATGCCTTACCATGTTCTTGAAAGAAAAGATTTTCTCGTCACTTGGGTCTACCTTTTACCTTGGTGCATGTTTTTAAGAAGAGAGATTTTGGTTTTTTTATAAGTCATGAAACTTAAACTATTAACAAACAGCTAGATTTGGACAAGCAGCTGGATTTGGACAAACTTATCAATGCTACACATAAAGGCCATCATTGCATTGATTTCATCTAAGCAAGAGAATATCTAAAACCTAATATTAGCCTCAAGACCATATTCATATAATGAGAAAAGCAAGCTCGTTGGGGACTATATATTATCCACAAGTACTCAATATTCAAGCAGTGCACAATCTTGTCACATTCTAGAGATTAGATTGAATAGGTAAATTCTCACAAAGAAAAATTTAAGAAATCTAGATTTCTTATATCTAAGCAAGCATAAGTGAAGAGTTCATCATTAGCATAGTGTAACCTTTAGTTAGATGGTTACCATAAGTATAGATAGAAAAAAAGTTCTATTTACTAGTTTAGTCTTGAAAGTAACTATGTCTTTTGTGATTAAAAGAAGGTAACTAGCTCATGAATAGACTTATCATATCTACGGATAGATTTTCCATTCGTATTTAGAAAGCAAGGATTACTTAGAAGCTCAAGAAAGTTTGAATCAATCTTAAAATAAGATATCTCTTAGATATAACCTTTAAAAAGTAACCCTTCAAAAATAGAAAGTATGTTAATCGAAATAAGCATGAGTAACATAAAGACTATAACAACAAAAGATACTCTCAATGTGCCGAGATGGATGCAAGAAGAGATGGTCCTTCATGATGGCTCTCTTTCATAAAAGACAAGAAAAGAAGAAACTAATAAAGAGGCAAATCTATAATCACACTTATCCAAACAAGTATCCATAAAGGAACTAAGAACACAATAGCATGCAAGCAAGAAAGAAGAGGGAAGGAGGAGATGTCACAAGAAAACTATTGCAAGTGAATGCATGTGTGTATTGGTTACTGTAAAAAATGATTTATATATAAGTGACTAGATTTTACATGACTAGGTCGGTCAAACTTAAAAATGGTATAGGCTCTATTACTGTGATGAAGAAACATCTCTAGTTTAGGTCTAGGACCTTGGTCATGGGCTCAAGTATAAAAGGGGGCTCATGGACTATCATTGTACCTTTTACCACTTTTTACCTTTCTACTTTTTGACACCTTGACTTCTTTCTTAGAGATGGTCTTTCATGGTCTAGGGCTCATGGCAAGCTTGATAGCCCTCCTCTTGGAGGGAGCTTAACTCACTTAGGCATCATGGTCATTGTATTAGATTATCTTTAATCTTGTATTAATTCATTGTAATGTGTCCCTAATCTGAGATTTATGGCAAGCTTGATAGTGGGAGGCTAAATCACTTAGGCATCATGGCCATTGTATGAGATTATCCGTAATCTTGTATTAATCCATGATGATTTATATGAGCTTTATCATCACTTCATTTCAGTTGGTATCAAAATTCTTAGCTTAGTTCCTTGCTTAGGAAGTGATTAGTGATATTCACTTTTGAACTATGCTTAATCTAATTTTCAAAATGCATTTTCTTGACCTTGATTAGTGATAATAATTTTTAGATTCGTGTTATCTAGTTTCTCAAAATGCATTATTTTTTTATCATGATTAGTATCAATAATTTTTGGAATTTTATTTTTACACAATTTTTAAATTTGCTAATTTCTTATTTTGATAAGATTAGCAATGAAATTTGTGTTAATCGTTTTTGAATTTGTATTCACTATTTTTAAAACCCTAATCCACTTTATTGTTTGATTTCTTGCACTTCTTGATCTTTTTGATCTTGATTTCTTGAAAATCTTCTTGATTTTTAAAATTAGGATTTGCAAAGCTTTTAGTCATCAATTTTGAATGATTTTCTTGTATTATCTTGATTAGAGAGGCTATAGTTTTAAATATCAATTCTTAAAGCCCTTAATTCTTCAAGATTGTAATATTCCTCCCTCCAGCTTTTGAGGTGTACAGGTGTAAGAACCTCTCTTTCTGATCTCGTAATTATTCCTCTCTTTAAAATAAAAGAAAGATTCTGTTTTACCCTGTTTTGACTTAGAGAGAGAAAATGTCTAGACAGAGGTAATCTAAAATTGAAATATTTTTGGATATAAAAATCCTCCTAGTATCTAAAATGGTTTCCCCTAAAACAAAAATTCAAAAAGAACTTTCCAATGTGCATTTAGAATTAATTGAAAATAAGTATAAAGGACCAAATCCTAAGGGTCTAGATTTTTAAAAAAATTTAAATTATGCTCCAATTAAGGTTCCTATAGGCCAATAGGATCAATCCAAGTGTGAGGAGGAGATAAATCCAATTTATAAAAGAAAAACCCCCAAAAATGAGTAAATGCTCACATAAGATAAAGATTTGACTAAGGACAAGGTTTATTAGTAAAAAACTATGAGTATTACTAAAAAAATGAGATATTTTGGGCATAATGATTCAATTTTGACACCTTGGTAAGGAGAAGGGGGCTCTTCAAGGAGGTGCCTATTTCACATGTGTGGTGGAGTTTTAAACTCAAAAATATTGTGATATTTTTATCTCTCCTCTCTCCTAGATCAAACCAAATCAAAAGGGAGCCAAACTAGGTCCAAATCTTGTCCAGATTTAGCCAAACTGAACCTGAAAAATTTGAGAAACTAGTTGGACTTGGTTAAAGGCCTCCCTCACCTACAAATAGATCCTTAGCCCTTTGTAAAAAAAATATGAGAACTATACCATGCCAGTATTATACTAAAGTAATGATATTTTCTATTATCCTCTACAAATTGAAGAGATTGGAGCTTCTCTCTCTCTTCAATCTTCCTTGGAGAATTCATCAATAAACCAAACCAATTGTTTGGTTGGGGGCCTCTACTTTGATCAAAGAATCAAGCAATCTAGAAGGTAAAATGTGATTTATGGTTTTTTTCTTTAATCTCCAAACATTTCTCTCTTCTCAACCCCTCTCAAGCTTGAGAAGCATTCAATTGACCAACTTTCTAATACAGTTGAAGTTCTTTAATGAATTGTGGTGATAAAACACATAAATTTCCATTTATGCTTAAATTAAATATTTTTTTAAGCATGTCTCTTTCCCCCCCAAATGATGGTCATTCCTATGACCTACTCTCTTATTCAAATGAAGCTTCTCATGAAGCAATTCTCTAATCTAAAAGTAATTTCTATGCTTGTCAAATTAGAGGCCAAATAAGTGGCTTTTTAATGCTTTTATGCTATTTAATTTATGGAAAAATTAAGAATCAAGTCCATAATTAGATATTGATCCAATTATTGGTTATTCTAATCATAGGGATATTACTAAACTTTATGCTTTCAAATTATTGAGAATTATCGGTATAATAGCAGCGGAACTATGGTAAAATTTTTAAAAAATTAACACATAAACCATTTTCATTCATATATGAAAAGAGGACTTCCTACCATATTCTAGGATTAATCATCCTAGATTAATTGAATGATTCTCATTATAATCATGAAAAAATTGATTTTTTATGTTTATGCATAAATAGTTAATTAGGAAAAAGAGAAATTTCTAGTAATCCATTTTTATGTTAAAAGAATAATCCACATGACAATGGAAATCCATGTATTCCAATGAAGTAAGAGAAAATTTGGGATGGTAAAATAATGTATATTTTACTTAAATTTATCTTTTTTCATAGATAAATTTAAATGATGAAAGAGGAATTTTCACCATATTGGAATTTAACTATTTAGATGGGAAAAGAGAAATTCCTAGTATATTGCAATTAATGAGTATTTAAATTAAATTCAAAGATAAATTTTAGATAAATTTATTTGATCTATGAAAAATATTTAAATGTTAAAAGAGAAATTCCTATGACATTTGAAATTCCATCTTTAGATGGAAAAAGAGAAATTCCTAGTATATTAAAATTAATCAGTATTTTAATTAAATTCAAAGATAAATTTTAGATAAATTTATTTGATCTATGAGAAATATTTAAATGTTAAAAGAGAAATTCCTATGACATTTGGAATTCCATCATTTAGATGGGAAAAGAGAAATTCCTAGTATATTGGTCTGAATGAGTATTTTAATTAAATTCAAAGATAAATTCCTATGACATTTGGAATTCCATCATTTAGATGGGAAAAGAGAAATTCCTAGTATATTGGTCTGAATGAGTATTTTAATTAAATTCAAAGATAAAATTTAGAAAAAAATTTATTTTATCTATGAGAGATATTTAAATGTTAAAAGAGGAATTCCTATGACATTTGGAATTCCATCATTTAGATGGGAGAAGAGAAATTCCTAGCATATTGAATTAATGGTATTTTATTTTAGATGAAATTACTTTATGAGAAATATTTGATGATAAAAGAGGAATACCCATGACATTGGAATACAATTGATTAAATGCAAAAAGAGGAATTTCCATGGTATTTGAGATCCAAGAAATTAAATGAGAAGAAGAGGAATTTCTAGTATAATTCAATTTATGATTAATTATCAAAAGTGAAAATATGGGTAGAACTGAATTCTATAAATCCCATGAATTCTTTTATTCAAAAGAGGAATATTGAATATAACTCATTTGAGAAATCGAGAATGAGTATGGAAATAGTCGTAGAGAAAAAGAACCTTTAATTAGGTCAAGCAATTGGCAGAAATTTAGAAAAAGTCTTATTATCGGGATCAACCTAGAAAAAGCTATTAAATGGGAATAATATGTGAATGGAAGAGATAAGGTGAAAAAAGGATGCGATAAGATGTGTATGGGAGATGTGATAGGATGTGAAAACATGTAAACAGGATGCGATAGGATGAGAATGGATGTGATAAGATGTGTATGGGATGTAATAGAATGTGAATGAATGTGATAAGATGTGTATGGGATGTGACAGGATGTGATAAGATGAAAATAGGATGTGATAAGATGTGATGTATTGAGAATGAATGTGGATGTGTATGTGAAAGAACGGATGTGGATGCGTATGCGAAAGAATGGATGTGGATGCATATGTGGAAGAATGGATGTGGATGTGTATGCGAAAGAATGGATGTGGATGTGTGTGCGGAAGAATGGATGTGGATGTGTATGTGAAAGAATGGATGTGGATGTGTATGTGGAGGAAGAATGGATGTGGATGTGTATGTGGAAGAATGAATGCGGATGTGTATGTGGAAGAATGGATGTGGTTGTGTATGTTGAAGAATGGATGTGGATGTGTATGTGAAAGGATGTGATGAGAATAGGGATGTGAATGAATGAGATGTGATGTCATGCAAATCGGATGTAAATGTATGATATGGGATGTGAATGGATGAGATGTGAATTGGGATAAGAATGAATGAGATGAGATGAGATGTGATGTAAATTGAGATAGATGTGAAATGAATGAGGTGTGGTGGGATGTGAATATGGGTTGATGTGACTGGATGAGATGTGATGAGAATAAATGAGGAAAGATGTGATGAGATGGAAAATGATGTGATTGGATGGTATTCATATGAATTGGATATGGATTAAGTAATGTGGATGAATGTGCAATGTGAAAGACGAGAGTTCATTATAGGAACTATACTTATTATGACCCGTTTTTAAATGAATGTTTTATGTCAAAAATGCTAGGGAAGCATTTTTGATCGTCTTGTGAATGAGGTCGTAGTGACCTAACTGATAAAGTTGCAATAGCTGACAGAGAGTCAATTGAGGATGTCTCACGTAGCAAGGTCGACCGAGGTCTTGACCAGCCTCAAATCGATTTAGAAGGTGAGCTTCCGATATGGTGGATGAGGGACCAAGGAAGCGGCCTATGAGTGAAGTGCTAGGTCACCTGCGAAGGATCCTAGAGGGTTCTGACCATACGGTGCTTGGGCTCTAGGTCGCCAAAGATACCCACACGTGCATCAGGAAAGATATTGGAACAAGGAGTAAGAGTTGTTTTCTAAAATCGAGCATGGATCTGGTTGATTGACCTTGCTGGTGCTCAACGGATGAATCCATGGCTCTTTTATATGGATCTGTTGGTTGATCTTGCTGATCTTCAACGGAGATTCTGGCATCTTGATTTTTATAAGTGAATATATTGTCGGGTACTATGAGCTAGGAACTATCGAAAAGGCCCCTGAGGGACAGGTGGTGAGCGTTCTGGTTTTGCCAATGATGCCATAGGTACACCAATGAAGGAATGATTGGAAGTTAGGATTCAACCGAATATTTTGGAGGATTATGATTAGTGATACTATGGTTTCATTAAATGGTTGTTTTAAAGATAGTTGAATCTATGAAAAAGGCAATTTCATATTGGGTGTGTAAGTGGTGTGACTGGCATTAAATTTACATGAATATTCAGCTAGGGGGCCTGGGAACTCTTTTCCTTGGTACCGGGGATAAAACCTAACCAAATTCCTAATTGGATCCCATCACTACAATGGTTGGCGGTTGGCTAACCCATGGGACTGGATGGGGTTAGGCTGGACCGATTTATCCATAAAATGAGACTCAATTCTGTTATAATACGATAGGTGAAGTAAATCCCGGATAGTAATTGTTCTATGGAAAAAGAATCAACGGATGTGCCTCTCGATGGGAAAAAAAGCATTGGTTTCTATGATCCAAGTGCAAGTTTCTTCCTTGATTTGACCAAGTGACTGGCAAGTTCGGTCAGATCAGTTTGGTCAGTAATGACCCTGACTACGTTAGAATACAAATATCCTAGAGGAATCACTCATGCTTTTCAGTAGGGGAAAGTTTTTTCGGTTTAAATTTGGTTTTTGAAGAATCAAGGGATAAGTCCCTTGACCGGATATCCGTTGGTGGGCGAGGCCCTAAGTGAAGGATCGTGGCCCGCGCAAGAAGTGCTACTTCTGCTACTAGCATCGTTGCGCAGAGGGGGCAGGGATCTTTCAGCTGGTATCAGAGTGAATTGACTAAAGTGAATCAACTAAGAAGTCAAAAATGTCAAAAACCTATGAAGTATCAGTAAAAGGTTGGAATTGTGTGATGAAATTCATACAAATTGATATTCAGACACTGAAATTCATAAATTGGTAATTGGGTCTTCAGGATGGAAATTTCACAATTGTATGGAATCCCTGACTTACTTAAGGCCTAGACATGATGGTATTTATCTTATAATTCCAAGGACCGTGACTACCCGTATATATCGAGGGTATAACTGTAGTTCTTTACTGGCAGTATATACGAGTAAATCTAAGACTTGAAATTATAAGCATAAATGCTATCCAGATGATGAATTCGAATGTGGTTGATATGATTTTAAAATTCTGGTTGAGAACTGATGAGTTGATTTGGATTCTGATTGAAAAATGATGATTCCTAAATTTTGGTTGAAATGTAATAAGCTGAGCAAAGCCACAATGAGGATGAATGGAACGAGTCCCTGTGATGATGTTCGTAACTGGAATGACGATAATGAATTCAGCAAATCACTACGAGATTAGTGGATTGTGCTGAAAGACCTAGTGGATCCAGTTGAGAGATGACAAATTAAAAACCTGCATAACTAAAACTTCCATGGAGGAATGTTCAGATGAAATTTTCGGTCTGATGGACCATTATTGTGTTAAGAATATGAATGATGTGTTCTGAATGAATTGTTATCTGATAATGAGTTCTACATAAGGGATCTTTATCCCGTGGAGAGCTGACCAATCTAAAGAACCCCAAAATCAGTTGGATCTAAAGTCCGATTTGAATTGTAAATAAAAGGACTTAACAAGAATTTTCGTATTGATAGGATCATGGATCGAGGTTGTTGTGGTAGGAATGATAACCCCCAACTCGATGAGGAAGAGCTCAACTTGGATGTCCATAAAACTATTCATAGATCGTAACCTGGACCTTTCAAGGGTGAAGGGGAAAACTTGGGTGAGACTATGGAGAAGTGGATCGTAGCAATGGAAGAGTACTTTAATGTCACTAGAGGTACAATGAGAAGAGAAAAATGGCTCTTGCAAGGCTGAAGATAGTAGAAACAGCGAGAGTAGCATGGAAAAACCACTGCGAGACAAATCATGTGGATCGAAACACTAAGACATGGAATGATCTCAAAATTTACTTAAAGAAGAGATTCTGTCCTCCCCGCTTTTTTAAAACAAAGATGAACGAATTCTTAGAGTTAACCCAAGGGAGCAGAACTATTGAAGTATATCACCAAGCGTTCACTCTCCTCCTCAAATACTTGCCACTGCTGGATGAAGAACAACTGATGGCTAGGTTCATTCGGGGACTGAACGAACCTTTGAATATCTGAGTGAAGAATGCCAAGCTAGTTTCCATGGCCGAAGCATTACCGATGGCGAAGGATTTTGCCAAGGCCTTTGATGTCAAGGTCCAGCACCATCACCTTTCAAAAGGTTTTTAGCTCCACCGTCTAAGAGTTATAAGGGTCAAGCCCAGGATATGGGAAGTTCCAGAATGGAAGAAATGTCCTTTTCCCTGAACTGAATCACTTGGAATTCAACTTCAGAAGTTCCACCCTTGAACAAGCGAGTGAAATGCTATAACTGTCAAGGATTTCGACATCGCAGTATGGATTGCCCAACTCCTTTTGGAACAAGGTTTTCAGGGTGAAAAAATCAGACTCCAGCTCCTTCCTTCTAGAGTAATCAGGTTTCTTTCCGCCAAAATCAAAGAAATCCCAAAGGTAGCCCCTCTAACCAACACGTAGTTTCAATCCAAAGTAATACAAGACCTCCGCCTCAGAATAGGGGAAGTCAAAGAGAGATGTTTCCAAATCGGCCGTCCATTTCCAAGGCAATAACTTTGTAAGTGATTGAAGAAGAAGAAAAAGTTGAAAGAGATCAAACTTCACCTACGAGATGAGGACATCTCGTGTTTTTTTAAGTGGGGTAGGACGTAAGATTCCTCCCTCCAGCTTTTGAGGTGTACATGTGTAAGAACCTCCCCTTCTGATCTTGTAATTATTTCCCTCTTTGAAATAAAAGAAAGATTCTGTTTTACCTTCTAGAGAGAGATAATCCAAAATTGAGATATTTTTGGATATAAAAATCCTCCTAGTGTCTAAAATGGTTTCCCCTGAAACATAAATTCAAAAATAACTTTCCAATGTGCATTTGGAATTAATTGAAAATAAGTATAACGGACCTTAGCCTAAGGGTCCAGATTTTCAAAAAATATTGAATTATGCTCCAATTAAGGTTCTTATGGGCCAATAGGATCAATCCAAGTGTGGGGAGGAGATAAATCCAATTAATAAAATAAAAACCCCCAAAAATGAGTAAATTCTCACATAAGATGAAGAGTTGACTAAGGACAAGGTTTATTAGTAAAAAACTATGAGTATTACTAAAAAGATAAGATATTTTGGGCATAATGATTCAATTTTGACACCTTGGTAAGGAGAAGGGGGATCTTCAAGGAGGCGCCTATTTCACATGTGTGATGGAGTTTTAAACTCAAAAATATTGTGATATTTTTATCTCTCCTCTCTCCTAGATCAAACCAAATCAAAAGGGAGCCAAACTAGGTCCAAATCTTGTCCAAATTCAGCCAAAGTGAACCTGGAAAATTCTAGAAACTAGTTGGACTTGGTTAGAGGCCTCCCTCACCTATAAATAGATCCTTAGCCCTTGGTAAAAAAATATGAGAACTATACTATGCCAGTATTATACTAAACTAATGATATTTTCTATTATCCTCTAAAAATCCTCTACAAATCGAAGAGATTGGAGCTTCTCTCTCTCTCTCTTCAATCTTCCTTTTGGAGACTTCATCAACATACCAAACCAATTGATTGGTTGGGGGCCTCTACTTTGATCAAAGAATCAAGCAATCTAGGAGGTAAAATATGGTTTATGGTTTTTTTTTAATCTCCAAATGTTTCTCTCTTCTCAACCCCTCTCAATCTTGAGAAGCAATAAATTGAATGGCTTTTTAATACAATTGAAGTTCTTTAATGAATTGTGGTGATAAAATACATAAATTTCTATTTATGCTTAAATTAAATATTTTTTAAAGCATTTTCTCTCTCCCCCAAAGAATGGTCATTCCTATGACCTACTCTCTTATTCAAATGAAGCTTCTCATGAAGCAATTCTCTAATCTAAAAGTAATTTCTATGCTTGTCAGATTAGAGGCCAATAAGTGGCTTTTGAATGCTTTTATGCTATTTAATTTATGAAAAAATTAAGAATCAAGTACATAATCGGATATTCATCCAATTAATGGTTATTCTAGTCATAGGGATGAAAATTTGATTTTTTATGTTTATGCATAAATAGTTAACTAGAAAAAAGAGAAATTTCTAGTAATCCATTTTTATGTTAAAAGAGTAATCTCCATGACAATGGAAACCCATGTATTCCAATGAAGTAAGAGGAAAATTGGGATGGTAAAAAAAATGTATATTTTACTTAAAAATTAAAGAAGAATTTTAGTTAAATTTATCTTTTTGCATAGATAAATTTAAATGATGAAAGAGGAATTCCCACCATATTGGAATTCAACTATTTAGATGGGAAATGAGAAATTCCTAGTATATTGAAATTAATGAGTATTTTAATTAAATTCAAAGATGAAATTTAGATAAATTTATTTTATCTATGAGAAATATTTAAATGTTAAAAGAGGAATTCCTATGACATTTGGAATTCCATCATTTAGATGGAAAAAGAGAAATTCCTAGTATATTGGAATTAATGAGTATTTTAATTTTATTTGATCTATGATAAATATTTAAATGTTTAAAGAGGTATTCCTTTGACGTTTGAAATTCCATCATTTAGATGGAAAAAGAGAAATTCCTAGTATATTGAAATTAATGAGTATTTTAATTAAATTCAAAGTTAAAATTTAAATAAATTTATTTTATCTATGAGAAATATTTAAATGTTAAAAGAGGAATTCCTATGACATTTGGAATTCCATCATTTAGATGGGAGAAGAGAAATTCCTAGCATATTGAATTAATGGGTATTTTATTTTAGATGAAATTACTTTATGAGAAATATTTGATGATAAAAGAGGAATACCCATGACATTGGAATGCAATTAATTAAATGCAAAAAGAGGAACACCCATGACATTGGAATGCAATTAATTAAATGCAAAAAGAGGAATTCCCATGGTATTTGAGATCCAAGAAATTTAATGAGAAGAAGATGAATTTTTAGTATAATTCAATTTATGATTAATTATCAAAAGTGGAAATATGGGTAGAATTGAATTTTGTAAATCCCATGAATTCTTTTATTCAAAAGAGTAATATTGAATATAATTCAGTTGAGAAATTGAAAATGAATATGGAAATAGTCGTCTAGAAAACGAACCTTTAATTAGGCCAAGCAATTGGTAGAAATTTAGAAAAAGTCCCATTATCAGGATCAACCTAGAAAAAGCTATTAAATGGGAATAGCATGTGAATGGATGAGATAAGGTGAAAATAGGATGCAATAAGATGTGTATGGGATGTGATAGGATCTGATAGGATGTAAACGGGATACGATAGGATGAGAATGGATGTGATAAGATGTGTATGGGATGTGATAGAATGTGAATGAATATGATAAGATGTGTATGTGATGTGATAGGATGTGATAAGATGTGTATGGGATGTGACAGGATGTGATAAGATGTGATGTAATGAGAATGAATGTGGATGTTTATGTGGAAGAATGAATGTGGATGTGTATGCGAAAGAATGTATGTGGATGTGTATGTGGAAGAATGGATGTGGATGTGTAAGCGAAAGAATGTATGTGGATGTGTATGTGGAAGAATGGATGTGGATGTGTATGTGAAGAATGGATGTGGATGTGTATGTGGAAGAATAGGTGTGGATGTTTATGTGATGTGGATGTGTATATGGAAGAATGAATGTGGATGTGTATGCGAAAGAATGGATGTGGATGTGTATGCGGAAGAATGGATGTGGATGTCTATGTGGAAGACTGAATGTGGATGTGTATGTGAAAGAATGTATGTGGACGAATGGATGTGGAAGAATGAATGCGGATGTGTATGTGGAAGAAAGGATGTGGTTGTGTATGTGGAAGAATGGATGTGGATGTGTATGTGAAAGGATGTGATATTGATGTGAGTGAATGAATGAGATTTGATGTGATGAGAATCGGGATGTGAATGAATGAGATGTGATGTTATGCAAATCGGATGTAAATGTATGATATGGGATGTGAATGGATGAGATGTGATGTGATGTGAATCGGGATAAGAATGAATGAGATGAGATGTGAAATGAATGAGACGAGATGTGATGTAAATTGAGATAGATGTGAAATGAATGAGGCGTGATGGGATGTGAATATGGGTTGATGCGAGTGGATGAGATGTGATGAGAATAAATGAGGAAAGATGTGATGAGATGATAAATGATGTGACTGGATGAGGATGGATATACATATGAATTGGATATAGATTCAGTAATGTGGACGGATGTGGAACAATGTAAAAGACGAGAGTTCATTATAGGAACTATACTTATGACTTGTTTTTAAATGATTGTTTTATGTCAAAAATGCTGGTTGGGGAAGCATTCTTGACCATCTTGTGAATGAGGTCGTGGTGGTGACCTAATTGATAAAGTTGCAATAGCTGCTGTCTGACGGAGAGTCAATGGAGGATGTCTCACACGTAGCAAGGTCGGCCGAGGTCTTGACCAGCCTCGGTTGGATTTAAATGGTGAGCTTCCGGTACGGTGGATGAGGGACCAAGGAAGCGGCCTATGAGTGAAGCGCTAGGCCACCTGCAAAAAGGATCCTAGAGGGTGCTGACCATACGATGCTCGGGCTCTGGGTCGCCGAAGATACCCACACGTGCATCAAGGAAGATATTGGAACAAGGAGTAAGAGTTGTTTTCTGAAATCGGGCATGGATCTGGTTTATTGACCTTGCTAGTCCTCAATGGATGAGTCCATGGCTCTTTTATATAGATCTGTTGGTTGATCTTGCTGATCTTCAATGGAGATTCCATCTTGATTTTTGTTGGGTACTATGAGCTAGGAACTATCGAAAAGGCCCCTGAGGAATAGGTGGTGAGCGTTCTCGTTGCCAATGATGCCATAGGTACACCGATGAAGGAATGATTGGAAATTAGGATTCAACCGGATATTTTGGAGAATTATGAGCTAGGAACTATCGAAAAGGCCCCTGAGGGATAGGTGGTGAGCGTTCTAGTTGCCAATGTTGCCATATGTACACCGATGAAGGAATGATTGGAAATTAGGATTCAACCAGATATTTTGGAGGATTATGATCAGTGACACTATGGTTTCATTAAATGATTGTTTTAAAGATAGTTGAATCTGTATAAAAAGGCCATTTCATATTGGGTGTGTAAGTGGTGTGACTGGCGTTAAATTTGCATGAATATCTGGCTAGGGGGCTTGGGAACTCTTTTTCCTAGTACCCGGGACAAAACCTAACCAAATTCCTAATTGGATCCCATCACTATAGTGGTTGGCGGTTGGCTAACCCATGGGACTAGATGGGGTTAGGCTGGACTGATGGATCCATAAAATGAGACTCAACTCTGTTATAGTATGATAGATGAAGTAAACTCGGATAGTAATTGTTATATGGAAAAAGAATTAACGGTTGTGCCTCTCGATGGGGAAAAAAGTGTTGGTTTCTATGATCCAAGTGCAAGTTTTTTCCTTGATCTGACCGAGTGACTGGCAAGTTCAGTCGAATCAGTTTGGTCCGTAATGACCCTGACTACATTAGAGTACAAATAACTTGGAGGAATCACCCGTGCTTTCTGGTAGGGGGAAGTTTTTCCGGGTTCAGTTTTTGAAGAACCAAGGGATTGGTCTCTTGATCGGATATCCGTGGGTGAGGCCCCGAGTGAAGGATCTTGGCCCATGCAAGAAGTGCTACTTCCACTGCTAGCACCCACGAATTTGTTGCGGGGAGGGGGCAGGGATCTTTTAGCTGATATCAGAGCAAATTAACTAAAGTGAATCAACTAAGAAGCCAAAAATGTCAAAAATTTATGAAGTATCAGTAAAAGGTTGGAATTGTGTGATGAAATTCATACAAATTGATATTCAGACGGAAATTCATAAATTGGTAATTGGGTCTTCAGATGGAAATTCCACAATTGTATGGAATCCCTGACTTGCTTGAGACCTAGACATGATGGTATTTACCTTATAATTCCAAGGACCGTGACTACCAAAATATACCGAGGGTATAGCTGCAGGTAGCTCTTTACTGGCAGTATATACGAGTAAATCTAAGACTTGAAATTTAAGCATAAATGCTATCTAGATGATGAATTCGAATGTGGTTGATATGATTTTAAAATTCTGGTTGAGAACTGATGAGTTGATTTGGATTTTGATTGAAAAATGATGATTCTTGAATTTTGGTTGAAATGTAATAAACTGAGCAAAGCCATAATGAGGATGAATGCGACGAATCCCTGTGATGATGTCCGTAATTGGAATAACGATAATGACTTCAGTAAATCACTACGAGATTAGTGGATTGTGCTGATAGATTGCTACTATTAACACGACCTAGTGGATCTAGTTAAGGGATGACAAATTAAAAACCTGCATAACTAAAACTTCCATGGAGGAATGTTCAGATGGAATTTTTGGTCTAATGGACTATTATTGTGTTAAGAATATGAATGATATGTTTTGAATGAATTGTTATCTGATAATGAGTTCTACATAAGGAATCTTTATCCCATGATTCTGTGGAAAGCTGACCAATCTAAAGAACCCCAGAATCAGTTGGATCTAAAGTTGGATTTGAACTGTAAATAAAAGGACTTAACAAGAATTTTTGTATTGATAGGATCCTGGATCGAGGTCGTCGTGGTAGGAATGATAACCCCCAACTCGATGAGGAAGAGCTCGGCTTGGATGTCCATAAAACTCTTCATAGATTGCAGCCTAGACCTTTCAAGGGTGAAGGGAAAAACTTGGGCGAGACTATGGAGAAGTGGATTGAAGCAATGGAAGAGTACTTCGATGTCACCAGGTACAATGGAAGAGTACTTCGATGTCACCAGGTACAATGAGAACATCAGAATGACTCTTGCAAGGCTGAACATAGTAGAAACAACCAAAGAAGCATGGAGAAACCATTGTGAGACAAATCGTGTGGATCGAAACACTCAGACATGGAATGATCTCAAAATTTACTTAAGGAAGAGATTCTATCCTCCCGGCTTTTTGGAAACAAAGATGAACAAATTCTTAGAGTTAACCCAAGGGAGCAGAACTATTGAAGGCTCTCCTCCTCAAATACTCGCCACCACAGCCGATGGCCAGGTTCATTCGGGGACTGAACGAACCTTTGAATATCCTAGTGAAGAATGCAAAGCCAGTTTCCATGGCCGAAGGAGTGCGGATGGTGAAGGACTTCGCCAAGGCCTTTGATGTCAAGGTCTTGCCAAAGCCAGCACCATCACCTTTCAAAAGGTTTTTCAACCTTCCACCGTCTAAGAGATATAAGGGTCAAGCCTAGGATATGGGAAGTTATAGAATGGAAGAAATAACACCATATTGGGGAATATGGGAATTTCCCACAAGTTTGGGACACGTGGTCAAAAGTTTGGATTAACCATAACTTGAACACTACTAATCCAAAATGAGCGCTTTATAGCTCTTTAGATTCCATTTTTCAAGCGCTTTCCAACGATAGGTCATATGATAGGGTTTTGAGAAACTTACAAACATGTTATCCATGTCTCCTTTTTTAAGTATTCAAAAATGGGAATTGGGAAATTCCCAAATTCACTAATATGGTGTTAAATGTCCTTTTCTTGGAACTCAATCCCTTTGAATTCAACTTCAGAAGTTCCACCTAGGGAGTGAAATGCTATATCTGTCAAGGATTTGGACATCACAGTATGGATTGCCCAACTCCTTTTGGAACAAGGTTTTTAGGGCAGGAAAATCAAGGTTCAACATTCCAGACTCTAGCTCCTTCCTTCCAGAGTTATTAGGTTTCTTTTCGCCTAAATCAGAGAAATCCCAGAGGTAGCCCCTCTAACCAACCCGCAGTTTCAATCCAAAGTAATGCAAGACCTCCGAATAGGGGAAGTCAAAGAGAGATGTTCCCAAATCGGCCATCCACTTTCAAGGCAATAATGCGAGAAGTGATTGAAGAAGAAGAAGATGATGAAAGAGATCATACTCCACCTACGAGATGAGGACATCTCATGTTTTTTTAAGTGGGATACGATGGTAGATTCCTCCCTCCAGCTTTTGAGGTGTACAGGTGTAAGAACCTCCTCTTTTGATCTTGTAATTATTCCCCTCTTTGAAATAAAAGAAAGATTCTATTTTACCCTGTTTGATCTAGAGAGAGATAATCCAAAATTGAGATAATTTTGGATATAAAAATCCTCCTAGTGTCTAAAATGGTTTCTCTGAAACAGAAATTCAAAAAGAACTTTCCAATGTACATTTGGAATTAATTGAAAATAAGTATAAAGGACCTTAGTCTAAGGATCCAGATTTTTAAAAAATTTTGAATTATGCTCCAATTAAGGTTCCTATGGACCAATAGGATCAATCCAAGTGCAGGGAGGAGATAAATCCAATTTATAAAATAAAAACCCCCAAAAATGAGTAAATGCTCACATAAGATGAAGAGTTGACTAAGGACAAGGTTTATTAGTAAAAAACTATGAGTATCACTTAAAAAATGAGATATTTTGGGCATAATGATTCAATTTTGACACCTTGGTAAGGAGAAGGGGGCTCTTCAAGGAGGCACCTATTTCACATGTGTGGTGTAGTTTTAAACTAAAAAATATTGTGATATTTTTATCTCTCCTCTCTCCTAGATCAAACCAAATCAAAAGGGAGCCAAACTAATCTTTTCCAAATTCAGCCAAACTGAACCTGGAAAATTCTAGAAACTAGTTGGACTTGGTTAGAGGCCTCTATCACCTATAAATAGATCCTTAGCCCTTTGTAAAAAAATATGAGAACTATACCATGCCAGTATTATACTGAAGTAATGATATTTTCTATTATCTTGAAAATCCTCTACAAATTGAAGAGATTAGAGCTTCTCTCTCTCTTCAATCTTCCTTAGAGACTTCATCAACATACCAAGCCAATTGATTGGTTGGGGGCCCTACTTTGATCAAAGAATCAAGCAATCTAGGTAAAATGTGATTTATGGTATTTTTCTTTAATCCCCAAATGTTTCTCTCTTCTCAACCCCTCTCAATCTTGAGAAGCATTCAATTGAATGGCTTTATAATACAATTGAAGTTCTTTAATGAATTGTGGTGATAAAACACATAAATTTCTATTTATGCTTAAATTAAATATTTTTTAAAGCATGTCTCTCTCTCCCCCAAAGAATGGCCATTCCTATGACCTACTCTCTTATTCAAATGAAGCTTCTCATGAAGCAATTCTCTAATCTAAAAGTAATTTCTATGCTTGTCAAATTAGAGGCCAAATAAGTGGCTTTTTAGTGCTTTTATGCTATTTAATTTATGGAAAAAATTAAGAATCAAGTCCATAATTGGATATTGATCCAATTAATGGTTATTCTAGTCATAGGGATATTACTAAACTTTATGCTTTCAAATTATTGAGAATTATTAGTAATAGCAGCGGAGCTATGTCAAAATTTTTGAAAATTTAACACATAAATCATTTTCATTCATAATATGAAAAGAGGACTTCCTACCATATTCTAGGATTAATCATCCTAGATTAATTAATGATTCTCATTATAATCATGAAAAATTTAATTTTTTATGTTTATGCATAAATAGTTAATTAGGAGAAAGAGAAATTTCTAGTAATCAATTTTTATGCTAAAAGAGTAATCCCCATGACAATGGAAATCCATGTATTCCAATGAAGTAAGAGAAAAATTGGGATGGTAAAAAATATATATTTTACTTAAAAATTAAAGAAGGATTTTAGTTAAATTTATCTTTTTGCATAGATAAATTTAAATGATGAAAGAGGAATTCCCACCATATTGAAATTCAACTATTTAGATGGGAAAAGAGAAATTCCTGGTATATTGGAATTAATGAGTATTTTAATTAAATTCAAAGATGAATTTTAGATAAATTTATTTTATCTATGAGAAATATTTAAATGTTAAAAGAGGAATTACTATGACATTTGGAATTCCATCATTTAGATGGAAAAAGAGAAATTCCTAGTATATTGGAATTAATAAGTCCTTTAATTAAATTCAAAATTGAATTTTAAATAAACTTATTTTATCTATGAGAAATATTTAAATGTTAAAAGAGAAATTCCTATGACATTTGGAATTCCATCATTTAGATGGAAAAAGAGAAATTCCTAGTATATTGAAATTAATGAGTATTTTAAATAAATTCAAAGATGAAATTTAAATAAATTTATTTTATCTATGAGAAATACTTAAATGTTAAAAGAGGAATTCCTATGACATTTGGAATTCCATCATTTAGATGGGGAAAGAGAAACTCCTAGTATATTGAATTAATGGATATTTTATTTTAGATGAAATTACTTTATGAGAAATATTTGATGCTAAAAGAGGAATACCCATGACATTGGAATGCAATTAATTAAATTCAAAAAGAGGAATTTCCATGGTATTTGAGATCCAAGAAATTAAATGAGAAGAAGAGAAAATTTTAGTATAATTCAATTTATGATTAATTATCAAAAGTGGAAATATAGGTAGAATTGAATTCTGTAAATCCCATGAATTCTTTTATTCAAAAGAGGAATATTGAATATAATTAATTTGAGAAATTGAGAATGAATATGAAAATAGTCGTCGTCGAGAAAAATAACTTTTAATTAGGCCAAGCAATTGGCAGAAATTTAGAAAAAGTCCCATTATCGGGATCAACCTACAAAAAGCTATTTAATGGGAATAGCATGTGAATGGAAGAGATAAGGTGAAAATAGGATGCGATAAGATGTGTATGGGATGTGATAGGATGTAAACGGGATGCGATAGGATGAAAATGGATGTGATAAGATGTGCATGGGATGTGATAGAATGTGAATGAATGTGATAAGATGTGTATGGGATGTGATAGGATGTGATAAGATGAAAATAGGATGTGATAAGATGTGATGTAATGAGAATGAATGTGGATGTGTATGTAGAAGAATGGATGCAGATGTTTATGCGGAAGAATAGATGTGGATGTGTATGCGAAGGAATGGATGTGGATGTGTATGCGGAAGAATGGATGTGGATGTGTGTGTGCGAAGAAATGGATGTGGATGTGTATGCGGAAGAATGGATGCGGATGTGTATGTGGAAGAATGGATGCGGATGTGTGTGTGGAAGAATGGATACAGATGTGTTGTGAAAGGATGTGATATCGTTGTGAGTGAATGAGTGAGATGTGATGTGATGAGAATCAAGATGTGAATGACTGAGATGTGATGTCATGCAAATCGGATGTAAATGTATGATATGGGATGTGAATGGATGAGATGTGATGTGATGTGAATCGGGATAAGAATGAATGAGATGAGATGTGAAATGAATAAGATGAGATGTGATGTAAATTGTGATAGATGTGAAATGAATGAGGTGTGATGGGATGTGAATATGGGTTGATGTGAGTGGATGAGATGTGATGAGATAAATTGAGGAAAGATATGATGGGATGAAAAATGATGTGATTGGATGAGAATGGGTATACATATGAATTGGATATGGATTAAGTAATATGGACGGATGTGGAACAATGTGAAAGACGAGAGTTCATTATAGGAACTATACTTATGAGCTGTTTTAAATGACTATTTCATGTCAAACTACAAAAAACAATGGAAGACAAGTAAAGCCTTTTATTGAAAAAAACCTAGCAATGATAATCTCACAAGTGAGTATGCAAGTGAAAGGCCGATTAGAGCTTTAAAGAGTGCTAAAAGAAGCAAGTAAAGACTAGTCAAAGTGAGACTAAGTGGTAGATAGTGCTATGCAAAGGCAAGTGTGTTTGTACACCGCAGGTTGTGACCGCCGCAGTCTCAATGTCCTACAAGTGTTTAAGTTATTCCTTAGTGGCAACCCTACTCCTAAATATAAGCCATGGTGATTGGACCTTTCTTTTTTCTTTCTTTCTTTCTTTCTTTCTTTCTTCTTTTTTTTTTTTGGTGTAAAGAGCACAATATTAAAGAGAACTATTATTTTTAGCTTGATAAAGAGGAAGGTTCCATCCCAATGAGACCCAAGTAATGGCCAAGAGACCTCCGCCGCCAAGAGAATCCAAAGGCCGCTAAGTATCTCAAGGGCGACAGACCCTTTTCTTGCTTTTTGACATAAAGAGTACCCCATGAAGATGAGGGCATCGATCTCGAGGGCCCATAATGTACCCAAGAGTCCTACCAGTATCTATCAAGGCAATAGATTCCTTGTAGGTCTTTTTCTTAATCTTTTAGACATCAGCGTTTACCCCATGGAAACCAAGGCATCGGCCCCAAGGTGCTAAAACAACCCAAGGTCCTACCAAGCATCTCACATGGCCATAGACACGTCATGTCTCAAGTCACTTCTATATATTTCTAGGGCATGTGTTTCATAAATTTTTATTTATCGTAGCACCTAGAGGTAGCTACCAGTAAGGATAACTAATATACTTCTAGAGCATAAGAACTTGGCATACTCCGTTGGTATATGTCTTACACCCGTCTTCAAATAGAAATACCTTCTACTAAGTCCTCTAAGAATCTAGAAATCACTCACCACATAGTAACAACTAATTTAAAACTTAAACCCGCCAACTGTGTGTGAACATGCAAACAATATATGCAAAAGTGAAAAGCACATAAAGAACAAAAGATTATGATTTGAATACACTTGTTATAGTGCTCGTTGATGTGGCACGTTTGTCTTGATGCATTGCTGATGTGCAGATTGCTTCTTTTGTTCTTTGTAGGCATTGCATGTCTCCCCCCTTCCTAATTTGTGTGCACGGTAGGTGGACTATTGGAGTGTGTTTGTATGCTCTTGTTTAGCTGAGATCTTTGCAACATGTCTTATTAACAAACAAGAAAAGAAAAGAATAAAATTTGTTATTGGTGCTAATCACTGAATATAGCCGAGGGGAAAAACCCAGTGGGAGAAAAGTGCCCTGGCTTGTTGATCTTATTGTGGAGTTGATGAGCTTATCCTTGCACTGGCTGTCTACTTCTGCTGGAAAGATTGTATCAATCACTTCAGGATGCAAGGACAACCCTGTACAAAAACTGGCCTCTAGAGAAGGTGGTAGAGGAAGGAGTGCTTCCTCTAAAATATTTTAGCGAGGAAGGAGTGCTTCCTCGCTAAAATATGGCATTGGTTTTATGGGAAGGTTAAGCAAACAATGCCGATTTTGGAATTGCTCAATATAGGTGCTCATAGTGATCCAAAATTGACAAGAAGGGCTTGCAAGATAGGTGGTTGCAAGTCATTTATGCATGTATCCCTCCATTGTTGTGACCTCCTCAGGTAATCTACGTTAATTTGGTCCTCGGTCTGGTACTCTCATATCAAGAAGGTTATGGCGTTGGGGTGTAGTTCCCACAATTTGTTTCATTAAGCCCGTGCCATATCGTCGAAAGTAAGAGCAGCATAGCCAACAAATGTGTGAAGCTTCCCCAAATCCGAGTCGTGCACACTCTTGACAATGTGGAAATGGATGATACTGTTGATAGAATAAAGTGACAAAGTGATGCCCACAGCAAATTTCACCTAAGGAAGCATAAAAGTACCTAGAATGAGTTTGAAAAGGAGGAGCACTATAACCCCCACGATGTTCAGGTTGAGTACTATCAGGGTCAATGCATTGGTGGACAAGTATCTCGCCAAGTATCCATCAGGAGGTATCTGGGTGTAGAACAATGAAATTTTGAAACTTCAAACTTTATACACTCATTTCCATCATTACAATCCCTATCAAAAACAATGTAGATAAGATCATCTCGAAAATATCACAATCCTATAATGGCAGAAGGAACCACATTAGTAAAAGTGAGACTATTCAAACACTGATCTACCAAAGAGCTTCAATTGTAGTGTTAATGCATTACCTTTGGTTTTGGGTATGTCCTTCTTAAGAGGTGGAAAGGATAGCAATTGTCGAGGAATTTGAGCAAGATAAGTGGATTTAGGCAGCAGTGAAGTGCTAGAATCTATGCTCAAAGGGGACTCATGTAAAGTTGGATTTGTCTTAGGTACACAAGTTGATGGTGGAAGTGTGTAACAAGGAGAAGTTGGGACAATTGGTGATTCAATACATGTTTTGGAAAGGTCAACACAAGGAGAGTTGTAGGTGCTATCACAACCACCTATCCTATCTTGAAGAGGTTGTATTGATGAATGTTACGTAGTACCTGCAACCACCCATAGACATAGTCTTTGTAGGATCCCATACATCTAAATGCACAACATCTAGTAATGCCATCCTTTTGCAAGAATTAAGAGAACTCATTGGAGAAGTATTCTCCTATTCCATCTGACCTTATGAACTTCACATGCTTTCTTGTCTATTTTTCAGCCATGACTCTGAAATTCTAAAAATCACTGAACACTTCACTCTTCTCATTCATGTACACCCACAGTTTCCTCGTGTGGTCTCACATCAATGAATGTTATGTAGTACCTGCAACAACAACCCATAGACATAGTCTTTGTAGGATCCCATACATCTAAATGCACAACATCTAGTACATTCCTGCTCACATTTCTATCATGTGGAAATACATGTTTTGTTTGCTTTCTAAATTGACATGCTTCACAAAATTTTTGCATACCTTCAATTTTAAACTTAGGCAGCCCTGTCACAATTTGTTTAGTCTGCATAGACTTCATTCTTTGCACACTGACATGCCCAATTCTCGTATGCTGCCAAATGTTTATATCTACACTCTTGAACCATTTGCAAACATTACAGTACTCACTTCAGGCATATTCACGTTCAATGTAAACATTCTGCCCACTTTGTTGCCTTTTGTAACTAGCCTGCACTTATCTTTAAAGTCTTCTACATAACAACCATCACGGGTAAACTGAACCTGTAAACCCTACTCAATCATATGGCTAAATGTTTATATCTACACTCTTGAACCATTTGCAAACATTACAAAACTCACTTCAGGCATATTCACATTCAATGTAAGCATTCTGCCCACTCTGTTGCCTTTTGTAACCAACCTGCACTTATCTTTAAAGTCTTCTACATAACAATCATCACGGGTAAACTGAACTTGTAAACCCTACTCAATCATATGGCCAACAGAAACTAGATTCTTTGTAGTAATGTTCAGAACATGAAGTACATCTTCAAGTTACTTCACTTTACCATCTTGCATATACAATGGCACATCTCCAAAATGGGCAATCGGATGGGCAATGTCATCCCCTATTCAACAAAACATGGTCTTTCAAGACTTTTCATTTCCTTGAGCCACTCACCACCATGACTTTTCATGTGGTTCGAAGCACGTGAATCAACATACCATATGTCATCCTTACATGTTGCTACATCATGACTTGTCATGTGGTTCAAAGCACCTGAATCAACATACCATATGTCATCCTTACATGCTGCTACATCATTTCCAGACACAGCATTAACCACGTTGCATAACAAACAATCTCTCATTATCCTCATTATTTTTGTTAGAGGATGCATATTTATTTTGCTACACTTTTCCATTTTGCATGTCACTCCATTTCTTATAGCAATCTGCTTACACATGCCCAGACTTACCCCACAATGAAAATAGCCTTGTGGATCATTATGCTGCCTTTGCCAATTACCATGACCTCGTTGACTCCCCCTGCCTCTAAAATGGCTCTTCCACCTGTATATATTGTTGTTGTGAATCCTGTGTGACTGTTGTTATGCTGACCATAATTCTGATACCAGTTCAGCTCCCCACGAGCTTGGCCACATCCAGGCCCTCACCTCGTCCTCTACTTGCACTTGTGTAGAAGGCCTGCTGCTCTTAACTGTTTCTATTTTGTAAAAGACTGTTGATTTTTACCCAATGATCAGCATTGACACCAAATCTGTGAAGTTGGGAATGTTCTCCCAAGTCTGAATAGATGTCTTGAATGCCTTATATTGTGGCCCGAGACCACACAGACACACTTCCACCTTATCATCATCATTAACAGAAACATCAATTATTGCAAGGGATTCCACAATGCCCTTGATCTTCAAAACATAATCATTCACAGACATATTCTTCTTTTCTACAATATGAAGCTCATTCTTCAACTGAATTTTCCCATGCCTCCTTAGGTAACTTGGCATCCTGTATATGCCCAATCATGGTGTCTTGTATACTGATAGAAAGACAATACATGACTTTCCTTGCTCCTTGATTCGAGTCCTTGAACTCTTTTATATCTGCACAGCAGTTGGATTAATCTCCGGTATCTCTGGTGCCTCTTCATGTTCACCTTGAACTCTTTTATATCTGGAGCAGCAGCAATAGTTGGATTAATCTCTGGTATCTCTGGTGCCTCTTCATGTTCACCTTGAATGTAGTCCCAGTAACCTTTCCCCATCAGGAAATTTATCAATCTAAACCTCCAAGCATGGAAGTTGTTCTTGTCAATGCTTATCTGTAAAAATTTGGTTTATTCCATCATTTGACATATTTTCTGTAACACAAATTTACCAAACAACAACAGCACTCTTGCTTGAGACCTGCACAAACTATTGTATTCTCTATAGTGGTACTATATTACACCCAAACTGTCACCAACCAGTGACCTTACTTTGCATACATACACCCAATGGCAACTTTGAGACCTCTTTACACACACAGTGTTGTTTGCACAATCAATCGTGCTTCTCGCAGTTCCAAAAATAGAGTTCTATAGAGAATCAAAACTTACCCGCAGTGCTCGGAACACCTGCTGCTGCAAACTGTAAAAGAGAGATCTAGATGCGGTCAAAAACACGAACATGTTTGAAATTTATTTTTAGCCCTAAATTTCAGTCCAATGGACAGTATAGTTGCCCTGTAGCTTTTCTCCCCCAAAGAAATCTCATCAATCGGAGTTCGTTTGCCAATGCCTCCCAAAGAGCTCCCGACACAAGAGTGTAGTAGCCAACACAAAGGGGGAAGAGTAGATGATGCTCTTACCCTCTTACCACTTCATGTGCTTCTCTTGCTTGCCACACTCAACCCTTAGCGCATGAACTAGGCTCTTATACCATGAAAAGATGCAAGAGAGAAGAGAGCTTGAGTGAGTATATACAAGAGGTCCATAATGTGAACACGCTAAGAGGAGTGGGTAGATGTGGACTATTTGGTGTAGTCTAGGTGTAGAATCTCTGGCGAAGATATGTCGGTGCCAGCTACCAAACCTGCCAGTGATATAAATGTCAAACAATAATGCAGGCGCCTCGTGAGTTTCAACTCATGTTGAGCTTGACAGCTCAACATGAACTGACTATATGAGCTAGTGCTATAACTATGCCATAATTCTAGTACTCTAAAGTGGTTGTCACATAACCTATCATCCACTAGCAGCATATCAACCATAATCTCACCAACTATGCCTACTTCAAGCCACACAAGGCTTTGCGTAACCTACACACAAAATCTGGGTGTGCATAACTCTCATAACCTCGTGGCTCCATCATGTATTCTTCTTCTTGCAAATCACCATGTAGGAAGTCATTCTTTAAATCCATCTTATGTGAAGGTAAACCCTTTGTTGTTGCATCCATAGTAATGGCAGCTCTCATAGTTTCTATTCTTGTAGTCAAGTTGAATGTCTTTTCAGCCATAAGTCTGCACATAGTCTTTGGCAACTAATCTTGTCTTATACCTGCTCACTAAACCATTAACGTTATGCTTGACTTTATACACCCACTTACATCCAACTTCGTTCTTTTCCTTAGGCAAGGCACTAACTCCCATGTTGCATTTGCATCCAATGCTTCCTCATTCATGGCATCTTCCCATTTCTTATTTTTCAAGTGCCTACTTTAAAAATAAGTGGGCTCTAATTCTTCCATTTCTTTAACCACATAAGCATAATGATGGCATGTATATCCATCATATCTCAATATGTCAAATAGGATACTTAACCCTCATAAACCTGCGTACACCTGGATCACTCTCAGGTGTCCTCAAAACAACCCTAGTTCTCATTAGACTAGGAATAACCACAAACGGAATGCCAGGTATTCTCAAAACAACCCTCATTCTCCTTACACCAAGAAAACTAGCTACTGATCTCTTCAACGACAATATATCTTCTTACTCGCATCTCACAAGTGGTAGGGTTATAGCATCTATAACCTTTTTGCTCCATAGCATAACCAATAAAGATGCATTTCTCTACCTTTGGATCCAACTTTATTCTTACTTCATCAAGAACATGCACATATTCAATACACCCAAACACTTTCAAGTGAAATACATCTAATCTTATGCTTGTAAACTTCTATTCAGACATCATACTATGAGCAACTGCAGTGTGTGTCATGTTCATAATTTAGTCTTCCCAAAATTAATGTGGCATATTCTTTTCAGCCACCATCAAGGCATGTGCGACTTTTGCAATGTGCCAGTTTTTTATTTTTACAACACCATTCTATTGTGGAGTGTACCTGCATGTAAACTGTCTCTTGATTGGGGTTGCTTTCTCAAGAAATTGATGAACTTATTGGAGAAATATTATCTAATCTCAGGCATTTTATTTGTGTGATTTTTTTTGAATTTTTTCTTCTTGATCAATGCTTTAAATCTCTGAAAGTGATCAAAAACCTCACTTTCATGAAGTAAACCCACACTTTCCTAGTGTGGTCATCAATGAATGTAACATAATATCTTGAAACTAAAATTGTTGTTGTGTTTGCCGGTCCCCGTACATCTAAATGTATGACATCTAATGGCCTTGCATTGACATGATTTTCTTGTGGGAAAGCATGTTTAGCCTATTTACCAAGCTAGTATGCTTCACATACTTTATGCATACCATCAACCTTAAACTTTGGCAAACTTGCAATAATATTTTGGGCCTGTGTAAGCTTTAGTCGTATATTCACATGACCAATGTGCTTGTGCCATCATATGGCAATATCTGCAAATGACACTTCAACTATGTTCACATCCAAAGTAAACATCCTACCGTTTATGTTATCCCTTACAACCAAACGATATTCATTTTTGAAGTCTTCCATTTAACATCCTTGAGTATTAAACCTCACTTGTAGACCTTACTCAACCATCTATCCAACTAAAGCCAGTACATCTGCCAAGTATATCTTCCATCCTTTATAGACAATGGCACTTTAACAAAATGTGCAATGGGATGCGCAGTAACATTACATGTGTCTACATAACCAGGTTTTTTCATTTTCTGCATTTCTCTAAACCACTCAACATGAATGGTCATGTGGTTAGAGGGGCCATAATCCACATACCATATATCTTAAGATCCTAACACATATCTTGTTGTGGGTGAGAAAATGTGTTATCGAAAATAATATTTTTTCATCACCACCCTATTTCCTAGATGATGCATAGTTGCAACTTTCCACTTTTAATGTCATTCTTCCTTTTATAAAAGTCCTTTTCCATGTGCTCTAGTTTGCCACAATAATAGCACTCTATACTATTGGTACTTTTATTTCTTTTCCAACCACCTCGGCTTCTTTGGATCTCCTTGACTCTAGAGTGTCCTCTTCCACCTTTGTATGATTTCAGCCACTATGGTGAATCATTGGACCGTTGTTGTTGAGAATTCAAATTTCCTTGTTGGCCACCACCTTAGTCTCAACTGAAAATCTACCTCTACCTCTTCTTGAATTGGAATAGAAGGACTGTTCTGATGTGCTCTTTCTTTTTGAAGAAAAGTCCTCACCTAGAATGTTTTCTTCTATTATCAACATAGACACCAAGTCTTGAAAGTTGGGAATATCTCTGTGACTCCAATGGAGGTCTTGAATGGCTTATACTCTTTGCTAAGCCCATTCAAACAAAAACTCACCAAATCATCATCCTCCTCTGATACATTGGTAGACCCAAGATTCAACAATGCCCTTGATCTTTAAAGCATACTCAATGATAGACATGATTTTATTTTCCACTGGATGTAGCTCTTGTTTTAGCTATAATTTCCTTGCCTCTGTATTAGTTTGGAACATCTGCACGAGGTTCTTCCACATGATGATGGATTGTTGGTATCTTGTATGTGTCCTATCATTGTGTCTACTACTATGATAGTGAACAAAAGACAATACATGACTTTCCTTGCACTAGATTTTCAAAAAAAATTAGATTATGGTCAAATTAAGGTTCCTATGGGCCAAAATAATTAATCCAAGTGTTGGGATGAGATAAATACAAAGAATAAAATAAAATATCCAAAAATGAGTAAATCCTCACATAAGATAAAGAGTTGACTGAGTACAAGGTTTATTAGTTAAAAATCATGAGATATTTTAGAATAATGATGCATTTTTGACACCTTGGTAAGGAAAGGGGAACCTTTAAGGTAGGTGCCTTTTTCACATGTGTGGAAGGATTTTTCAATTCAAAAAAATGTGATATTTTTATCTCTCCTATCTCCTGGATCAAAAAGGGAGCCAAACTGGTCCAAATCTTGTCCAAATTGAGTCAAACTAAACCAAGAAAATTCTAGAACCCAATTGGACTTGGTTAGTGGCCTTTTTCACCTATAAATAGACCCTTAGTCTTTTGTAAAAAAATCTGTGAGCTATACCATTCCAGTATTACATTAAAATAATCATATTTTCTATTATCCCTTAAAAATCCTCTACTTTTGGGGAGCTTGGAGCTTCTCTCTCTCTTCAAAAACTCTTGGAGATTTCTTCACAACTCACTAAACCAATTGATTGGTTGGGGGCTTCACTTCTAGATAAAGAAGCAAGCCAAACCTAGAGGTAAGAAGGAATTTCATGGTTTTTGTTAATATTCTCAAATGATTTTACTTCTCAACCCCTCTCAAGCTTGAGAAGTTTCGAATTAATTATTTTTAATGCAATCAAACTTTCTCTAAGAACTTTAATGATTAATCACAAAAAGTTAATCTTTATGTTTATTTAGAATTCTTTTTATGTATATCTCTCTCTCCCAAAAGAATAGTCATTCCTATGGCTAATTCTTTAGAAAAACAATGCTTCTCATTGAGAAATTCTTAATTCAAAATCAAACTCTAAGCTTGTTAAGCTAGAGGTTAAGAAAATAGTATTATGTGAATGGATGTGATGTGGATCAAGGTAGATGTGAATGTTTGAGATGTGATGTGGATCAGGGTAGATGTGAATGGATGAGATGTGATGTGATGTGATGTGATGTGATGTGGATATGGGTAGATGTGAATGGATGAGATGTGATGATGATCTAAATAGATGTAATTGGATGTGATGTGGATGAATGTGATGTGAAAAAATGTCATGAGATGTAATATGATATGATTGGATGAGAATGGATGAAGGATGATGGGAATAGATATGGCTGGATGTGGAATAAGCAAAGTGAATTGATTTAGAAGAATGTGGAATAACGAGAAATAATGTGGAACAATGTGGAAAGATGAGAGCTCATTAGAAACTGTATTTATAACCTATTTTTAAATGACTGTTTTAAGTCAAGAATGCTGGGGAAGCATTTTGATCATCTTGTGAATGAGGTCATGGAGACCTATGTGATAAAGTTGCAACAGCTGCTGCTGAGACGGGCGGAGAGTCAATGGAGGACATCTCACGTAGCAAGGTCGATTGAGGTCTTGACCAGTCTCGGTTCAATTTAAATGGTGAGCTTCCGGTACGGTGGATGAGGGACCAAGGAAATAGCCTATGAGTGAAGCGCTAGGTGACATGTGAAGGAACCTAAAGTGTGATGACCATACGGTGCTTGGGCTCTATGTCACCGAAGATACCCACGCGTGCATTGAGAAAGAAAATGGAACAAGGTAATAGAGTTATTTTCTAAACTCAGGCATAGATCTGGTTGATTGTCCTTGCTGGTCCTCAAAACGGGGATGAGTCCATGGCTCTTTTATATGTATCTGTTGGTTGATCTTGCTGATCTTCAACGGAGAGTCCATCTTGATTTTCTTATGTGATTATATTGTGAGGTACTATGAGCTAGGAATTATTGAAAAGGCCCTTGAGTGAACAGGTGGTGAGCTTTCTGGTTGCCAATGATGCCATAGTTACACCGATGAAGGAATGATTGGAAATTAGATTTCAAGCTGGATATTTAGGAGGATTATGATCAGTGATACTATGATTTTATTAAAAGATTGTTTTAGAGACAGTTGAATCTATGAAACAAGCAATTTCATATTGGGTGTGTAAGTGGTGTGACTATCTTGAAGTTTGCTTAAAGCGCCGACTAGGGGGCCTGGGAACTCTTTTTCTTGGTACCTGGGACAAAACATAACCAAATTTCTAAATGAATCCTATCACTATAGTGATTGGCTAACCCATGAAGGCTGGGACTGATGGATCCCTAAAATGAGACTCAATTCTATTAAGTTACGATAGTTGAAGTAAATCCCGGATAACCCTTGTTCTATAGAAAAGAATCAACAGCTGTGCCTCTTGATGAGGAAAAAAGCGTTGGACCCTATGATCCAAGTGCAAGTCTTTTTCTTGATCTGACCATGTGACTTACGGGTTCGCTCGGATTAGTTTGGTTAGTTAAGACTCTTGACTACATTAGAATAAAAATATCTTGGAGGAATCGCCTATGTCTATTGGGCGAGGAAAGTTTTTTCCAGGTTCAGTTTTGGAAGAATCGAGGGATTAGTCTCTTGTCCAAATATCGGTGGCGAGGCCTCGAGTGAGAGGTTGTGCCCTACGCAAGAAGTGCTACTTCCACTACTAGCACCTCGAAATTTGTAGCACAGAGGGGGAAGGGATCTTTCAGATGGTATCAGAGAAAAATGGCTGAAGTGGAACAACCGAGAAGCAAAAAATGTCAAAAATTTATGAAGTACCAGTAAAAGATTGTATTTGTGTGATAAAATTCATACAAATTGATATTCAGAATTTAGATTCATAAACTGGAAATTGGGTCTTCAGAATGGAAGTACCGCAATTGTATGGAATCCCTGACTTGCTCGAGGCCTAGATATGATGGTATCTACCTTATAACTCCAAGGACCGTGACTACCTGTATATACCATGGGTATATCAGCAGCTCTTTAGTGACAATTTATACGAGTAAATCTAAGACCTTGAAGTTATAAGCAAAAATGCTATCTAGAGGATGAATGTGAATGCTGGTTGATACGATTTTAGAATGCTGGTTGAGAATTGATGAGTTGATTTGGATTCTGATTGAAAGATGATGATTCGTCAATTCTAGTTGAATGAAGATAAGTTGAACAAATCCATAATGAGGATGCATGGGACGAATCCCAATGATGATGTTAGTAAATCACTATGAGATTATGACTTTAGCAAATCACTATGAGATTAGTGGATTGTGCTGATAGATTGCTGCTATTAATCTATGACCCAGTGAATCTAATTAAGGGATGAAAAATTGAGAACCTGCATAAATGAAATTCTCGTGGAGGAATGTTCAGATGAAATTTTTGGTATGATGGACCATTATTGTGTTAAGGATATGAATGATATGTTCTGAATGAATTGTTCTCTGATAATGAGTTCTGTGTGTTCTTCTTGTAGAAGGGATCTTTATTCCAAGATTTTGTGCGGGTTGACCAGACTATAAGGAACCCCAGAATTCAATTGGATCTAAAGTTAGAATTGAATTATAAATAAATTGATCTTTTCACCTGAGCGTCTTGGTTAATTTGGAATTTTCGTATTGATACGATCATGGATCAAGGTCGTCGTGGTAGGAATGTTAATCCCCAAATCGATGAGGAAGAGCTCAACTTGGATGTTCGTAAAACTCTTCATAGATCACAGCTTGGACCTTTCAAGGGTGAAGGGGAAAACCTGAGCGAGGCTATGAAGTGGATCAAAGCAATGGAAGAATACTTCGATGTCACTGGGTACAATGAGGAGTAAAATTGCTCTTGCAAGGCTGAAGATAGGCTGAAGATAGTAGAAACAACTAGAGTGGCACGAAGAAACCATTGCGAGATGAATTGTCTAGATCGGAACACCACCCAGACATGGAATGATCTCAAGACTTATCTAAGGAAGAGATTATGTCCTCTTGTCTTTTTGGAAACCAACATGAATGAATTCTTCGAATTCACCCACGGGAGAAGAACTATTGAAGTGTATCACCAAGTGTTCGCTCTCCTCCTCAAGTACTCTCGCTACCGTTGGTGGATGAAGAACAACTAATGGTGGCCAGGTTCATTCGAGGACTGAACGTTTGGAACCTTTGAATGTCCTAGTGAAGAATGCCAACCCAGTTTCCATGGCCAAAGCAGTGCGGATGGCACGAAGGATTTCACCAAGGCCTTTGATGTCAAGGTCCCACCAAAGCCAGCACCATCATCTTTCAAAATATTTCTAGCTCCAAAAGGTGATTCCAACTTCCCACCGACTAAGAGACAACAAAGTCAATCTCAAGATATGGGAAGTTCCAAAATGGAAGAAAGGTCCTTTTCTCGGAACTCAATCCCGGAATTCAACTTCAGAAGTTCCACCCTTGCACAAAGAAACGAAATGCTATAACTGTCAAGGATTTGGACATCGTAGTATGGATTTCGCAACTCCTTTTGGATCAAGGTTTGCGGGGCAGGGAACTCAGGGACCAAGATTCCAGACTCCAGCTCCTTCCTCCAGAGTAACCAACCCTCTGTTTCAATCTAAAGTAATGCAAGACCTCCCTCCCAAAATAGGGGAAGTGAAAGGGAGATGTTCCCAAATCGACCGTCCACTTCCAAGGCAGTAACACTAGAAGTGATTGAAGAGGAAGAAGATGAAAGAGATTATACTCCACCCGCGAGATGAGGACATCTCGCGTTTTTTAAGTGGGGTAGGATGTAAGATTCCTCCCTCCAGCTTTTGAGGTGTAAAAGTGTAAGAACCTTCCCTTCTGTTCTTGTAATTATTTCCCTCTCTAAAATAGGAGAAAGATCTTGTTTTGCCCTTATAACATACCCATCTTCACTAATAAAGAAATGTCCATGTAATAAATAAATTCATGAGTTTTTATGGTATAATAATCAATGATTTTATTAAATGAGTCATTTCTACTTAGAATCTTCAAATTCTAAGCCCAAATATGGAATTTGCACGCGATTTTACCCTAATACAGGATTTTACAGCATCCAAAACGGACATCGAATCGCGACGACCTTTAAACCTTAATAAATGCACGACCGGGTGTTCGATTGACAAACGGTCCCGGACAAAAAAAAATCACCCCCCAGGGGCGGTCCGCCGACACAAATCAAGACGCGACGTCCCAAATTTGGGAACCCTGCCCCAAAATTTGGACCGTACACACTTACTAAGATGCTCGTACGATGGCCACACAAGAACCAAAGAACGGTCGCCCAATTTGTGGTCCACACATACCGCTACGTCATGGACACCCTGCCCCTGACCAGATAAGGTACATGTGTATCACTCCTTTCCCTATTAAAAACCGACACCGTACCTTTCCCACAGAGCCATGCAGGCCATTGATGTACAGCCTTTGCTGGTACACCGTCCTTTCATCCTTGCTTTGCGCAGTGCCCGTACTCGTACCCCATAGTTATATAAACCCCCCGGGGTGCTCCATGGGCAACACGCATTTCTGTGTAGCGTATGCTCTGTTGTGCCATCGTCTGTACCGTTGTCCATCCCTATGTAGTGTACTTGCTATAGTACAGACGCTCCTTACAGCCACCCCTCTCGCACCCCCTCATTTGCCACTTTTCAAATAAGGCAATTTTCCTCTATCCCCCTCTTGCTACTAGGAGGTAGTGTCCTTATGAACAGACTTACAACACCCCTCAGCCCTTCTCCCCTGTAGCAAAACGTTTTTGTGTTAAGGACATCTCACAATCCCCCCCCCCATTTGCATGGACTTTAGTAAGAGGTTTTAGCCTCAAGAGAGGGTTCATGCGCTGTGGTCTTTTGCTCATACGATGAGCAAACCATCTCAGAATTGAGATCCGACTGGAGCATTTCGACTGCGACAACGAGCCCTACAAGACGTTGTCCAAGATGGCCACCTCCCAGAAATGTTAGAATATTACCTCGGGAGGAGCGCGCAACAACGAGATTAGAGAAGATGCTCCCGATGCGAGTCCAACCCTCCCTTTACAAGCTCCTCAAGGAAATGGTGGCCAGGTTAGCTTGGTTATCCTTTAAAGAAGAGTTTTTTTTAATATTAGTGTTAATAAATGTGTATCTTTTCCTTTTAAAATAATGACATAAAATTGTATGAAGTTAAAAATTGTGTGATGCTGTATTCAATAAATTGCATTGAAATTGTTATCTTTAAAGAGTGCAAGTTTTTCCTGGCTTTGATGCTAACTCTGTTCCATGCTTGTGTAGCCGGGTGTGGCATCGTTTAGCAAAGCCCGAGAATGGCCCAAAGTATCCCTCATACCATTGGGAGAATAAGGTTCGTCGATTGAGGTGAGAGATTATGATGCTGCCTAGTTCTGAGGGCCCAGGCTAGTGCAGTGAATAAGCCCACCCTAGTGTGCACACGTCCCTCTGGGAGGATCGAGCGATGGAGCCTAAGAGGGTGATAGGCCGGCTTGAGTCCTCACGCCATAGCGACCGACGATGAGGTGTATGGTCCCGTAGGGTTCTGCCCAGCATGTAGAAGCTAGCATGTAGAGGCTCGAAGGCGGAATTCTAGATCATCATCGGCAATATAAAGGAAAAGAATAAGAGAGCCGATTTGGCTTGTATGGAATTGATTCATGTATAAACTTTTTTTTTATGAATCTTATCTTTGGCATTATTGTATTGTGGAAAAAGACTGTTTTAACAAACCTTGTGAAAAGGGCCCTAATTAAGGAACATGTTTATTTATGTCAAATAGTGTGGTAGGATTAATTGAAAAAACAAATTGACACATAAGTAGGGTGGAAAGTGGGAGGATGGAATGCCCCGACGGCACCATCTTACGGACGGGTGGACCCGATTAGTCGGGTAGCTTTCCAACAGATTAAGTGAAAGCCCTATACTAGATAAATAAGTTCTTGGGCAACTCTATTCTAGGAGACTAGGCTAGTGGCGGCTATGCCTTGCATGGATGAGGAAAAAAGCGTTGCCTCTAGAAATCAAGTCTAGTAGTTGCCCAATTTATGATCAATTACCCTATGGGTGATTTGATTTTTAGAAGACCACGCTCCCCCTGCGGGATACGACTAGGTCTTACCTATGAATCGTATCCTTGAATCTCTACATAGTCAAGGTGTTGGTGAATAGGAAATTTTCTCCAAGTTAAGACTTAGTAGACTATCTTAAGTATTTCCCCTATTTTAATAGGGGGGGAACCTTACAATTGGTATCAAAGCGAGCCTTACAATTGGTATCAGAGCCGATCTTAGCTCCTAGGAATCGCCATTTAAGGACTGTTTTGTAATGAATGTTTTATCTAACATAATGCTAATTAATAAAAACATTCTACTAAAACAAATAAGTTGAATTGATGTTTGAATGATTGTAGAAAGAGGAAGATGCCTACTCAAAGTTTCTAGTTTTCCAATGCATCTTCGAGACTGCTCACTCCTCAAATTTCGAGTTCCATGACACCATGGTGCAGATACTAGAGAAGATGTCCCTCCCTCATTTCTCTCGTATTGAAAGAGGATGGGGTAGAGATTTCTGGAGTCGTGGACCGAGATATTTCTTCATCCGAGAAAATTGAATTGGGAACCTTACCACCGACCTTAAGCAAATTCGTTGGATTGAAAAGTTGAAGATGATCCGTTTATTTTGGCTCGTCGTCGCGTTGGTATCCCTAGGGCCGACACCTCTATGACTATAGATGGGATTTACATACCTCAAGATCGCTGGGTGTATGACCAAGTGATGCAAGTCTTACCTGCTGAGAGAGTAGCTATGTTGGGACCTATCCCAATCCAGAGTCTACCACCCTTACCATCAGTTTTTAGAGTCTTAGAAACTATAGCAGAACCCCCATATTTCACCTATGTGGACCGCTCTACCCTTATGTCATAGTTAAGGCTAGGAATTTTCCTTGATGGCAAATAAGACTAACTATATTAGTCTAAAATCTTTGTAATCAAACTCGTCCTTGTAAATATTTGGAAATAAAATGATTTCAATGTTTTACTCTCTAAAATAAGCGTTGTGCAAATATGAATATTGTAATCTTAAAATTGTTTTTACAATGATGGGACAATCACCCTCCACTTCCCAATGTGCTTTACACTGATATCCAAGAGAAGACGCTTTTGCTCAAGCAAATGCAACCTCCCTCCTTTAAAGGAGAAGGTTCAAAGATTGAGAAGGATGCTGAAGTCTGGATTGAAGCGATGGATGATTATTTCTCTGCCCGCCGGTACTAGAGTAGAAAATCAGTCTATGCTTGCACAGTTTCGCCTCATCGGAGATGCTAAACTCTGGTGGAAACAGTGGTGCCGTGACAAGGGAGTCACCGAGCATTCTCAAACATGGGAAGACATCAAGCACGCCGTGAAGGAAAGATACCATGAATCCATAAAGATGAATGAGTTTTTTTATCTTAGGCAGTGCAGCTTAACTCTTGAGGACTACTATTCCAAATTTATCACTCTTCAGAGGTATGCCCCAGCTTTGACTACTTCTCAGCAAGTGGCTCGTTTCTGCCAAGGGTTAAATGAACCCTTAGATTCCTGCCTTGAAGCAATGAGGCCAAGCACATTACAGGATGCTCTTGTTGAAATATACAAGTGAATAGGGTGTGTGTGGGAACAAGCTCTTGGATAGAGGCTGTAAAAGAGGAGATGTAATTGTGAAAGAACCTGTGAAAAGGTGAGAAGAATCTACTGGGAGACAATAAAGGATAGCATGAGAGAATTTAGGAGTGTGGAGTTATTCTGGGAGATATTCAAGGAAAAGAGAAGAGATGGAGAGAATCAGGTAAGAGGTGGAGATATTCTGGGAGTGAATCATGGAGAAATCAATGGGATTTGATGCTTGATGTAAACTCTATAAATTGAGGCATAGCCCTAATGAGAATTTGCTGGTTTTGAGTATCCATGCCTACATTAATCTATTGCTAATTATTCACTAATTACGTCTTAATCATTTGTTAATCACTTTATTAATGATGTTGATTCTAGTGTATGATCCACCATAGCTCATCATTATGCTCAAATTTTAACATGGTATCAGAGCCATGCCTAGAATCAATTAGGTTTATGAGTCCATTAGTTAATTAATTAGGATTATTAGATAATTAGCAAAAAATCAAATTTTTAGTTAGTTTTTCACTTCCCCCTTCACCCCCAGCCAGTTGGAGGACTCCATTCAGCTTGCACACATATAATTAGGGCAAAAGCTTCTAGCATATGGTAGCTAACACTCTTGGCTACAAGCCCATCCAAACGGCGCAGCAAACCGCGAAAGCGTTGAGGAGAAATCACGATTTCATTCAGCGCAGTTTTTTTCTGAGTGATTTGGAGATCTTGTGCTCATCAAATCAAATTGCTTCAATTCCTCTTAGCCTCGGGGGTTTTTAAGCATGCTCTACAAGCTGGTCAAGACAAAATTGAGTTTCATCAAGTCTACAGTGAGATCCAAGCTCTTCATCAAATCTGTAGGTGACTTTGGTAAAACAGAGATTAAGCTTTCAATATTTAGTCAAATCTTGTGTTTCTTGGCTTAATCCTCTACTAGACTCATTGCTATTGATGCCTTTGAAAGCATTTGAGCTCATTTGAAGTGGAAGGCACCAGATCTGGACTCCCCGCATACTCTGTTTTTTGCACACAAAACAGAGCATTAATTTGCTAATCAATGATTAATCAGTGCTAATCACTATATTTTGGTGTAATTGAGGGTTCAAATTAACCATTAGGTATCTGATACAGATCCCTATAGCTTCAGATTGCAAATCAGAGTTGGTTTGATACTCCAACCATCCCGTACAAATTGGTTACCCTTAATTTAGTGTAATTTCTGGTGATTTTATGCTGATAAAATTATTGTAATCATCTATTAAACACTAGATTGAGTTGTAAAAGGGTAGACACTGCCCTTGAATCTTGAAATTGGATCAAGTGGTAAGACCCCCTTCACATCACCATGAGTTCAGCATAGGAAATAGCCAAATTTAATGGGGAACAGTTTCATACATGGCAGACAAAAACCATGTATTTGCTGTTGAGGAAAAATCTATGGGGATTAGTTAAAGGGAGAGATGAATGCCCAGAGAGAGGGAAAAATGAGTGGAAGAGCAGCAATGAAAAAGCATTGGGACTTATTGCACTTAGTTTAAATGATGAAATCATTCATCACATCACAAGGATACAGTGGGCAAAAGATGCATGGGATGAACTCAATAAATTATTTGGTACACAAGCAAAAAATTCAAAGATAAATCTGTTAATGCAATTCTACAAATTGGACATGAAGGAAAGTGAACCTTTAATCACACACTTGAACAAATATAAAAGCATTAAGCAACAGCTGGCAGCTCTATTGGCAAAAAGGTAGAAGATGATGAAGCATTAGCTGTACTTCTGAAGAGTGTGGACAAAGGAGATTATGAAAACATTGTAGCATCACTAAAGAATGTACCTGAATTGAAGATACACGAGATAGAAGCAGCTCTACTAGAGCAAGAGAGCAGAGGCAAAGAGAAGAAAGGGCTCGACTCAATAGCAGGAGAAGAAAAAGCTTTCTTCACCTGAGGAAGATTCTCTCGAGGACAAGGACGAGGAAGAGGCAGAGTAGGAGGGAGGACCTTCACTTGCCACAAATGTGGAAAGCCAGGACACATGGCGAGAGACTGCTACAGCAAACCCAGTGAAGAAGGAACGACATCGGCAAACTTCATGGAGGCTCCAAAGGAAGTGGATTTGGATCATCTTTTCTGAGAGAGAGAGAGAGAGAGAGAGAGAGGCCCCACAACCCAATGTAGCCTACCCCAATAAAGTAAAACCACCTCTGAGAGCCACCGATGATGTAGGCCACGTGGTAGATGTATGTGTGAGCACTTTAGTCAAGGTCACGGGCACTTATAGTAGCCTTGGACACATAGAGAGAGAGAGTGTCAAGGACTATGGAGTTTAGGGACTTGAGGCACTGGTCGCGGGCTATCAAGGAAGAGGGAGACTTGATACAGGGTCCAGGTGTGCTAGGATTATTCACTTGAGGGGAGGTGTTGAGATATACAAGTGAATAGGCTGTGTGTGGGAACAAGCTCTTGGATAGAGGCTGTAAAAGAGGAGATGTAATTGTGAAAGAATCTGTGAAAAGGTGAGAAGAATCTACTTGGAGAGAATAAAGGGTAGCATGAGAGAATTTAGGAGTGTGGAGTTATTCTGGGAGATATTCAGGGAAAAGAGAAGAGGTGGAGAGAATCAGGCAAGAGGTGGAGATATTCTGGGAGTGAATCATGGAGAAATCAATGGGATTTGATGCTTGATGTAAACTCTATAAATTGAGGCATAGCCCTAATGAGAATTTTTTGATTTTTGAGTATCCATGCCTACATTAATCTATTTGCTAATTATTCAATTACATCTTAATCATTTTCTAATCACTTTGTTAATGATGTTGATTCTAGTGTATGATCCACCATAGCTCATCACAATGCTCAAATTTCAAAAGCTCTCATACGAGCAAAGCCCCTTGTGAAAGAAATGAGGACTGACAAACCTAAGCATCAAAAGAGATCTTACCCTGAGGCAAATCCTAAAGATCAACCCTACAAGAAACCCCAACAGAATTTCCCCTACTATAATAGAATTTCCCCTACTACAACAGAGGGCGACAAGGCAACTCTTATGTCCCCCGTTCGTATGTTGCTTCTTCTTCCAGAGAAGGCCCTCTATGTTTTGACTGCAATGAGCCGGGACACTTTAGGGCCAGCTATCCCAAGATGGCAACATCATTTCCCCAAGGTGGCAGAGGAAATCAAGGCCGTGGAACCCCTATCCACCAAGGTGCAAGAGGTGGTGGGCGTGGCAAAGGCCGCGGAGGAGCAGTTGCTAGGACCGCTTGTATTATAAGTGAAGAACCGACCTTGGAAGTGGCTGAAGAAGAGCGCGCCACCGTCCATGCGGCAGTAGAACACCAATGTCCGAATAAACAATTTGGTGTAATCCAAATCCAAGCCACTCATCACGATAAGCCATTTCAGCTTTTGATTGATTGTGGCAGTACCCATTCATTTCTTTCTCCTAGGTGTTTGCAGAAATTAAACTTGGGTCAAAAAACATCTAGAAGAATGACTGTAGAGTTAGCTAGTGGGAAAGAAGTAGTATCTCGCCACTCTATAGAAAACCTTGATTTTGAGCTGGGTAATGAGTGAGCTGGGTAATGAGCAAGCTCATGGCCACTTTAGAGTCTTGCCATTAGGAATTTATGATGTAATCCTTGATTTTGAGCTAGGTAATGTGCGAGCTCATGGCCACTTTAGAGTCTTGCCATTAGGAATTTATGATGTAATCCTTGGGATGGATTGGTTAATTATAAACAAAGCTAGCATTCATTGTAACCAGGGGAGTATCACTTTTGAAAATGAGCATCGCCAAGTAATATCCATTCAGGGGATAACAGGAAAACCTAAATCTAGGGTAGTCAAGGCAAAAAATCTTCTTAAAGGAACACGTAAGTGTCAGGAAGTTTTCTTAGTCAAGCTCAACAAAGCCATTGAACCTAGTAAGGAGACAGAACCCTCTTGGCTCTAAGAATTCTCTGACATCTTCCCTGACGAGCTTACAGGGCTACCGCCTCCTCGAGAAGTCGATCATGAAATCGAGGTGATCCCTGGGGCTGAACTCGTCTCAAAAATGCCCTATATAATGTCCTTTCCTAAAGCCATTGAACTTAAAGAGCAACTTTCCCAACTCATTGAGCAAGGATTTGTACGCCCTAGTAGCTCTCCTTAGGGGACACCTGTCCTTTTTCAAAAAAAGAAGGACGGAACTCTCTGCCTCTGCATAGATTATCGAGGGCTGAATCAAGTCACTGTCAAGAATAAGTATCCTATCCCTTGCACACCGACGAACTTCTTGACAAGCTTCATGGGGCCAAAGTCTTCTCAAAAATAGATTTGAGGTCTAGTTACTATCAGATCAAAGTCAAGGAAGCAGATATATCCAAGACAGCCTTTAATACCCATTATGGCCACTATGAGTTTACTGTAATGTCATTCGGGTTAACCAATGCTCTTGCAACCTTCAACCGCATAATGCAAGATATATTCCGTCCTTACTTGGATGAATTTGTGCTTGTTTTCTTTGATGACATCTTAATCTACTCCAAATCAATGGAAGAGCATGAGGAGCATGTGCGTAGAGCTCTACAATTATTGCGCAGACACAAACTCTATGCCAACAAGAAGAGAAAATGTACCTTCTTTACTCATCAAATTGAGTATCTTGGGTTCATCGTCTCCAAAGATGGCATTTCAAATGACCCCGCCAAGGTCAAAGATACTCTGGAGTGGCCATCCCCTAAATGAGTTCGTGAAGTTCGTGGGTTTCTGGGAATCACGGTATGGTATAGGATTTTTATCAAAGATTATGCCTTGGTAGCTGCACCTTTGACAAATCTTCTTAAGAAGGATTGCAAAATAGTGTGGCTGGCCAATCCATCAAAACAGCTTTGATCAGCTCAAGGTCATTATTATTACTTCTGCCCCAGTCCTGAAACTTCCTGATTTCACCAAGGAATTTGAAGTGGTTCTGATGCCAGTAGTCTAGCACTTGGTGGTGTCTTAGGCCAAGAAGGAAGAGCAGTCGCTTATACTTCCCGCGAGCTGAAGCAATATGAAGCAAATTATGCCACCCATGATTTAGAGCTCTTAGCAGTTGTTCATTGCCTTAATTATGGAGACATTATCTCTTGGGGGAGAATATTGAGGATTAGGATGGAAACATTGTGGTTTTATTGTAATATTGTTTTGGGAAATAGTTGAATTTAAAAAAAGGCAATTTCATATTGGGTGCGTAAGTGGTGTGTCTATTTAATTTTTGCATGAGAGCTGGCTAGGGGGCCTGGGAACTCTTTTCCCTGATACCCGAGACAAAACATAACCAATTTTTTATAATGGATCCTATCAATACAATGGTTGGGCAGTTAGCTCACCCATGGGATTGGATGGGGTTAGGCTGGATCGATGGTTTCCTATAATAAAATTCAATTATGTTCAAGTTACAATAGTTGAAGAAAGTCATAGGATAATCCTTGTTCTATGGAGGAAAAGAATCAACGGATGTGCCTCTTTTATGGGGAAAAAAGCGTTGGTCTCTATGAACCAAGTGCAAGTTCCTCCTTTGATTCGGCCATGTGACCCGTGGATTCGGTCAGAATACAAAGGATAGTTAAGACCCTTGACTAAATTAGAAGATTTTTCTTGGAGGAATCGCTTATGCTTTGTGAGCGAGGGAAGTTTTTTCTGGGTTTGGTTTTGGAAGAATCGAGGGATTAGTCTCTTGTTCGGACATTCATGGGAAAGGCCCCGAGTGGGAAGCTCTACCTTGCATGAGAGGTTGCAACCTCCACTGCTAGCACCCCAGAGTTCGATGCACAGAGAGGGGGAAGGGATCTCACATATAAGAACATAATTTCAAGAGGGTTACCTAAGGCCACAACAAATTGAGAATCGAGAAAATGGCATGGATGTTGTAGAGCTAAATATGCTTTGATGGTGACCAAACTTTGAAATTGTGTATCTGTGGATGCCACCCTCACTCTTGCAACGTCTGGTCACCATCAGAGCACATTAGTTTATTAAACATGAGCCAAAGTCCCAATTTTGAGGAGACTCTCTAAGGTCATGACACATTATGACAAATGTGCTTTGATGATGGACTAAACTTTGTAAGTGTGTAATTGTGTACCCAAGCCTCACTTTTGCAAACTTTGGTCACCGCCATTAGAGTACTCTTGAATGTAATGTGCAGGCTAAAGGCTCAATTTCAAGAGGGCTCTCTAAGGCCACAACATGTTGAAAACTAGGAAATTGACATGCACATTGTAGCTAAATGTCCTCCCATGATGACTAAACTTTGTAAGTGTGTATATGTAGACCCCACCCTCACTCTTGCAAAGTTTAGTCACGATTAGAGCACATTTGGTGACAATGTGTGGGCTAAAGCCCCAATTTCGAGGGGGCTATCTAAGGCCATGACATGTCTCGCACACACATTATAACCAAATTTACTCCGATGGTGACCAAACTTTACAAGTATGCATACATGGACCCAAACTTACTCTTATAAAGTTTGGTCATAATTGGATCACATTTACTTACAATATGTGAGCCTAAGGCCCAATTTCAAGGAGCCTCTCTAAGGCCACTCTCTAAGGCCCAATTTCAAGGAGCCTCTCTAAGGCCACAACACATTGAAAGCTAGGCATCTAGCATGCACATTGTAACGACTAAACGTACTTTGATGGTGGCCAAAGTTTTCAAGTGTGTATATGTGGACCCCACCCACACTCTTGCGCAAAGTTTAGTCATCATCAGAATACATTTGTTTGCAATGTGCAAGCCAAAGTTCCACCAAATAAATAAAGACCAAAAGATACAAAAGATTAGTGAAAGAGAAAAAGTTTGAATAAGTTTGTGCATATGAATGTTTATGTGTATTATGTAGGTGAATGTGAGTATGCGTGTAAATATGTGTGCGTTATAGAGGTACAGATGAATGCATGTGTGTATGTGTGTATGTGTGCATATGCACAAATAGGGAGAAATGATACACTTTTATGGAACTCAAATGGGTTCTAGCCCAGCTACAAAAAGAAAAAATCAAATAAAAATTATTTGGGAATCTTTTTTCACCAAAAATGTTATTTTTGGAAAAAATGTTTTTTTAACTCAGTGCATTTACCAAAACAAAATAAAAAATTTTCAATTTAGGATTTTTTTAAATAACTCAATCGAGTTACCAGAAAAAAATAAAAAAAATGGTTTTTGTTTTAAACTCGACTAAGTTACATTTTTAAAAATTGGAACAGAAATTTTGAATGTTTTTTTGGAAAAAATATTTTTTTTTGTAAACTGACTAAGTTACATAACTCGATCGAGTTACGTGTAAATTTAAAATTTTTGATTGTATCCTTTGGGATGTGGTCGAATTGCACACGTGTCCAGCTACAATTCGGTATTCTTGTAACTTCATCAAGTTACATGGGATTTTTTTATTTATTTACATCATCATCGAGGTGCATGCTTGATGTACATGTATGTCATGGTATAAATCTGTAACTCAGTCGAGTTCCATGTTGGATGTCCACCAAGTAAATGGATCGATATTGGTGGCACATATGTGGATATAAACCATGTAACTCAATCAAGTTACGATGGTCTGCCGCGCCGGGTGCTTGGAGTGGCCGGAGCAGCGGGGGGCAAGGGAGGAGATCATGATGCCTGGACCGCCTCCATCTCCACCTCCACCTCCATCTCCACCTCCACCTCCATCTCCATCCACCTCGCCCTCCACCTCCATCTCTGCCTCCAGCGCCACCGCCTCCTTTTCCTCCAGCGTCGCCGCGGGCCCTCAAATCGCCACCTCCGTGCCTCATCTCCACTGCACATCTCCCCCCTTGCCCCCGCCGTTGCTCCGGCCATTCGAGGCACGCGACAGAGCCGGGGGATGGTCTGCGCTAGCGCAGATCATCCCCTGTCTCTACCGAGTGCTTGGAGTGGCCGGAGCAACGGGGGGCAAGGGGGAAGATCATGACCGCCTGGACCGCCTCCACCTCCACATCCATCTCCATCTCCACCTCCACCTCCACCTCCACCTCCATCTCCACCTCCACCTCCACCTCCACCTCCACCTCCATCTCCACCTCCACCTCCACCTCCACCTCCATCTCCATCCACCTTTGCCCTCCACCTCCATCTCTGCCTCCAGCACCACAGCCTCCTCCACCTCCACCAGTGCCACCGCGCGGGCCCTCAAATCGCCATCTCCATGCCTCATCTCCACTGCACATATCCCCCCTTGCCCCCATTTCTCCGGCCACTCCAGGCACTCGAGCCGGGTGCCTCGAGTGGCCGAAGCAATGGGGGCAAGGGGGGAGATCATGACCGCCTCCACCTCCACCTCCATCTGCACCTCCACCTCCACCTCCACCTCGCCCTCTCCCTCACCATCGCGGCTGCCCTCCACCTCCATCTCTATCCACCATCGCCCTCTCCCTCACCATCGCCGCCGCTCGCCCTCGTCTCTAAGCGCCCGGCCCATCTTCTCCACTGCCGCCACCTCCAACACCGCCGCTGGCTCTCAAATTTTCAAAAAGAGAATAGCAGAGAATAGTACCTTACCTGTTCGAAGTTCACAAATGCGTTAGCTGAGTTGAGAGTATCCACACCACCTCTTTTCCTTCACAGTAATCTTGAGATTGTAACAAAAGATGTTTCTTTACTTAAGATGGTTGGGTCTTTGACTTGGAAGGTATTTTTTCGTATTTCTTCTTTATCGAGAGGCTTAGCAAGCACTAGTTCATGAGGCTTAGCACACTAGTTCTATTTGTGGTCGAGATGGTTGGGTCTTTGACTTGGAACTAATATAAAAAGATACATATAATACTTAGAACCAATAAATGTATATATTTATATATATTTTTTATATATTTGTAGATACATATATATTTGTATATTTTAAAAAAAAAACTTTATTGTGACCATTCTCAATCGTGATTGCTCCACCTTGTTTTATCATTTCAACCGCCTTCATTCTCAATCGTGACCCTTGTTTTATCATTTCAGTTGTCTTACCTGACAATGATTGATTTGGCCTAGATACCTGATCTTCTATTTTTGTTTTATAAAGTCCACCTATTTTTTCATTTTTATATTTTCATTTCACATTTTTGTCTCTCCTGTCCTTTTTGCATCTTCGTATTGCCTTCCCTATGGAGCACACTGTCACCTTTGAGTGGGAGCTTGATGGCTGCAGCAAAAAATCTCAAACTTTAATACTTCTCCACCAAACCATGCTTGTCAGTCACATGGATATCTATAAGGGTTTCTGCCTTCATCATCACATGCCCTTTCTGGAGTGAAAGCTACTAGGACCAATGGAAGCCTATAGGAAATCATTGCTCATTATGATATGGAGGGCAATAAAAACTACCTTGTAGATATTACTTGAAGTAAAACATATATGCTACAATGTAGTCCTCTCTGTGCTGCTGATAGTCTTGATTCTAGTGCTAATGACATTGCCCAAGATGTCCGACATTTGGAGAAAGAATTAGGGACACAAAACACCCATGTTCATATCTCAAGCTCCTCCTCTGAGAGTGACTTGAATGGTTCAGCAAACCAGGTGAAAGCACAAGCAATCCAAAAGGTTCGAAGCACAATATCTCTGAAGATGAATGTATTGCTTCAGAGAGTATACTTTAAATTCTTCATAAGAAGGAGCAACCTTCTCTTCTACGTTCATTGTTGGAAAAAGTTACTTGAGTCATCCAAGTCCAGGAGATGCCAAGACATTATGATGGTGATTCCATCCTAGAGTTTCCACCAAATAGGAAATATGGATGGAATGGAGCAAAAATATGATGGTCACCTATGGACGTCCAGTAACATCAAACATGTCTGTAAGTTGTACCATGCGTATTAGCTATTGTGTTGGTACTTTGGAGTGCCATAGGCTCAGATGTCCTTTTTACTTGAACAATAAAAGGTATAACAACACCTTCTTTCATAGACATCTAACAAAAAAGATTGCAGTTGGACTTCTGATAGAAGATGAGAAAACTAAAATAGTTTGTCAATTTTGTCACACAAAACTGCACACTGTGTGTGCAAGCAGTGTGTAGATGTGTTGTGTATTATGCAATGCCTCGTGACACAACTATTACAAGAATGATGCTCCACATTGGGCTGCATGAACATCCAATTCAGCTAGGAACTTCAAGGTCAATGTTGGAGCACGTGAAAATGTTTGTTTCTCAAGTGTTGAAAGCCCAAAGAAGTGCAGGTCCTCGAAAAATACAGATGGATATTGTGAAGGATATGCTATTTTCTTCCATGATGGATATTGTGAAGGATATGCTATTTTCCTCCATGATGAATCAAAATGATGAGCTACCTACAAGTATTGGGGATCATGAGCTCTGTAATTTTTTGGAGAAGTTGAGTCCTCTTGTGGAAAACCAGAGGTGAGTATTCATTCTGTAACTTAATTATATTTGGATGTATTTTTTTACATTCGGTCCTCTTTTTATTGTGAAATTATGTTTTTTAGGTTTAGATGCATTGTATCCCAGGAGAAAAGAAAATTGATGCCGACAGGAGAGGGCTTTAATAGCATCCTTCTTATAAAGAGAAGATCTCGCTATTCATTTATACAAGGTAGCCGTTTCCCAGGGACAAGGTGGCCCTGATGACAAATGTCATGTCTTTAAGATGTCTTTGCGAGGACCAGCATCACGCGTGGACTTGGTGAATCGCATGCGGTGTGATAGTGGAGGTGACTTGGCAAAGTAGTGGGTTTTGTTTGATCACACTCATCGAGTTTTTGGTTGGTCAACAATGGCTTGTCATGTTTACGACCCAAGGTGAGACTACGTACTTCTATTTTTTCCTTTCTTTCATTTACCTTGAATGATAGCTGATTGAAAAAAATTCTCTCCAAAATCCTATAGTGTTCAAGAGCCATTGACAATTGCCACATGCGAAATGAAGGAGGAGGATACAAAAAGCCAAGTACCATTTTGGGAAATGCTGAATAGCACAATGGAGCAATGCGGTTATGCACCCGCACACTTCTATGGGTTTATGGGTGATGAAGCAGGGTCAAATTGTTGTGCAGTTAGGACTGTTTTCAATGGGGGTCCGCACAACATTATGGAGGACAGGGAGCGAACGTGCTTATTCAATTGGAAACAAAGTTTGATGAAGCATGCTAAATAATGCGTGAAGACAGAAAGTCGACTACACCATATTGACTTGTGTCAAGAATGGAGATTGGCAACCAATAAGGAGTCAACTTTCTTAAAAAGTAAAGAGATTCATGTGAGTGGTGGAGAAATGGACATCTTCATGAGGGAAAACTATTAGTAATGGACATGTTCATGAGGGAAAACTATTAGTAATGGATACGTGGATGAGTTGGTGGGAAGTACCAATAGCACATTGGGGCAACCTCATGTCAAGGGTGAGAAATTTTATGGAGAAATGATATGTTGTATGGATGTATTTGCATTGGAGTCAATTTTGTGAATTCTTGTATGAATCCTCTTGTGTGCAGGTGGTCTTAAGCTCAGTGGATTTAGCACAAACCCCTCAAACAAACTTATCTGAAAGTGTACATGGGAGTTGGCTTGCTGGTGAAGGATACAAGGAAAAGGTTATCTTGTATGATGCGTGCATTTCAGATATGGCAAATGCTTTACTACAAAGTGCAAAGAAATATGCATATCAGATGGGGAAGCACAAAGGTGAGGGACCAAGCTTGAGCAAGTTGCTAGACAGGGTGGCAGCAAGGTCAAGACGGACACCAGCACAAGTGGCTCGCATGGTCCATGAAGCAGTAGCTAATACTCGTATGTATGAGGAATCAAGGCCTCTACATGGAGATAAGGAAACTATTCAATGGAAGAGGGTGAAGACAATGGAAGTAGACCAATGCTCACATCGTCGAGGTTATGTCATGCAGAGCAGACATCGTCAGAACCAGGGAGGAACAGCAAGAAGAGTATGTTTTGGAGATAGATCTAGAACAAACAGTGCAGCAAGTCACGCTTCAAGGGGAGGACCAAAAAGTCCAATGACTAGAGGAAACAAAGATGTCAGACATGAAGAGCCTAAACAACATTATGGCACAATGAGCAGAGGACAAATGCATGTAAAGGAAGAGGCCGTTGGACGCACAATGTGGGCCATTAGACGAACCCCATTGCACTCAAAAGTCAAATGTTTGGGAGGTATTGATGGAAGACTTAAGTGCAACTCATACATACAGGGAAGCTCTATTGGAGTTGTTGCTCCTAGCTTCTACTCAGAGCGATGACATCCTAGTTCGGGAGGACCAAAGGCTCAAATGATGTGGTTTTGTCCTTCAGATGTTTCACACACATGGCATGTAGATCCAAACATAATATACAAGCCATCATACCCAGATATGTGGAAAGTGGATGTTGGGACCAACATAACCAGCCAAGACGTAGAGAAATTAGTAAAGGCAGGGTTCAAGTTAGATGTTACTCATGAAAAACCTTTTGTGTCAGGGGTGGGAGAAACATCCACACAAGCAGCAGTAGCAACAGCAGCAGAGCAGGCAACAAAGAAAGTGACAAGAGGCCACATGATGCTACACAGAATACAAAGAGATCAACCAAGTGGCGGCATTGGATTTCCAAAGAAGCAGAAAAGAGGATTGGTAGTGCCGAGGCCATGACAGCGACAGTCCTTAATGAGAGTGCAATGCAGCCGTCCCCCTACTCTATTTTTCATTTGTCATGTGAGAGTGGAGAGGACTATTTTATACACATCAAGGTACAACCTTGGTGTACATGTCCTGATTTCATGCAAAGAGAATCTAGAGGAAAGTCTTACGTTGCATGTAAGCATATCTATTTTGTCTTCTTTGCGAGTTTTGGGATTACATAAGAATGACGCATCAACCGACATTATCACCAGAGGATGTGGGCAATATACTATCACATCCTCGAAGCAAGGATGTTTGTGCCTATACTTAAGCTTTAATCAAGCCTCTCATGTTTATGCCTACTTAAGCTTGTAATAAGGAAATGTGAAGTCAATTTTTTTGTAAGAAAATTTAAACCCAATATTTTTGTCTTGCTTTGGGATGGAGTATACTGTCACGTACTCTAAAGTCTTATTGTAGGTAGCTTGCGACACTATGGTAAAGGAGTTGTACCAACCATATATCTTCTTGTAAGGAAATGTGAACTCAATCTTTTTGTAAGAAAATATGAGCCGGGTATACTTGTTTTTACTTTTGTTGAAATAAATATTAGAAGAAAGGTACATCGATAGGTATGTTTGTGCCTATATTTAAGTTTCTTTGACATAAAATGTGTGTTTATATGTAGGAAGGTAGGTAGGTAGGTATGTAGGTATGTATGTATGCATGCATGTATATGTTTGGGGGTATGCATGCATGTATGTATGTATGTATGTATTGTACAAATGTGTGTATGTGTGTATGTATGTATGTATGTATTGTACTAATGTGTGTATGTGTGTATATATGTAGGTAGGTAGGTAGGTATGTAGGTATGCATGTATATGTTTGGGAGTATGCATGCATGTATGCATGTATGTATTGTACAAATGTGTGTATATATGTATGTATATATATAGGAAGGTATTTTTCAAATTTTTCCATTCTCAAATTACTTAGAAATTATCCCAAATGGTTTAAAGCATTCTAAACTAATCAAATTCCACTTTTTAAAGAGAAACAATATGAAACGTTTAATTCTAACAATTTGATTACACATCTAGGATAAAGAAAGGCTGAATTCAAGAATGAAGAGAGGGGGATAGCCTTTCCAACAAGGCATAGCATCATTTTTCATTTTATAGAAAAAAAATTAGAAAACCATTAAATGGAATAAAGAAAAAGTAGGATTTCTAGCTTACATTAATTTTTGTGAGCTTTCCTTTGGCTTGATGGTTTGAGAGATCTACTCTTGTTTGTAACAAGAGTGGCCACCAATTCTTTTGAAGAGGAAATGGTAAGAAACTAGTGAATTATCAATAAATTCACTGTTTTTGGCTCTGGGGAGGAGTAGAGTAACAGTGCATAAAACAATATTAACCATTTACAAAGGGGAAGGCTTCATTTATAGGAAAAAGTGAGCCTCTAACCAAGCAAGTTGATTCTAGAATTTTCCAGATCAGTTTGGTCAATTTTGACCATTTTTAGGTCAATTTAGCTTACTTTTTGGATCTAGTTAAAGCAGGAGAGAGGAGAGATAAAAATATCTCATTATTTGTGAGTGTAAAACTCAACCACACATGTGAAATAGGATCCTCCTTCATGAGGGGAATTCCCCCACACTGAGGTGTCAAAAATGTATCACTTCTTCTAAATATCTTTTCTTTTTTAACTAATAACCTTGTCCTTAGTCAACTCTTCATCTTATGTGAGTATTTACTCATTTTTGGGGGGATTTCCTTTTATTCTTGAATTTATCTCCTCCCTACATTTAGATTAATCTAATTGGTCCATAGGAACCTTAATTCAAAAATTTTAGAAAATCTGGACCCTTAGGCTAAGGTCCTTTTTACCTCATTTCAATTTATTCCAATTGCACATTGGAAATTTCTTTTTGAATATCTGTTTCAGGAAAAACCATTTTAGACACTAGGAGGATTTTTATATCCAAAAATATCTCAATTTTGAACTACCTCCCTTTAGACATTTTCTCTCCCTAGGCCAAAATAGGGTAAAACAGGATCTTTCTTTTATTTCAGAGAGGGGAATAATTATAAGATCAGAAGGGGAGGTTTTTACACCTACACACCTCAAAACATCGGAGGGAGGAGTCTTACAATGAAGAAGAAAGAGGAGCCACAAAAGAGTCGCATAAAAAATTCATCTCACTACCAATCTCTTAAACAAAAATTTGTTATGAAAAAATCCTACTTCCTACAAAAAAGTGTTTATATCTAGCCTTTGGGACCGATGATGTACCCAAGCTAGAAATTCATCCCTCACCTAAGAGCCAAAGTAGCATTAAGGGGGGAAAGTGCCAAAGTACACATGGGCCAAAGTTGCTCACAGCACATAGGGGAATGTAGAAAGTAAAAAGTAAAAACAAGACTTTGTAATCGACATCCAACCACCTTGAGTAGCCCAAATATTTGGCACCAAGGGGGGTGTTGAGAAATATGGTGCTGTGCCAAAGGGCACAAGGAAAGTATGGAGTGAGTGTGAGTAGGCACATCACCAAGTGAGAATTATCCCACATGCAAGAGAAAATCCAAGTTGTGCTCTCCTCATATAAAAGGGGGACATTTCAAGCCAAGTTGTGCTCTCCTCATATAAAAGGGGGACATTTCAAGCAATGCAAATATATCACTTGCACTTATGTCAAGTCTCTCTATATATCCAAGCTAATTCATCTTAGTATCTAATTGTACTTGAGTGCATCTTAATTACTTATCTCAAGTCTCTCTATATATCCAAGCTAATTCATCTTGGTAACTAATTACTTGAGTGCATCTTAATTACTTATCTCATCTAATTGTACTTGAGTGCATCTTAATTACTACACTCTCATTATGAGTTTTTTTCATTTCTATCCACCTTAGTTTAGCATTGTGATTAGTGTAGGATTAGTTTATCTTTAGGTAAATATCTTTTTATTAGGAGAGCTTGATCCATGATTCTCAACATGAGGCCTTCACTTGGTTTAAGAGGGAGATCTAGTCATGGTCAAGCTCTTCCAACACCAATTTGTTTGGTTGGTGAAGCCAATGAAGGCCACTCTACACCTACAAAGGCCACACACGAAGGCCCTTCCTAAAAAACGATACACCCCTTAAATAAAGGGGACTAAATCTCTTGCTTTTACATGTACATGGATCCCCCCCTTAATGAACCTGGTCACACGTATTCTTTTGTAGCATATTCCCCCTCAATCAAATGTGGGCCCTTGCTTCTCGCCTTTGAAATCAGCCTCTCGTTTGAAGCAAGATCCATGATCCATTATCCAAAATCCAGCAGGTAGGTAGCTCCTTGGCAGATCCCATGCTTTTCCAACTAGTGGCCTCTATACCTACCACGATGGTCCCTCCGACTGCATCAACCACCACATTATGCCCATAGCTACTCTGAATTGATGGCTTATTTAATACTTCATGGTGCATTGCATAAAACTCTATGCCTCTTTAATCTGGGCCCCCTTTAAATCATTGGGGAGTTTTAGCATCTCAAGAAGATGCAACCCTATTCAATGGGTCCCATTCCTTTTGTTGCATCCCATGACATCTCTATGTGCTCATAGTTGTGATGGTCCCATATTAGACCCCTATTTTGCTGCTACAGCATCAAATATCTAGTAGGCCCTTACATCTTCTACATCAAAGCATGGTACCTCTACATCAAGCATAAAAGGGGCCCTTACTCACCCCTTGTCTCTATACGTGAAGGGATCGGGACCAAAATTGGGGGAAAACTTTTTGCTAATCTTGATTAATTCCTTAATCAAAATGTTTTCTCATTAATCTCTTTTCTTGTGCAAGCTTCCATAGCCATAGCAAGCATTTCTAGTCGATTTGTTTGCCATTCCTTGGGGCTTACATTGAGACAGATCTATACTTCACATAGAGTAGCTTCTTGATGGAGTGAGGTTGCCATTTTAGCTCGTGGAACTGTCACGCTTGCTATAGATTTTTGGAGGTTTGGGAGCCTAATCATGGCCATTAGGCTTCCATAAGGTAGTAGAAACCATTTCCAAGCATTGTGGAGGTCCAATGGAACAAAACGGGTGATTTCTACATCTACATAGTTCCACAACTATTCGCACACCGTCCTTTTCCCTGAAGGTTCTTTTCTTTGTGAAGAGTCATTAATCCATGTCTACTTTGGCTTACTAATTTCACACTATACATTCAACAATTACTACTTTAGCTTGGATCTTTTCATTCTTGCTCAAAATGGAGAAAAGAGCTGTGTTTTGTTCGCTAGGGTTCCATGCACAAGAGAAGGAATAAGAGGGTTAACTAGTGCTTATTAAGAATTAATCAAGCTTCCACATAAGTTGATTATTCTAATTTGGCTAATCCTTCAATCTTGACCTCTTTCAAGGGTTGCATCTATTTTCTCATTTCAAAAACCCTAATCCTACCTAATTGATCATTTCCCCATGCCATTCCCACACATTGTGAGCTAATCCTTGTTCCAAGTTTATCTAATTGGCCAAGGGCATTAAGGTTTTAGGAGAAAACAAGGTTTAGGGACAATTCTTGCAGATCATGTGATTCTCATCATTTCCATGTATATAGCTTGCATTCCATTGAGCCTTTACTTGTTCTCTATTATTTCCACACAATTCTCCAATCAATTTTGCCCTATACATGCAAAAGGGATCAACATTTGGATTGAACTAGAGACGAGTATGTAGTTTTTGATGCCTCTTGCATTGGTTATGCCTTGGTAAGAGCATTGTATTGCTTCTCTTTGTGTTTACTGCTTATCACATCTGCACTTAACATCCTCCAAGTTGAATGCTATCAAAACAACCTTTGTCAAATAAATCTGAACCCAAATCTGCCAAATAGTCAATTTGATCACCAACTTTCTTCACAATGAAAACATCTTGAAAGTTAGACTAAACATTTCTCATGAACATCAGAGATTCAGATACTTCAAAACCAAAACTTTGACCCTTGACAACTTTTGCAACTTCCCTCATAAGAGTTTGACATTCCGTTTGAATCCTCTAGCCATCAAAATCAGTCTCAGTCAACTTGTGTAGGTTTTTTTGGCCATCTACTATGAAAATGTGACACCAATATGCAGCAAGAAACCTACTGAGATGTATACAAACCAAGTTTGCTCTGAAATCTAAAAATTCCATAAAAATCAAGAAAATAATCTGCATATAATCCTCTGGAATCCTCTGAACCTATTTAGATGTGATCTGATCCACAAACCATAAAAAACTGATCATTATGCACCCTGTAATGCAATCCTTCTTGCCCAATCAGCAACTTCAAAATCAGCAACACATGAAAATCTGAATTTTGACAATCTGCCATCCACATCTGACAACCCATTCTGTAAGAATCCACTTCTATTGACTCATCAGCTTTAAAACACACATCATCTGACAAAAGTATGTTTGGGTTGACAACAACATGTCCCACATCTCATTCAAAATGCACATTCATCGAGCTAAAGCTTGAAATTGCATCATCCTGCATGTCAAACATCATATGCTGATCCTCCAAACTTGTCAAACCTGCTTTATACTCTTCAATGTCTTGCTCTTGACAATCCTCCTGCTCAATCTGATCCATAAGACCTGTATTTGATTCAGACCAAAAATCAATTTACTTGTTCAAATTCTTTGAAATTGAAACATCTCCTTGCTGAATATCAACATGTGACATCAAAATATGTCCTTCAAAACATTCAGAGTCAAAAATATGATTTCCTTGATCATATCACTTATATTAGTCGAAAAATCTGCTTGAATTTGCCAACTATCAAAATTAGATTCTGGAAACTCCTTTGGTATTCCTGCAGCACCTGAAATGTGACCATAACAATTATCTGCAATAACCATGCTTTGATGTACAAGAACGGATTTTGCTCTTGTTCCGCCATATTCCTCTGAAATACACCTGCTTGCTGGAAATTCCTCCCACTAGTTTTTTGATTGCAAAATCTGTTTATATGGTTCAAATATCAATTCTGCAATATCTTTTGGCTGCAAATCCTCCTTGTAGATCTTTCTGGTGGAAATTCTTCTTGAATTGACATATTTGCCAAAAATTTCTCTTCAGCAAATCTGATTTCAAGGAATTCCTCCTAAGTTGATTCTTTATCTGTAATTCCACACACATCATCCAAGGAACCTAAAAACAACTGAATCACATCCTCCTCTTCATTCATCTTGGTATGTGCCTCTTCAATTGCACTTTGCATGACATGAACAACATCATTGCTATGTATGATCTGCTTCTCCTCACAACATTCCTCAGATGCAAGTGACATATGTAACCTAAGGTTGAGCAATGAATCTTCCTCTTCCACTCCATGAGTATACTCTAGTGGTAGGTTAGGGGTATCTAGGGGCCCTTCTAGGCTCTCTTGGCCAACCTCCTTTTGCACCTCCTTCTCCTCCATCTTTGGTATCCCCACTTGATGGATTTCAATCTCCATGCCCATCTAAGTGTCATCATCATCACTTGACTCCCCATTGAACTCATCCACATATGCATCTCTCAACTTCTCACATGCTCTTTGTAACTTCCCAATGCTTTTCCTACTTGAACATGACTTTTGCCTGTCTCCTTTGTGATCAACTAACCATTCATATGCATTCTCTAAGTCATCCTCAAAATCATCTAACCTTCCCAATGCATTCTTCATTTCCTCCCAAGTTGATGCTTTATGCACTTTATGGATGATTTTATGAAACTTTGTGCATAGGTCAACCATACACCATTTCCTACATGCATCTTTATTTGAACACTCACATGGACAATCCTCCACCTCATGCTTCCTACTCATGCAAATCTTGCACTTCTTCTTCTTCTTCTTTTTACCTCCCATTATGATCATGTCATTAAAATATAACAATCATATTCAGCCCTCAAGAAAGATGCACCACACCAATCCGAGACCCATTAAATTTGCTAAACGGAGAGCCATGGCCGGGATCCGCAAAGTTCATTTAATTGGTTGCTTAAAATTGATTGAAATATTTTAAATTGATAATATTATGATTTCTCCTTGAAAAAATTTCCATAAAAACTTACCTTCAGGCTGCAAAGCAGATAGTCTGCATATCACAAAAACTGTCTGTGTTGTCAAACTGTCACAACTGCATTGTCAAACTGTCAACTGCATTGTCAAACTGCACTGTTAAAACCTGCCATACTGCCAAAATCCACCATGATCCTCCTTGCTATGAACCTTGCCGCCTTACTATTGATCTTACAAAATAAGAATGTGAAGGCTATTGTGAATTCTCTAGAATGTATTACCATTCAGCATCTGACTTCCAAGAACCATAATTGCCATTGTAACTGCCACCATAACTGCTGCTCGGCATCTTCTTGGCACTCAGCAAACTCGGCCTTGACATTGCATCACAACACCGTGAACGCTCACAAATTTGACTACTGCTGAGATTTGCATTGACGAATCAGAATCCATCTTCAAATCAAAATTTACCTTCAAATCAGAATGTTTTTAGCACTCGCCATTATCAGAAGAATGTAAGCCAGCGCATGAAATTCATCACAAAAAGCGTGATCGCCAAGTGTTGTTACTACTTATCACATCTTCCACAAACTTTAAAGAACTTTAGACTTTCTGACAAACAAACTCACAAACTAAATGACAACACTAATGACAAATAGATTGACAAATAGATTGACAAACTGCATCTTGCATTCAGAAACTACATAGAAAATCCACCATGAAACATCATCTTTGTCTTCTTCCCCTCTCTAACCCTCAAAAACTCCTTCATATATAAAGACTCCCACGACTTCTAACTACCATCGAGATCCAAAAGACACTTTACATTACATCGGATTATGACAAATCTAAAGACAAAACATCAAAGAGGCTATGAGGTTGGCGGAGCTCTATGAGCCAAAGTACATAAAATCTTATCCCATTATACCCTCTGAAAAACCATCCACAATACTTCTTCAAATGTTGGAAAAAGCCTTCCTTCCACAACAACCACTTTTACCTCTAGGTTTTCATCATTATTTGGAGGTGGACAACCCAAAAGTGGAGTTCAAAATGATGCTAAGAAAGGCAATGGTTTTGTCAAGAATACTTTTCAACCCTTCAAGAAGACACAAAGGATGGATGATCCTAAGATTCAAGAATTTAGGAGCAAAAGGTTGTGCTTCAAATGCAAAGAAAAGTGGTCACCACGGCATGTTTGCAAGTCAAAGAAGATGATGGCCACTATGATTCTAATGGATGAAGAGGATGATTCAAAGAAATCTCATGAGGTGTAGGGATATGAGAATTGCATTAAAGAGGCACATGATGATACTTTTGAGGATCACTCTTTCATCCAAGAAGAGGATGAGTTTCCATTTGACCCTGGTGGGGAGAGCCATCTAAGCATTTTGAGTGGTGATACATCCAAAAGTGCAGAAAACACAGCTTGCGTATGTTCTATTTCTCAAGAGCTTTTGGCAGGTTGCAAGAACCCAAATACTTTGAGATTAGTGGGAACCATTAATGGGAGAGTTGCACACATTTTTGTGGATTCCGAGAGTACACATAGCTTCATTAACTCTAAATCCATCAACCTTCTCAAGTTATCTCCACGGAGATACCCACCATAACTTTGCAAGTGCAAGTGGGGAAAATGAGAAAGCTATTTTTTTTTGCCCTTCTCCACAAGTGAAATTGTCTTATTCATACACTTGGAAACTTTGATTTGGTGGTCTTGGACATGGGTCCCATTGATGTGATTATGGGGTGTGATTGGTTGGCTTCTCTTGGTGACTTCCACATGAACCTTTAACAAGGTGTTATGAGCTTTTCACATGGTGGACAACAAGTGGTATTGGCTGGAAATGCATCAAAAGGGCTCTCTTTGATCACTCTAAAAGCGACTCAAGAAGGATCTCAAGACTCTCTTGGCACTATCTATGTGTTGCATATTGTACAAGAGGGGATAGATATTATTGATGGACAACACATAGACAAAGATATGGTGACTCTTCTCAAAGAGTATGAGGAGATTTTTCAAGTGCCAAAGAGTTTGCCACCCAAGAGGGAGATTGATCATGCTCTTGTGCTTGAACCAAATGCAGAGGTTGTGAACAAGCCTCCTTACCATTTTCCCAAGGTGGAAAGAGAGGAAGTGTCAAAGCAAGTACAAGAATTGATTACCATGGATATTATCTAACCCTCACAATCTTCATTTGCATCACCCGTTCTATTGGTGAAGAAGAAGGATGGGTCCTTTCATATGTGTATTGTCGTGACTTGAACAAAGTCACTATCAAGAATAGGTACCCAATTCCTCGCATTGATGATCTTCTTGTAATGAGCTCAAGGGTGCAAAGTACTTCACCAAGGTTGATTTAAGATCGGGTTACCACCCATCAAATAAGAATGAAGGAAGGGGATGAGGAGAAGACGACATTTAGGATCAAAAGGGGATTGTTCCACTTTATGGTTATTCCTTTTGGCCTTACAAATGGCCCGACCACTTTCCAAGCCTTGATGAATAGGATATTGGATCCCTTCCTATTCAAGTTTGTGTTGGTGTTCTTTGATGACATCTTGATTTATAGCAAGAGCAAGGAAGAGCACTTATCTCATCTGCAACAAGTGTTTGAGGAGATGAGGAAGCACAAGCTTTCTGCTCTGCAAAGGAGAGTAAATGTGAATTTATGGTTAATGAAGTGGAATATCTTGGAGACTCCGTTGGAGTGAAAGGCATTATGCTGATCCAAAGAAAGTACCATCCATCAAGGAATGACCAATCCCTAGCAATACAATGCAATTGAGAGGTTTTTTGGGACTGTCTTCTTTTTATAGAAGATCCATGGAGCATTATGCAACTATTGTGGCACCTCTAACTTACTCAAGAAGGAAACTTTCTTTGGGGATGCTATTGCCGATAAGAGCTTTAATGAGCTCAAAACCTTGCTCACATCAGCTCCTATTTTTGTTTGCCTCGATTTCTCAAAGACATTTTATGTGAGAGCGGATGCAAGTGGAAGAGGACTTGGAGAAGTTTTATATCAAAAGCATGGTGTCATTTCATTTGAGAGTAGAAAGCTTTCCGAGATAGAGATGGGGTTGCATGTGTATGAGAAAAAAATTTGGCCATACTTCATGCAATCAAGAAATGACATCACTATCTTTATGGTGCACATTTCAAGGTGAGAAGTGATTATAGGGTGATGAATTTTTTCCTTTCCCAACCCAATATTTCTCCCAAACAAAAGGGATGGTTGGCTACTCTTCAAGGATATGATTTTGAGATATCCGACACCCCCGAGAAGGACAATGTGGTTGCGGATGCATTGTCAAGAATGTGGGCTTGCACTATGATTTGAGTTATGGAAGTATATAGTGAATGTATCAAAGGGATTTAAGAGGAATATCTTATCAATGAAGGTCCTACCCATATTTATAAGAAATTACAGCAAGGAGATGATGGAGAATTCCCTTATTACAAGCTTTGTAATGGTCTCTTATGGTACAAGGATAAGGTGTACTTGGTTCCTACCTCATCCTTCATTCCCAAGATGATATATGAGATGCATTCTTCACCACTTTTGGGCCATCTTGGTGTGCTTAAAACTTTTGACAAAGTGAGCAACAACTTCTATTGGAAAGGCATGTGGAGGGATGTCAAAGAAGTTTGTGTTGGAATGTGTGTCTTGCTAAAATAATAAGGATAGCCATCAACTTCCAAGTGGATTTCTTCATCCTTTGCCAATTTCGTATGGGAAATGGACTCACATTTCTATGGACTTAATTATGGGTCTACCAAGGATAAAGCATGGATGGGATTAAATATTTGTGGTGGTAGATAGACTCACAAAATCAGCCCATTTCATTTCTTCAAAGATTACTTATGGGGCTTCTCACATTGCCAAGCGATTTATTCAAGATACATGGTTTGCCACTGAACATAGTTTGTGATAGGGATACCAAGTTCACAGGTACTTTTTGGAGGACATTATATGAGAGCTTGGGAACCCAAATCACTCGATACATAGCCTAACATCCTCAAACAGTTGGACAAACAGATTACACAAACAAATGGCTTGAAGTGTATTTGAGACATTCTTGTCATGATATACAAACATCTTGGGATGAGTGGCTTTATCTTGCTAAATTTTGTCACAATTCAAGTTAGCACTTGAGTATAGGCATGCCACCTTTTGAGGCTCTGTATGGCCAAGTACATGTGCTACCATCTATTTCCTTTCATGAGGACAAAATGGTTAATCCTTTGGCCAAGGAAGACTTGGAAAGGATAAGACAACCTCTTCAACTAAGGACAATATAAAGAAGGCTCAAGATGTCATGAAGGCAAGTGTGGATAAGCATAGACGAAAGATGGAGTATGAAGAAGGTGACTATGTCCTATTGAAGCTTTCTAAGAGCCGTCATAACATCCTCAAGGGATCTTCCAATCCAAAATTGGAAGATTACTATGTCCTATATCGAAGCTTTCTAAGGTGACTATGTCCTATTGAAGCTTTCTAAGATCCGTCATAACATCCTCAAGGGATCTTCCAATCCAAAATTGGCTCATAGATATTATGGCCCATACATGGTAGTTAAAAAGATGGGTGAATTGGCTTACAAGCTTGATTTGCCTCTTCTACAAGAATTCACGATGTGTTTCATGTGTCTAATCTTAAGAGATTTGTGGGAAATTGGACAAGAGAATAAGGGAGTTGAGGAATAGGAACATTGAAGAATTCCTTGTCAAGTGGAAACAATTACCCATGGATGAGGCTACTTGGAAATCTTTGGAGGAGTATGTGCAACAACATGGCCAAGTGGCATGATTTGCATGGAGAAAATGGGCAATACTTTGGATTATATACATGCTGTAATTTCTGGACAGTTTTGGTTATTGTTGGGGTCGATGCCCTACCCCCTAACAAGCTTCATTAGCTATCACAATGGAAGGATATGATGTGAGACATGATTGGCTAAGTGTATGCATCATTTTCAGCCTATCCATGGAGTTTTTATGAAGAATATTTCAAGGGATTTCATCTACAACAAGGGCTTCCCATAATAGTCCCACACATATGCATTGAAGATGAAGACTTAATATGGACTTCCTTACATCTAGAGAGCATATTTGGGCCTTCACCACTTCCCATTGAGTTTGTTTGAGGCTATGATGACTTGTAGATATCTTATATGATTTTGAGGACAAAATCTTTGGGAAGGGATGGTTTGTAATGTGGCAAGGCTAAGGTCCAAAAATATGTAAATAATGGGCCATGGGCAAGGCTACTATAAATAGGGCCTTGGGTTCATTGTAAGAACCCTTTTAGTCATTTCATATCTTGGAAATTACATGAAACCTTGGCTCCTTTCTTAGAGATGGCCTTCCATGGTCTAGGACTCATGGCAAGCTTGATAGCCATTCTCATATGGTGAGAGGTTAAATCACTTAGGCCTATGCACATACCTTCCTTTGCTACATGTGTATATGGATTTACTCTACTTCCTTTGATAATTCCATGAATTTATCATGTTTCTTGAATATTGGTCATGTGTTCTTGAATCTTAGTCTCTTGATCCATTTCACTAGGTGACATACATAGTGTCGCTAGTCGTGTAACATTGTTGCGCACAAAATAGGTAGTATTTCCTCTACTTCCTTTGATAATTCCATGAATTGATCATGTTTCTTGAATATTGATCATGTTTCTTGAATATTGATCATGAATATTGATCATGTTTCTTGAATATTGGTCATGTGTTCTTGAATCTTAGTCTTCATCCATTTCACTAGGTGACATAAATAGTGTCGCTAGTCGTGTAACACTGTTGCGCACAAAATAGGTAATATTTCCTGAAATGAGAATCATTTGGCATCTTTCAAAGATTCCATAAAAAACGTGTACTTTTTACCTCTTTTTGAAAAGTGGTCTTCACATGCATATAACATGGCCAAAAACTGATAATATTATGGGCACTTTACACGTTTCTTACAGAAATTGACATGAAAAAAGGGACATTGTTTTGCTTACTTTTTGAGATTACAATTGAAAATCTAACAATAAGTTTTCAAAAAAATGCCAATAGAGATACACTGCCATCTTCAATCTAGAAAAAAATCGATACAACTATAAAAAGAAGCTATTCTTTAGACATATAGCTTATGGCATAGCTATGGTTCGTTATTATAATCATTGCTATCTATACTATCACCATTGCTATCACCATTGCTATATTATAATCATTGCTATCACCATCACTAGTTGATGTGCCTTTCCCTAAGAAAGTAGACGAGGCATCCGAGTCTCTTTTATTATCAAAACAAATACATTTTTCTCTTCTAAGTCATTTGCCATGTTAGCATAATTGAAGATATGCTACAGAGTGCAAATGTATAAAACAATTTATTTATATAAATATCTCACAAAAGTGTTATCTTGATACAGCTATTATCTTAATTATAAAACCCTATTTCAGCTCTTGATATGAGAGTAGTATTAAAATCCATTTTGAAGCTCTTGAGTATCACAATTTACTAATTGATAATATATACTTTTTAAGGATAGTTTGTTACATATAGATGAATTTTAAAAATATCATGAATAAGCTTATATTTAAAAGTTGTTTAAATATACACACACATTTGTAAAGAAGATGTGCCCTTGATGTGAGAAAAAGAGGTTAAAATGGTAATTTTAGTTCTCAAATGAGTTTACAAAACATGAAAAAGCTCACTTTAAGAAATAAAAATTTACTTTCCAAAATAATTTTTTGTAAAATATCAAAAGGCAGGGATTTGGGTTCGATCCTATTAGTTACTACACATGGTAAGGATCTTTGCTATAACATTGTGGCCAACTTAATGTAGAATAACTTCTCAGCTAAGAGTTGATGCTTTGCATCAACTTGATAAAAAACATTCAATTTTAAAAAAAGTTGTTGTTTTGCATTCAAGTTAATGCAAAACATCAATAGAAAGCTCATGAAAAACTTGTGCCTTTCTAGATAGGATTACATTTGTTTGCATTTTGAAAGACAATGAGAACTCATTAATGTGCAAGATATACTGCAAACCAAAAGTGAAAATTTATGTGACTACAAGTGCATGCATATGCTAGAATAACGTTCGCACTAACAAACAAGTCCAAAAAAATATGTTTTTTCCTATTCAAACTTGATTTGCATGATCCCTGGGGCCTGTAGATGCCTAGGGAGCATGCAGGTCAAGTTTGGAGTGAAACAAGAAAAATGAATTCTTAGAGCTTTTCTAGAATTTACTTGCTCCACTTCATCTTGCTCCTTCTCCAACGATGCCTCGAGGTTGCTGCTCCTTGGAATAGTCCTCCCTTCTTCTCTTCCCACCGCTTGTATCTCGTGCTATTGTTGAGGCCTAAACATCTCCTCTTACTTCAGTCCCACATCAACTCACATCCAATCACATCATTTCCACATTAACTCACATCCAACCACATCATCCCACATCAATTCACATCCTATCACATCTTCCCACATCAATCCACATCTAATCACATCATTCCCACATCAATCCACATCTATTCACATCTTCCCACATCAATCCACATCTAATCACATCATTCCCACATCAATCCACATCTATTCACATCTTCCCACATCAATCCATATCTAATCACATCAATCCACATCTATTCACATCTTCCCACATTAATCAACATCTAATCACATCATTCCCACATCAATCCACATCTAATCACGTAAATCCACATCTAATCTCATCGTTCCCACATCAATCCACATCTATTTACATCATTTTACTTCCATTCACATCATTTCACATCCATTCACGTCATTTCACATCCACTCACATCCAGACACATCCATTTCACATCCATACACATCCATTCACATCATTTCACATCTATTCACATCCATTCACATCCATTCACATCCATACGCATCCATTCACATCATTTCACATCCATTCACATCCATACACATCTTTTCACATCCATTCACATCATTTCACATCCATTCACATCCATACACATCCATTCACATCATTTCACATCCATTCACATCATTTCACATCCATTCACATTCATTTACATCATCCATACACATCCATTCATATCTAAATGAATCATTTCCATAATTCATCTAAAATTTTATGTATAACCTTCTTTATTTTTCAAGCAAATGAATAATGCTCAAAACTCCACTTTTAACATAAAATTTATTAAAAGACTAAGGTTATGTAAAAGGGGAGGAGAAGGGTGTGTGTGTGAATGGCCCTAAGGTCCACTAGCTCACCTATTTAAAGGTGGATCTAGAAGGCATTTCATGAGCATGAAGCTTAGTTGTATTTTTTGAGCAACTTAATAAGCAAGAGTCATTCTTGTATTTTGGATCTCTCCTCCAAATCTTTTTGATCTAGTATAAGCACCACCAATTCTATCATGGTATCTAGAGCTAGGCAACTTGCAAGGTGTAGAATAGGTCAAAAAGTGGTTTTCAAAGTGCATCTCATCTACCCCCAGCCAGTGGAGGCCTTCCAGCAGCTTGAGGAGGATGAATCTCGATGTGCTTTCAACTAGGAAGTTGAAGAATACTCCTAGGTGCTTAGCTTCATACCATCAATTGCTAGGTTTACTCTCAGGAGGCCGCGGCATTGAACTTTGAGCAGGCCGATGCCGTTTCTTCTGCGCTGCTCTGCTGTCGTACACCAATACGCCGCCTGTAGGCACCATAGGTCTAAGGTAAGTTGGGGCTTTTTAAGCCCATGAACTAAGGGCTTAGGATCTCAAATCTTAGCCCTAATGGCGGGCTGAATCGATCATAAGAGTTGAAAAACCAGACGCCTATTGTTTTTTTCTCCATGAAAGCTTGCTCAAGTTTGTTAATAGTGTTCATAAACACTAATAGTGTTGATTAACACTAATGAGGCTACTAATCCAACAAAGGGGAGCCATTCCAAAGTGTTTCTAAACACTAAGTGTGTTCTTAAACACTAATGGTGAATCTAATCACCAATACAAGTGCAAATTGATGCCAAAAATGTGCTCTTAAGCACTAATCATGTTTTTAAACACTAATGGTGTTCTTAATCACCAAACAAAGTGTTCTTTGACAGTAATAAAGCTAATCTCCATCAGAATTAGTGGTTGAGCACAAACCCTAAGTGCTAAACCATAATCTTCACCATCTTAATCTCCCTTTTTTTATGCAACATCCTTGGCTTGATTAAGGGTTGTTACACTCTCATTAGCCTTTCTCTTTCTACTTAAGCCAAAACATAACACACTTTCTGGTTTTCTTCTTCATAAATCAGCCCATTACTCTCTTGTAATCTCCCTTCATTACCCAATGTCAAAGGAAAATACCCAAATTAAGAAGTTCTCAGGAGAGGGCTTCCACACTTGGCAAGTTCTTGTCAAGTACAAGATGATGTCCAAAGGTTTTTGGCCATTCATCTCCGGCACTAAGGTTATTGATCAAACTACAGCTAAAGATATTGAAGATGATGAGAGGTCACAAGCCATCATCATGCTCCATCTTGATGAGGCTCTCATTCACCATGTGGACTAGCTTCCGATTGCAAAGGAGAAATGGGATGAGCTTGACAAGCTCTATGGAGTTCGTGGTAAGAATTCCAAGATCTCACTTAAAATTTAATTTTTCAGCTTGGAACTCAAAGAGGGAGATGGCATTGGAGCTTTTATCTCTCACTTGAAGGACCTTATGGCTTAACTTGCATCAGTGAATGTGCGAATGGATGAAGATGATGTAGTGCTATTTTGCTAAAAGAAGTCAAGGAGGTGTACCCCACCTTAGTCCACCACCCTGAAGAACATACCTAATCCCACCCTGAAGAACATACCTAATCCCACCCTTGAAGGAGTCATTTAATCTTGTCTTGATGAAGAAAAGAGGCCAAAGGAAGGAGCTGAATCTTCAAGTGCAACAACTTCATTGAATATCGAACAAGCTTTATCACATGTGTGTCCATTGCAAAAAGGTGGGTCATTTGGCAAATAATTGTTGGATCAAATATCCCAACAAAATGAAATGTAACAAGTGTAAACAAACGGGACATATCACTTCTAAATGTCCTAATAAAGAGTTAGAGGCTAACTTTGTATCAACCTCTAACTCCACTGAGAAATTGTTTTAAATCTCAATGTAACCACACCTATATTCCTAACCTTGTACGCCTAATGTTATAAAGGCAACCTATGTCCAATACCACCTATTCAAATTTTTTTCATAGTTGGTATTGAGGGGGGGTATTAAAAGACTAAGGTTATGTAAAAGGGGAGGAGAAGAGTGTGTGTATGAATGGACCTAAGGTCCACTAGCTCACCTATTTAAAGGTGGAGCTAGAAGGCATTTCATGAGCATGAAGCTTAGTTGAATTTTTTGAGCAACTTAATAAGCAAGAGTCATTCTTGTATTTTGGGTCTCTCTCCTCCACATCTTTTTGATCTAGTATAAGCACCACAAATTCTATCAAAATTTACTATGCATAAATTCATTCTTTAATGATCTGAAATTTCCCATAGCTTCCCCACATTTTCTAAGAAATGATAATTTTTAAAATTCCACTTTTGATATAAAATTCATTTATGCATTAATTATGTTTTCTAATGATAAAGATTTTACCATAACTTCCCCCTCTTTTCTATGAAATGAGAATGATTAGAATTTCACTTTTAGCATAAAAATTAATTATGCATAAAATTCATTTTCTAATGCTGAAATGTTTGCCATATTTTCCCCGCATTTTCTATGAAATGATAATACTCAAAGTTCCTCTTTTAGAATAAAATTATTTATGCATAAACCTTCATTTTCTAATTAGAAAATTTTGCCATAACTTCCCCGCAATTTCTATGAATTGAGAATGGTAAATTCATTCTTTAATGATCTAAATTTTCCCATAGCTTCCCCACATTTTCTAAGAAATGATAATAGTCAAAATTCCACTTTTGATATAAAAGTCATTTATGCATAAATTTTGTTTTCTAATGATAAATATTTTACCATAACTTTCCCATGTTTTCTATGAAATGAGAATGCTTAAGATTCCACTTTTAGCATAAAAATTAATGATGCATAAAATTCATTTTCTAATGCTGAAATTTTTGCCATAGTTTCCTCACATTTTCTATGAAATGATAATACTCAAAGTTCCTCTTTTAGAATAAAATTATTTATGCATAAACCTCTATTTTCTAATTAGGAAATTTTGCCAAAACTTCCCCGTAATTTCTATGAATTGAGAATGGTTAAAATCACACTTTTAACCTAAGAATTAGTTTATGTATAAACCTAAGCTTAAACATAAACATTAATTTATCATAATCAAGAAAAACATGGTTTTTAAGAGGAAACCCATAGAATAAAATGCTTCCCAAGAATGAGGGAGGTTGGGAAGAAGAATATCGTTAAAAGAGAGTATAAACAACATTGTTTAGGCTTACCCTTGGTTTGGTTGATTCTTTACCTTGCAAAAATGGTGTAACCTTCATGGAAGAGGCTTGGCCACCAAGGGGGAAGGGTAATCTTCAAGAAAGAAGAGGTTTAATGAAGCTCCAAAGCTTCACAATAATAGAAATATAATAAACTAAAAATTACACTAGCATATAGTTACTCCAATATGAAAATACAAAGAAATAAGGGTCTATTTATAGGTGAGGGAGGCCACCAACCAAGTCCAACTAGAATCTAGAGGCTTCCAGCTCCAGTTTGATCCATTTTGGACAAGTTTAGACTAGTTTGGATCACTTTTTTGATTTGGCTTGAAGGAGGAGAGATGAAATATCACTTCTTTGAAATAAAAAATACCCTCTTGATGTGATTTCTAGGCACCTCCTTCATGAGTCCTTGTCCCCATTCCGAGGTGTCAAAACTCCTTTTTTTAACTAAAAAATTCCATGTTTTTACTAGTAAACCCTGTACTAGTAGTGAACTCTTCATCTTATGTGAGAATATACTCATTTTGGGGGATTTTCTTATATTCTTTGCCCTTTTCCTAACACTTGGATTAACCTTATTGGCCCTTCTTGACACTCTTTGGACCTTAATAAGAATTTCTTTAAAATTTTATACCCTTAGGCCAATATCCAATTCACATATTCAATTAATTTCTAATGCACATTGGAAAACTCTTTTTAAGATTCTGTTACAAGGGATCTCTTCCTATTGACTAGGAAAAAATTCTTATCCAAAAATAATTCAAAATTGTATTATCTCTCTCTAGAATATTTTCTCTCTCTAAACCAAAACACGGTAAAACAATGTTTTCTTGCATTTTGAAATAGGGGATTATTACAGAGACTGAAGGGGAGGTTCTTACACTTTACATCTCAAATTATGGAGGGAGGAATCTTACATATGCTATGTTGGTTGAGTAGAGAAGAAGAAGATAAAAGAAAATTTAACTATCCATCTCTCTCTTGTGTCTTGCTCTCTCTTGGGTGTGTGTGTTTGCTTGCTAGGGTTTGAAGCTCTCCCTCTCCCCCACATTCTCTTTATGGTATCACAGCCTCATTCGTATGAGAGCTAAGGAGGCAAGAAAGAGTCAAGAACAAGCCAAGGAAGGAAGGGGTACTACACGGGGAAGAGCACCATCATCTCTTTTCCCTTCTTGGTTTAGGTACAACACCCCCTTAGTAGCTCTGGGAAGCGACACATCTTCGATTGAGGAGCTGTCTTCGTGGGAGAGAAGCTTTCTGGCACGTTACGGGCCCTCTTTCATCACTGCAGGGTATTTTTTGTAGTTTTCTCGAAGTTCTGCTAGAGAACTGTTTTTGCTCGAAATCTAGTTTTTGCAGTGCAACAGTACATTTTGGAAGTGCAGACAAGGTTTGCACATGTATTGTTGATATTGGGTGTATGTACATGTACTCGGGTCACATTTGGTGACACACAGGCTGTGCTGAAGTGAGCAGTACTAGGAGATACTACTGTATTACATGTTGCATATAGAAGTTGTCTATTTGAAGGTTATTTGATTGCTGCAAGAAAACATGTCTGGCGGAATTAATTAGATTGTTAGTGAGAATTTAGATAAGAATAACTTCCATGCCTAGAAGTTCAGAATGACCAACTTCCTAATGGTTAGGTAAAGAATTTTGGGATTATGAAAAAGGAGACAATGAGGAGTCCCCAAAGTTATCTGAGGAGAGTGCCACTCTTGCAGATATAAAGGCATTCAAGGATTGGAATCAGGGTGCAAGAAAAGTCATGTATTGGCTTTCAATTAGTGTCACAGACACTATGATAAGACACATACATGATGCAAACACTCCAATAGTTGCATGGTAGAATCTGGTTCAGATGTTCCAGACTAACACAAAGGCAAGGGAGTTGCAGTTAAAGAAAAAGTTGCATACTGTGAATTTAAAAGAAAAGCATGTCCATCAATGAATATGTCTTAAAGATCAAGGGCGTTGTTGAATCCCTTGGCTCTATTAATGTATTAATGGAGGATGATGATTTGGTGAGTGTCTGTCTAAATGGGCTTGGCAAAGAGTACAAGTCATTCAAGACCTCCATTGCAATTATTAGGGAGAATATTCCTAACTTTCGGGACTTGATATCTATGTTGATCATAAAATAAAAGGCTTTAGGTAGGATTCTTCTTCACAAAGCAAGAACACATCAAAATAGGCCTTCTACTCTAATTCAGGTAGAGGCAAAGGTAGAGGCCGTGGTTGAGGCCAAGGTAGTGGCCGACAAGGAGATCAGAATTCTGGACAACAACAGTCTAATGATTCACAGTAGCAATCATACGCAGGGGGAAGAGGCCAATCTAGAGAGAGGCAGGGGCTGAGGTGGTTGGCAAAGAATTCAAAATGTAAATAACATAGAGTGCTATTAGCATTGCAAACCAGGACACATGGCAAAGGACTGCTATACAAAAAGAAAAATGACATTAAAAGTGGGAAGTTGCAGCAACAAGGTAACTATGCATCATCTAGGAAACATGAGGTGATGACAGAAGTGAGCAGCTATTTGTGATGTAGCACATGCTTAGTTCCATAGTTACCTTGCAGTAACAAGGTAACTATGCATCATCTAGGAAACATGAGGTGATGACAGAAGTGAGCACAGCTATTTGTGATGTAGCACATGCTTAGTTCCATAACAAGGGATGTGTCATGATCTCAAGGTATATGGTATGTGGATTCTAGCCCCTCTAACCACATGACCAGTCATGCTGAGTGGTTTAGAGATATACAGAAAACGGAAACACCACGTTATGTAGAAACAAGTGATGATACTGTGTATCCCATTGCGCATATTGGTAAAGTGTCATTGTCTATGCAGGATGGAAAAATGAAGTACTTGCTGAACTTCATGCTCTAAATATTACAAAAGAACATTGTTTTTATTGGATAGATGGTTGAGCAGGGTCTGCAAGTGAGGTTTAATCCTCAAGGATGTTTTGTGGGAGACTTCAAAAATAAGTGTCGCTTGGTTGCAAAGGGTAACAGAAATGTCAAGATATTTACTTTGGATGTGAACATGCTTGAGATAAAGGTAGCCATGTTTGCGCATGGAACAAGTGTCATTGTAAATATTGACATATATGGCACAAGCACATTGGTCATGTGAATGTACAGCGACTAAAGTCTATGCAAGCCCAAAATATTGTTGCAGGTTTGCCAAAGTTTAAGGTTGATGTATGCATAAGGTATGTGACGCATGCCAGCTTGGTAAGTAGGCCAAACATGCTTTCCCACATGAAAAGTATGTCAGTGCAAGGCTATTGGATATCATACATTTAGATGTATGGGGACCGACCAAGACTGCAATAGTTGCAGGTTGCAGGTGCTATGTTACATTCATTGATGACACTAGGAAAGTGTGGGTTTATTTCATGAAGGAGAAAAGTGAGGTGTTTGCTCACTTTTAGAGACTTAAAGCCTTGGTTGAGAAGGAAAAAGGCATGCAAATAAAATGCCTAAGATCAAGTGGTGGGGGAGAATATTTCTCCAATGAGTTCAGTGATTTTCTGATGAGAAAGCAGGGAATCATGAGAGGCAGTTTACGTGCAAGTACACTCCGCAATAGAATGGTGTTGTAGAAAGGAAAAACAGGCACATTGCAGAAGTGGCATGTGCCTTGATGGTGGCTGAAAAGAATATGCCACATTACTTTTAGGAAAATGCAGTAGCAACTGCTTTGGTACATCATGAACAGGACATCTAGTGTTGTGTACCATGATGTGTACCATGAACACAGGACACCCAATGCAGTTGTTCATGGTATGACTCCAGAACAAAAGTCTACAGGCATAAGACAAGATGTGTCTCACTTGAAAGTGTTTGCGTGTATTGCATATGTACATGTTCCTGATCAAGTGAGAACAAAGTTGGATCCAAAGGCAAAGAAATGCATCTTCATTTGGTTATGCTATGGAGCAAGAAGGTTATAGATGCTATAACCCTACCACTCGTGAGATGTAAGCAGAGATGTTGTCTTCAATGAGATGAGTAGCTGGTATGCACCAGTAGTGAAGGTAACAGAAGATGTACATGTAAGAAGTGTTGATGTTGCACCACATGTAGAGCAGCAACAATCACAGGTGCTGAGTGGACCTAGAGAGTCCTCGAGCAATGGATCCAATGTTAGCCCATGGTTAGGCAAGTTGAGAAATGATGCAGGTACACATGTATCATGAAAAGGGAAAGAAAAGGTAGCTCAACCTTTTGTGCCTGATCTGTCAACAGGTCACTCATATGTGGATGGTGACTCTAGTGGATTTGAGCAGAGCCTTGATGAGGAGCTTGGCATTCCATCTCGTGGTTTCTCCTTGTGTAAGGAGAACCGGGGTCGTTTTGAGGACACTTGGCAGTGATCAGGTGTACGGAGGTTTATGAGGGTCAAATACCCTATTGACAGGTTGAGATATGATGAATATACAACCAATCATTATGCTTACATGGTAAAAGAAATACAAGAGGTTGATCCCACTTTCTTTTAGCAAGCAATTGGAAATAAGAAATGGGAAGATGCCATGGATAAGGAGATGGCAGCATTGGATGCAAATGCAACATGGGAGTTAGTGTCTTTGCCTAAGGAAAAGAAGGCAATTGGATGTAATTGGGTGTATAAAGTCAAGCACAATGCTGATGGTTCAGTGAGCAAGTATAAGGCAAGATTGGTTGCCAAGGGCTATGTGTAGACTTATGGCATAGACTATGAGGAGACATTCAGCCCGGCGGTTGCAAGGATGGCAATTGTGAGAGTTGCCATTGCTATGGCTACTAGCAAAGGGTTGGTCTTTACATCAAATGGATGTAAAGAATGCTTTCTTGCATGGTGATTTTCAAGAAGTGTACATGATGCAGCCACCACGTTATGAGAGTGATGCACATCCAGATTTTGTGTGCAGGTTACGCAAAGCCTTGTATGGCTTGAAGTAGGCACCCAGAGCATGGTCAAACAAGATCGGGGAGTATCTTGTTACGATTGGATTTCATATATCCAATGTAGATTTTTCACTATATGTGAAAAAGACAGATAGAGAGATCATGCTATTAGTCATCTATGTGGATGACTTAATTATCACTGGTGATAGTGATGCAGACATACATGATGTCAGGATGCTTTTGAAGTAGAAGTTTGAGATGAAGGATTTGGGTGAGCTACGATATTTCTTGGGCATAGAGGTGGTGAGATCACCTCATGGCATTTTGCTATTGCAGAGGCAGTATGGCTTGGACATGTTGTCCAAGTATGGTATGACAGGATGTAAGTCTATTTCAGAGCCATTGAAGCAGAACACAAAGTTTTCACAGATACAGCTCAGCTTTTGGAGGACCCCACTACATACACATGTATAGTGGGTAGTTTGATCTACATGACCATTACAAGGCCAGAGTTGATGAGCTGTGCTATATTGGACTTGTGAGTTAGTTTATGCAGGCCCCTAGGAAGCCACAATTGGATGCGGCTAGAAGGATCCTTAGGTACATAAAGTCCACAGTTCATTATGGACTTTTCTATGAGGCTAGTACAGAGATACAGTTGCATGGGTACACAAATGCTGATTGGGCTGGTAGTATTGCACACAAGAGATCTACCAGTGGTTTTATGCTCTCATTTGGGAGTGCTGCTGTGAGTTGGAGTAGTAAGAAGTAGCCAAAGTTGGCTTGTCAAGTGTACAGAGACAGAGTATAGGGGTGTTGCTATGGCAACTTGTGAGGTAGCTTGGTTTCAAAAGCTACTTGGTGACATGGGAGAGCCCGTGGGGATAGGTAGTTGTCATATATTGTGACGACATGAGCAACATACAATTGGCCAATAACCGAGTATATCATGCTAGAACGAAGCACATGAAAGTGCATTATCAGTTTGAGGGAGAAGGTTCTAGCAAGAGATGTAGATCTGGTATATGTCAGCATAGAGGATTAGGTGGCTGACATCTTCACGAAGGCATTGGGCACAGAGAAGCTCCACAGGTTTAGGAGCTTACTTGGAGTGCAATGTGTGGAGTTGAGCTCAAGGGGGAGTGTTGAGATATTGAGCTGAACTAGTGCTACGGTGGGCATTGATAAGTTGCTTGGGTAATAGCTTCCACATCTACACCACTGGCATGGTTGGTAAGATTATGGGTGATATGCGGCCAGTGGGATGACAGGCTGTGTGATAGCCATTTTGGATTATTACAGACTGGCATAGTTATAGCGCCATGTCATTTAGTTGGGTTCACATTATGGACCGACCCTTGTATGTTGTAGTAGTTGAGTACTAACCCATATAGTGTGTACACTTATCTTTATGATATGTTGGTTGAGTAGAGAAGAAGAAGATAGAAGAAAATTCAACTATCCATCTCTCTCTTTTATCTTGCTCTCTCTTGTTGGGTGTGTGTTTGTTTGCTAGGGTTTGAATCTCTCCGTCTCCCCCACATTCTCTTATTAGACACTCCTATCTTTGGTGGCTCTCCACCTTTTGGCATGCCCTCTGAGTTTGGCACTTCTCACTTGGGTGTTGCCCACCCATGAGAGCTAGCCACTTCTCCCATCGGGCACCTCTCCATCTTTGGGTGCACCATTTAAGCTTGCCACTCCTTTGTCAGGTGTCTCCCATGAGCTTTCCTGTAAGATTCCTCCCCCAGCCCCTCAATATGTCTAGTATCTTCCCCCTGTAATCAATTCCCTCTTCAGAATAATAAAAGATCTTTTTTCTACCTATTTTGGATTAGAGAGAGAAAATATTCTAGAGAGAGGTTATTCAGATTTTAGATATTTTTAGATGGAAAAATATCTCCTCTTATTAAAATAAATTTCCTTGAAAGAGAAGTTCAAAAAGATTTACAGAAGGTGCATTAGAAATAAATATTAGAAATAAATTATAATCTGTTCAAAAGGCCATATCCTAAGCGTCTAGATTTTTTAAAAATTTTAAATTAAGGTTCCGAGGGGCCAATCAGTTTCATCCAAATGTATGGAGGAGATAAATTGAAGAAATAAAGAAAATCCCCCAACAATGAGTAAATACTCACATAAGATGAAGAGTGGACTAAGGACCAAAGGAAATACTAAAAAAATGAATTTTTGACACCTCAAGAGTGGGGACTCTCCCTCATGAAATAGGTGCCTATTTCACATGTGTGGTGGAGTTTTAAGTTCTCAAATATTGAGATATTTCATCTCTCCTATCAAACATTGAGATATTTCATCTCTCCTAATTCAAACATTGAGATATTTCATCTCAATGTTTTAAGTTCTCAAATATTGAGATATTTCATCTCTCCTATCAAACATTGAGATATTTCATCTCTCCTAATTCAAGTCTAGTTCCAAAAAGTAAGCTAAATTGACCCAAAAATGGTCAAAAATTGACCAAACTGATCTAGAAAATTCTAGAATCAGTTTGCTTGGTTAGAAGCTCACTTTTTCCTATAAATAGAATCCTCCCCCTTTGTAGAAACTTAATAGTGTTTTATGCACTGTTACTCTACTCCACCCCAGAGCCAAAAATAGTGAATTTATTGATAGTTCATTAGTTTTTGACCTTTCCCTCTTCAAAACAATTGGTGGCCACTCTTGTTGCAAACAAGAGTAGATCCCTCAAACCATCAAGCCAAAGGAAAGCTCACATAAATTCAAGTATGCTAGAAATCCTACTTTTTCTTTATTCCTTTTAATGGTTTTCTAATTTTTATTTTCTTTAAAATGAAAAATGATGTTATGCCTTGCTAGAAAGGCTTTCCCCCTCTCTTCATTCTTAAATTCAGCCTTTCTTTATCCTAGATAAGTAATCAAATTGTTAGAATTAAACTTTTCATATTGTTTCTCTTTTAAAAGTGTAATTTGATTAGTTTAGAATGCTTTAAACCATTTGGGATAATTTTTAAGTAACTTGAGGATAGAAAAAATTGAAAAATGGTCAACCATACAAAGGAGGTTATGGGAAAGTTTTCTTAAATTTTTTGAAATTAGTTTTATCTTTTATTATTCAAAAAGAGTATTCCTCATTGTTTGTATATTCTAAAAGTGTTATTTTCATTCTAGGCATAGAAAAATGCATATTAGAAATATCTTTATTATAAAAGTGTTATTTCCATTAGAATTAATTTCTATGCAGAGAAAGATGCAGATTGGAGAATTCTTTTTAAGTTCTAAAAGTGTTACTTTCATCAAAATTGATTTTTATGCAAAAATAGATGCATAAAAGAATTTTTTTTAATATAAAAGTGTTACTTTCATCAAAATTGATTTTCATGCATAAATAGATGCATAAAAGTTTTTTTTATTATAAAAGTGTTACTTTCATCAAAGTTGATTTTTATGCATAAATAGATGCATAAAAGAATTTTTTTAATTATAAAAGTATTACTTTCATCAAAAATGATTTTTTATGCATAAATAGATGCATAAAAGAATTTTCTTAATATAAAAGTGTTACTTTCATCAAAATTGATTTTTATGCATAAAAGAAAATTTTTATTATAAAAGTGTTACTTTTATCAAAGTTGATTTTTATGCATAAATAGATGCATAAAAGAATTTTTTTAATTATAAAAGTATTACTTTCAGCAAAATTGATTTTTATGCATAAATAGATGCATAAAAGAATTTTTTTAATTCTAAAAGTGTTACTTTCATCAAAATTGATTTTTATGTATAAATAGATGCATAAAAGAATTTTTTTTATTATAAAAGTGTTTCTTTTATCAAAATTGATTTTTATCCATAAATAGATGCATAAAAGAAATTTTTTATTCTAAAAGTGTTACTTTCATCAAAATTGATTTTTATGCATAAATAGATGCATAAAAGAATTTTTTTATTATAAAAGTGTTACTTTCATCAAAATTGATTTTTATGCATAAGTAGATGCATAAAAGAATTTTTTATTATAAAAGTGTTACTTTCATCAAAATTGATTTTTATGCATAAATAGATGCATAAAAGGATCTTGTTTTATATAAAATTGTATTTCCATAGAAGTTGAAAAGAAGTCATGTAAACACTAAGCTCACTCGAACCACTTATGTTTTCACATGCAAAAAAGGAAAAAGATGGTTTCTACTTCATTAGCTTGCATAAATAGATGCATACATACTTTTTATATTAAAATAAGAGTTCTCTTTAATCCTATGTTTAATTTTCCTATGAAAATTGGTAAATGAATAAGTAACTACTCTGTGAGAGAAAATTCTACCATTTCATATTCTCTAGGATGGTAATGAGAAAACTCAGAAAAAATATCGAAGTCGGAATTTTAGATAAAAGATTAATTTATTCCTCATAAGAATTCGTGTTAGTTTTGAGTTCAATTAAGCAAATACTCAATGAATGAAATTCAGTAAAGTAGTAACTAGTTGAAATATTACCCTTCGAGAAAGATAGTTCAGGAGAACCTTTCGAGACTGAAACCCTGAATCAGACTATGACCAAGACATAACTCCTTCGTCAGTTTCAAGAAAAGACGATGTGACCAGTTCAAAAAAATTCACTCAAATCACCCACCGAATCTAAAACTAAGTTGAGACCCTTTGATTTTGATCTAAGGATCAAGGTTACAGAACTCGAGGAACTCTGTTTGGAATTCAAACACTTGGGATCAGAAAGTCTTGGGATATGGATTTAAGATATACCCATTGTATTCAACAAAAAATCAAAACTGAAAACTTGCATAGAAACCTTGTTTTCTTAACTACGCCAGAATGCTGGTATATGTGTTTTTCTAAGGGAAGTACGGTTGCAACAGCTAGCAGGGAGTGTTCAAAGGATGCCTCACGCAGCCAAAACGTGCCCAGGTCTTAACTAGCCTGGGTATGGTGAAAAATGGTGTGCTTCCGGTATAATCTTTCGGTACAATGGGTGAGGGCCGACAAAGCGGTCCCTGAGTGAAGTGCCAGGACACATAAGGAGGATCCTGGAGGGTTCTGACCACGCGATGCATGGGCTCGCGGTGCTTAGGACACCCATGCGTATGTCGTGGAAGATATATATATGTATGATTGCAATCTTGTACTGGATCTCGTTGGCTAACCTGCTGGTCTCAACAGAGATTCCAGAGTGATACTGTTTTGTGAGAACAACGATTGAATGGAAATTTTGAGTTATATCTGTAACCAATAATTGTTTATCAATGGATTGTTTTTAAAAGTTAAAGTTTAAAGAGGAGTGTGTGCGTATCTGTATTCTAAAGAGGAGTGTGTGCGTATCTATATTCTAAAGCAAAAGTTAAGAAAGGCATTCAATTATGGGATGGGTGAGTACTTGTCTAGTTCTACCAATTCCATTGGTTGGGCGGTTGCTAACCCATGGGCCGGATGTTGGAATCAGTAGAGTTTTAATAATAAAATTGATTAATAGAAATACGCTTAGAACTCGAATAGTTAAATAATAACTTGAAGACTTCTCAAATGAATAGATCAACAACTGTGCCTGATTCAATTAGAAAAAAAGCGTTGATTCCTTCAAGATAAGTCTGTAATAGTTTTCCTTCAAGATAAGTCTGTAATAGTTTTCCTTCTATTTGGTTTAATCAGATGAAGGTTAGTTCAATATCTTGACCTCGTTAGAAAAATTTCTTAAGAAACTCAAAATGGTGGAATCGTCCCTCTTTTTCGAACATGGAAAATTTTCCCGGTTTTGGTTTTCGAAATGACCACCAGCTTAGTCTCGTGCCCGAACATTCGAGGGCGAGGCCCCGAGTGAGAAACCCTGCCCCGCGCATGAGGGAGCTGCTTCCGCTGCTGCTACCATCCGGGAATCTGGTGCACAGAGGGGACAGTGGGATCTCACAGTTTGGTATTAGAGTGCTGTTATAAATTATTGAATTGGAAATTTATAGATGGATACCCCGAATCCATCTGGCATTCTTGAACTCTCCCCAAAGTCATGATATGATAGCCTTTTCATTCGAGCACCTCATCAACTCTGCTACTACGACTCGAGTAAACAGAGTGAGACTCACACGTCATTTTGAGAGTCTTTACTTTCCTGATCCTATTAAGCGACGTCGGTATATGTGGTTCTTTGGAGGACGATGTATTAATGTCAGTACCAGCCAGCGTCAGAGGCTCATGCAAAATATTTCCTTAGCTATGATTCTGATAAGGCTAGGGCTTGTTCAGCATGTACAACTCTTTGATCATTCACCCAGGAACTTCAGAATTTCATGTCGAGTTTTTAGGCTTCTTAGCCGCTTTATCCCTAGAAGTAGAATTACAGCACACCTTTCTGTAATGAATCGTGTGTACCATGGTATATCTCCTTCGCAGTTTTGCTTCTTTATGCGTACGTGATTGAGGCAGTGATTTTGGGAGTCGTGATGCTCTATGTATATATCGAAAACTTTTGATAATAAACGATGTTTTGCAAAAAAACTCCAAATTGTTTTCATGATTATGAATTTGGTTACTAAAATTATCAGAGTAAATCTTGTTTCATGAAGTATGATAATATAATTATCTGTTTAAAGAATAAATCGTAAAAATAAATAATCATAAATCTATTGTCAGAGTTAAGTTGACGAAAATCTTGTTTTGTCAGAATCATGAGGTGTGCGGCTCGTGCAAGGCAACTGGATCCTCTAACCGATGATGAAGAGTTAGATCTGGATGCTAGAAAAGCCCTTCACAGATCCCAACTTGGTCCCTTCAAGGGTGAAGGGGAGCAGTTAGGTGAAGTAGTGGAGAAGTGGATTGAGGGTATGGAAGAATACTTTGATGTAACTAGCTACAATGAGAGAAGAAAGATGGCTCTCGCCAGGTTAAAGATTGTGGAAATGGCCAGGTTTGCTTGGAGGAATCACTGCGAGACTATTCGTCTCTCGACCGGAATCACCAGACTTGGACCAATCTTAAATCTTACCTCAGACTCAAAAGAGGTTTTGTCCTCCGAGCTTCCTTGAAACTAAAATGAATGAGTTCTTGGACCTAAAGCAGGATAGCTGGACAATTGAAGAGTATCATCAAGCTTTTGCCCTTCTCCTCAAATATTCCCCGCAATTGTATGAAGAGGAGCTGATGGCTAGATTCATTCGAGGAATGAACAAGCCATTAGACACCTTAGTGAAGAATGCCAAACTTGTCTCAATGGCCGAAGCTGTAAGAATGGCAAAGGACTTTGCCAAAGCCTTTTTTGTTAAGGTATCGCCACCGAAGCTTGCACCCTCTAACTTTAAAAGATTCCAAACCCTGGGAAGTGCCTCAAACTTTCCTCCCCCAAAGAGGCAGCAAGGTCCAAATCAGAATCACGATACTGGGAGATTCAGAAGTGAAGGAAGACCCTTCCCACATAACACTTTCTCAAGAGCCCCACCTCTTTCAAGGATTCAGAGGGATGAGCTCAGAAGTGAGAACTGGTGTTTTGGATTTCAAGGTTTTGGTCACCAACTGAAAGGCTTCCCGACTCCTGCCATGTCAAGTGGACAGGGAAGTCAAGGACCGAGAGTGCAGAGACCAGCCCCTTCCTATCAGTCAAATCAGGGTCCATCTCGTCAAAATCAGGGCAATCCTAGGAGAACTCCAGCTCAGCCATCTGCCTTTGTCCAGAGTATCCTCAGAACTCCTTGCCACAACTATGGTAAAGAGAAAGAGTTCCGCCTCTCTCAGACTGCAGCCAGAGCAGTCATAATAGCAGAAGTAGTGGAAGAGGAAAGAGGATATATTTACGCAGCAATTGAAAACCAAGGACCAAATCGCCAATTCTCCGTCATTCATACTTTAGCTGAATATCAGGGTAAGCCTTTTAAGCTTTTGATTGATTCAGGCAGTACTCATTCTTTCGTTTCCCCCAGGATGCTTGCGTAAGCTAGTCTTAGAACAGAAATCAGGGAAACCTATGCAAGTTGAAGTGGCCAGTGGGAAGATTATTTTCACTCACCTTAACACAGATTGGAATTTAACTGACTGTTAATTCAAAGTTATACCCTTGGGAGTTTTTGACGGGATCCTTGGAATGGATCGGCTCCACAAAAATCAAGCTAACATTCACTATCATAATGAAACCATTTCCTTCTGTGATCTCACGAAAATAAAGTTCAAGGAACTGAAATTTCAAGTTTGCATTTAGTAAAGGCTTTTAAGTTACTAAAAGGACTTAGAAAGAAGCAGCTTATTTATGTTGTCAAAATGAATCGAGTAGACACAAAGTTAAAAGCTAAAGAACCTGAATGGTTAAGTGATTATGATGATTTATTTCCAGCAGATTAATAGAGATACCTCCAATTCGGGAAGTAGATCATGTGATAGAATTAACCCCCAAAGCTCAGCCAGTAGCCCTGCATACGTACAAAATACCAGTTTTTGAAGCCATCAAACTCAAGGAATAGCTTAGACAGCTGTTAGAACAGGGGTTTGTAAGACCCAATGTTTTACCTTGGGGTGTGCTAGTTCTCTTTCAAAAAAAGAAAGATGGAACGCTAAGACTCTTTATGGACTACAGAGGCCTCAATCAACTGATAGTTAAGAATAAGTATCCTATCCCCAGAATTGATGAGCTTCTAGACAGGCTAAGTGGAGCCCAGATTTTCACAAAGATAGATCTCAAATCAGGGTATTATCAAATCAGGATTAATGAGCAAGATATCCCAAAGACAGCCATCAATACTCAATATGGGCATTATGAATTCACTATCATGCCGTTTGGCTTGACAAATGTCCCATTCAATCGCTTAATGGAGGACATTCTCAGAGAATACTTGGATGATTTTGTTCTTGTTTTCTTTAATGGTATTCTGATTTACTCAAAGAATGCAAGTGACCATGAAACTCATGTCCAAAAAGTTCTTGAGATTCTAAGGAAGCATCAACTCTTTGCAAAAAAGAGAAAATGCACTTTCTCTGCCAACCATGTAGAATACTTGGGCTTTCTAGTATCCAAAGATGGAATTTCTCTAGATTCTGCTAAAGTCCAGGGTAGTCATAGATTGGCCTGAACCAAAAACAGTGAAAAAAGTCACGGGATTCTTGGGGTTGACTGGTTGGTATAGAATTTTTATACCAAAGTATGCTCTCATAGCTTCCCCCATTGACTAATCTTCTCAAGAAGAATATTCTATTTCAATGGTCTTCCAGGTGCCAGAGTGCTTTTGATAAACTGAAGACTGCCGTAACCAATCTCATTCTGAAGCTACCGGATTTCTCTCTACCCTTTGAGGTAGTAACTGATGCCAGTGGTTTTTCCCTAGGAGGTGCAGTCATGCATGGTCATGCAGTGGCCTATGAATCCCGAAAACTCGGAACGCATGAGAGAAATTATGCTGTCCATGACCTGGAACTACTTTCAGTAGTATATGCCTTGAAGTTGTGGAGACATTACCTACCGGGTCAAAGATTCACTTTGATGACAGATCATCAGAGCTTAAAGTGGATCTTCACTCAGAAGGATCTCAACATGTGCCAAAGAAGGTGGATGCAGACTTTGGAGGAATTTAATTTTGAAATCAAGTACTGTCCAGGCAAAGAAAATGTGGTAGCAGATGCCCTCAGTAGAAAAGCCTCCTTGCTTGCAATTACTGTAGTGTCAAATCCTTTGATTATTGAAGCAAGAGAGAAGATCATGCAGGATAGATTCTTTGGCCCTGCAGGCCTCAAAAGAAAAGGGTTCCGCAATGACAAACAAGGGGATAGGACGGACCAAGTTGGACAGGGTGGTCATTGGTCTAAAAAACCGCGACCATCTAGAAAAAAAAGAGACACCGAAAACCAAAAGAGAGAGCAATATATTAAAGCACAAAAGGAAAATCGCTGCTTTAATTGCAATGAAGTAGGACACACGAAGGCTGAGTGTCCAAAGCCTAAAGCCAGCACGAGTGGCAACGAGCCCAAAAAAGATGGTAAATCTTCTAGGCAGTTGCATACAGTGCAGAGACTCCCTCTCAGTTCCGCAGAGTTCAGAGAGGTGACAGTGTGTCATTGTGATGAGCATCACGCTTGTTTAGTGACACCAGCGATGTGGCAGCCTACTGTAGGTCCGCATGACATGGTGCGCATGTATGGCACCATAGGTGGCCGTAGAGTCACAGTTTTTATTGATGATGGAGCTAGTCACAACTTCTTGAACTACTCGTTAGTCAAGAAATTGGGATTGACTGAGACCCGGAGTGATCATGAGTATACTGTTGGCCTAGCCAACGGATATGACAAAATGGTATGGAATACCGTAGTATTGGGGGTCCCATTATCTATGCAAGACTACAAGGCTCCGCTTGACTTTCAGGTCATGCACTTAGCCAGAGCAGACGTATATCTAGGCAGGGAGTGGTTGTATGGCTTGGGCCCTAGTCTAGCTCGGAATTACTTACATAATACGCTATGTTTTGAGCATGGAGGTAGAGTCATCACCTTGCAGGGCGACCGTACTGTCCCTGCCACACCACTTATTTCCTCCATTAGGAAAATTCTGGACTCAAAAGAGGGCTGTTTCAACAATAATATAATAATAGACACATAGATTGAGTGACATGTAATCTACGAACGAGATTCACCGGTGGTGGGACCTCTGTACAAACCCACCCAAAACGTGGAGAAACTCTTATCTTCATGAAATATTAAAAAAAACCATCACCTTGTCTTAAAATATTTAAAACCGTTTTTTTGTCAGAAACTAACACAATAAAAGAATGTTTTCCACATTCCTGTGTTAGACGTGGAGCACTAAAAAATTCTTTCCACCACCCCTAGAACTAATGAAGCTTGAATGCTTGGAATAGATAGATACACATTCTCCCGGTTATTCCCTCAACTTGGTTCCACTTTTGAATCTCGAAACATCTTTGGCGCCCAAAAGAACACACCGTCCCTCATTTCATCCTCCCTCCTTGATCCACAAAAGCGGTTAGCCCAGTCATCCACTTTCTGCTACTTCTTCTTTCTCATACGTCTGTTAATCTATCATGGCACCCGAAAGTGGACTGAAACGAGCAAGGAGCAGTATCTCATTTGTTGTGTTGTATAACATAAAAGACGAGAACGAAGAATGGATTCCCCAAGTATACAGGAAGTACTCTTGGGTCACTATGCAGCCAGGAAAACAAGGCCACTACCGAGTGAAGGGAAAGGCATCTGAAGACTTGGCCAAACATTGGAAAGGAAGGATCCTTGACTTTAAGATGGCACCAGGAGGGAAAACTGTCAAAGAAGTGTTGATCCAGCATGTATTCATGCAAAAAGAGATCAACGTGGGACCATTGGAAGGACTTCCAAGACACAGACCACATTGTAAGTGCTTGTGTTTTGTATTTCAATGTTGCAAATAAGGTGATTGATATACATTTTTCTGCCTTGCACAGATTTGTACCCATCCAATCTTCAGGAGTGGGAGCCTGCACAATGCTTGACGGGGTTCTTGAATGTCGTACATGGTGAGGTGGGGGAACTTCAATATGAAGGTCGTGCACCAAGTGATCTCGCAAGAAGTAGAACATATTTCTATGACTCATTTTATACCTTGCCCACTCAATCGAGTCGACATGGAAAGTTGGAACGTATTCCGTTGCCCGCACTTGATAGTCCTGAGTGGCCATTGCTTGACACAGAAGTGATAGAGTCATACAGGACCAAAATGTTTAATGATATTAAATGTGCTATGAAGCCTAGCATTGGTGCAAGAAATGTGCACTTAAGTTTGTTTGTTCCAATTGCATGCTTTGTTCATTTATTTTCTGATTGTAAACAATTGAGAAAAACTAGAACAACTTTTGTGTGCAAAGATGTAGATGAAGCCTGGCTTGATCATTTGTTTGACAAAGGTTGGAGAGTGAAATCATCAAAGGGAGATGATTTGATCGAATGTCGATTGAACACCTCCGACATTGCATTTCGGTGAGTGTTAAAACATTATAATGTATTTTTGTGAAACAGTTACAACGCTTATTTGATTATACTCGGAAAATTATCCTAATGATATTTTGGAATCAGATACTATATTGCCAGGCAAATTTACTTATAGAAGGTGGCGATGGATCAACAACAACTGGGAAAGCATGGACCAAGATACAAGAGATGGCAGCCACTCTTGCTTGATAGATATAGTTATGATTCGACAGGGTCACCCATCTTTGACATTGGAAGTGGAAGAGAATTGGACTCTCGAATATGTTAGGAAGGAATTAGAAGTAGCTATTCAGAATCCTCCAGATCAATTTTGCTTCAAGCTCGATGGTCGAAAGCTAAGTAAAAGAAGAGAGCATCAGATCATTTGTAAAGATGTTGCAGCCCCACATGAATTGGAGGCACTAGAAGATATATGATGTGACCATGTATACGGTGACAATGTATTTTCCATATGCAATAAACTTATCTATTCAGAACATTGCTTTTGTAATGCTTTATTGTTTAAAACAATGTAATGAAGGCAAGAATTCCCCAATTGAATTTTTATGTACACAAAAAAGGCTTAAAGTAAGAAAGCAAGCAGTGAAGGAACACAGTAGCAAATTTGATCCTCTTATTTTCAAATGATAAGTGTATTTACAATTGATGTTCTCTCTCCAGTACATGTATAGCTGCATATTTACAAACGTACATTTGTTGGAAGAAGGAAAAAACTATTTATTACTGGAACCCATAGGTATCGGCTTCAGGATGGAGCCAGGGCTCTTCTCCCAAGTATGGAGCCCATGTAAGAGGCTCAGGGGGGCCTATCCCCCCTCGTGGATTGGGCGGGATGAAGTCCACTAGCCCGTCTGGAGGCATAACTTCAGCGACCTCGATCAATTTCGCAATCGTTTCCTCTCTAAACGTTTGGACGTCTAGGTCCACGTAGCGAGACATTGATGGAAACTGCCATCACAATTCATCAAGGCATAAATAAGATCAACATGACAATATATAAGAAGATAAACAAGAGCACAAATGCATATGGGAGCTGAAAATGCTTACATCCTCTGAAGGGAGCTGAAAAATGCTTCGTAGCAGCAACATTGCATTAAGTGCAACCCTCCACCCACAGCTGTAGCCATCTTCTTGTTTGGGGAGCTGAAAAATGCTTAAGTGCAACCCTCCACCCACAGCTGTAGCCATCTTCTTGTTTGGGGACACTAACCCTTCGGATGGTCGATCGATCTAGGGTGTCGATGTCCATGCTGAGGCTCTCGTAAGCTGCCATTAGTTTCCTGACTCCACTGTAAACAGAGACCAATCATTATCCTGATCAATCCGGACTTCTAACTCAAACAATAATATGTATCTTAATGATTTTTACTTACAGCAAAACATTTCCATGGACACCAGATGTCGAATTTGCAAGGTAAATGACATTTTCTTGCACGTCGACTAGTAGAAGACTCCAATGGGAACTGCACAATAGAATTCTATTAGTTTCAATCCAAAGGAAGCACTATATAACTCGTGTACGGTGATTCCTATAAACATCATGCGAGAGAGAGAGAGAGAGAGAGAGAGAGAGAGAGAGAGAGAGAGAGAGAGAGAAACTCACTTTTCATGATATACCAAAAAAAATACTCGGGCATCGTCCAGCTGGACCTCCCGAAACCAGTTCAGCACATCGAGGTACGGAACTGACTCTACTAGCAACAGTGTTGAGACCAGTGAATCAATCTGGAACACTCGTTGCTGTACATCCTCGGGCAATAGCGAAATAACAAAACTTCACAAGGAAACATATCAAGAGTGAGGCATCAACTTTAAGAGCCAAGAATGAAAAATTGTGGGAGGACAGAGAAAAGAGTATACCTTAAAACACATCTGAGCACTTTGTCGTTGACTTCAGTTTTGGGATCAAACAAAATGTTGATTTCTTCAGCATGAATCGGGAAATAACATCTATGCCCTCTAATATTAAAGGGTACATAGAACTCCGGCAACAAAAATTGCAGCGCCTCCTGATTCATGGCGTGGAGTGCGCGAACATTTTCCCTTTTTGTTTGCAATGCAAGCATTGCAGCTTGATGTTCCCTTTGAGCGCTTGTCATTAAATTTGCCCGAGTCTGATGCTCATGATCTGGACCTCCCTCGGTCACCTCTTCAATTCTCACTTTTTGTACAGGACGGACATCCAAAATTTGTAACATTCGTTCATCAGTAAACGTAACTGGTCTAAGTAATTTATCGTATCTGAAACGAAGGGCTACTAGGCTGAAAAAATCTTTGTTCATTACTGTCACCCTGTGTGCGTGGGCAGCAAGAACGTAACTATCCAAAAAAAATTCGATCATCCAATCTTCTGTGGCCTCTTGCAAGCAAAACAAGGCCGATGCCTTCCACCTAAACAAAATTCCATTCTGCTCACAAATTCTCCTGGCAAGCCTCTGGAAAGGCAATCTGGGAATAGCAGCTGTCGGGTGCTTCATAAACTTTTTGATTTCTCGCAGGGCTGCCAAATGCTCTGCGAAACGCCTTAGTCTAGGCTGCGTTTTGGACAATCGGGAAGGACTGCTTGATTTCCTTGATCTTGAGGCTTTCAGAACGCCCATCTTCTTCCCAGTAGATGAGGGAACTGCATTGTCAATGGGTCTAGCTGTATGCCTTACACGAGCCATCTGAAAACGCAAGAAAAAGCAGAAAACTTTGCTATTCAGTAGTACACGATTAACAATTCACCATAAAGCGAGAGAGGGGGGCCAAGAAAGCAATATGCACTTCCTCGCGTTATGGTGAATCCATTCACCATAACGAGAGATGAAGGCCCACAGAAACACAATAATCCTTCTCGCATTATGGTGAATTCATTGACACCAATAAGAGGCGGATTATCCTGCATTCTTTGAGCTTCGATCTTGCGTTATAGTGATTTGATTCACTATAACGCGAGACTAAGAGCCAGTCAAAGCAAAACAATCCTCCTCGCGTTATAGTGAATCGATCTACTACAACGGGAGGAGGGTTCTCCCGAATCTCTTACCATTCCGTCTTGCAGTTTGGTGATCCGATTCACCATAACACATAGAGCAGTATTGAGATTCTAATGACTCGTCGTCTGCTTTACGAATTGAATCACCATGACAGAGGGCAAACAGTCGAAGAGAAAACAATGGCAGAGGGCAAACAGTCGAAGGAAAAACAAAACAATCAAGTATTATACAAGAAACTCACAAAACAATCAAGTAATACACTTTCATCACATTCTATGAGTGGGAATGGATGGAGACTGTCGTGTAGGAGGTGATTTAATTGACACCAATAAGAGGTGGATTATCGTGAATCCTTTTCCCCTTGGTCATGCGTTATGGTGAATCGATTCACCATAACGCGAGTCTAAGGGCCAATCAAAGCAAAACAATCCTCCTCGCATTATAGTGATTCGATTTTCGCGAATCTCTTACGTTTGCCTTCTGCCATGGTGATTCGATCCACCATAAGACATGGAGATTATTGAGATTCTAATGGCCCGTCGTGTGCTTTAAGGTGAATCGAATCACCACGGTAGAAGGCAAACAGTCGAAGAAGAAACAATGGCACAGGGCAAACAGTCGAAGAAAAAACAAAACAAACAAGCAATATACAAGAAACCTACAAAATAATCAAGTAGTATACAAAAACTTACATTTCTTGCGTGCGAATGGATGGAGACTGTCGTGCAGGAGGTGGAAAGTCGGTTCAGTACTGTGGCGGTAGTCGGAAGTCACCTGGAGGCAAGCAGGAGGACGGACAAGGCAAAATCGATAAGAGGACGAAAAGGTGGCGTGATTAACGGCTTTGATTAGTCTTTAGAGCGAACACACGTGCTGGCGGGCTACCAGGGCGACTAGGCGGCGCTGACGTCTCGCATAGCATTAAAAAGGGCTTTGATTAAACTTTATAGCTCGTACACGTGCTAGGTACACAGCGGGCTGCCACGTGGCATTCATGGAATGGCGGGTGAAAACGCGGCGCTGACGTGTCGCGTAGCATTAAAAACGGATTTTCTAGGATACTCATCTCATTTATTGCCTCTCTTGGAGTTCGTATTCTCATTTATCTCCCCACCAACGGCCTTCATCTCCATCAACGACTGACTATCTCCTCCAACCCTCCATCAATCATCCTCCTGTATCCAACGTCAAAGACAAACCTCCAACCTCCTTCATCTCCATCTCCTGCGACGATTGTATACAATTCGTTTTCCTGGTATTTTTATCTCTTTTGTGCTTCCTTCTTCTTTTGTTATTTCGTTGTTTTGGTTTCAGTCGTGGAGAACTTCTTGCTTTGTCTTTTCATCGCGTTAAGGTGAATTGAAAACCTATGACTCCTCGCCTTATGGTGAATTGACTGCGAAGAAGAGTATTTTAATTCGTTTGACACCTCCTCTCTCAGTATGGGTACTGGAGAACTATCTTTATTTTTAATTCACCATAACGTCAGAGGCGTTGCCAAAGCCAAAGGATGATAAAGTCGTCATGTTGCGGTGAATCAATTCACCATAACGCGAGCGAAGGTCCCATAGGAAGCACAATATTCCTCCTCGCATTATGGTGAATCGATTCACCATAACGCGAGAAGAGGTCCTTGACTTAGCTGCAATTTTATTTGCGTTAGGGAAAATAGATTCACTACAACGCGAGGAGGAATACCTGGATTCCTCTGGCATCTCCTCTTGCGTTATGTTGAATCCATTTACACCACACAAAGATTTGTTGTTTAAGATCAGCTGTCTCTTGATTCATTGCCTGAACTAATATTTTCCATGTCTTATCTACAGACTTGAATTCAGCCATGGCGCAAGTTCAAGTCGAATTTGATGTGGACGAAGAGATTAAAGAAACACCTGCAACTCTATTATATGACTTCCTCTACAAATGTTGACATCATGATTTGCACCCTGCAATTTCGTTGATGTTCAATTGCGATTTTTCTCTGGAGGATACATTGTCTAGCCATCATGGATACTTCGAAGAGGCAAAGCAAGAGTTTGATGAGCTCACAAATGAAGAACCAATGATGATTGATGGGAAAAGTCACATTCATTTTAATCTCAAGGTGTCGCCGGAGAAGAAGCAGAGGTTAAACAGGGATTGGCACAAGGTGCCATGTGATAAGAAGAGAGCTTTGCTATGCCCTTTTCACAAAAGAAAATGCCGCTTGATGGAATACTCTTACGCCTTCTTATGCTTCTTGCACATGAACGTGCAATTAACAGATGAAGAATGTACAGAGCCGCATGCAACAAATGAAAGTGAAGACACGATTTCTCGTCAGGCTAGTCCCACCGTTGAGGATGTTGCTGAAGAGGAGGACACTCCTCATGTGATTGAGGAGTTCAATGTTGAAGAAGAGAGGAAGCTCAGTTCGGTGGTTGATATTGAGGCAGTTAGAGAACAAAACAGTGTTGTAGGTCAGCTTGTGATTGAATCAGATGACTCCTCCCCCATTCCAACGCCATTACTCCCCTCCTACCAAGTAGGAGATTCAGAGTATATATTGCTGACAGACATACAACATGTATTTAACTTAAGGGAGGACCATTGCATAGCTTTCATAGCCCAAAATCTGGAGGTCGATGACAATTTTGTAGATGATGATGGGATAGACAAGTACTTACTAGTGGATAGCCATGTGAAAGACACCGAGTTACTATCTGCTGCAGCAACACTAAAGATGATCTATGCTGATGCCCTTAGATATGAAGGAAAAGATGCCACAGAGGAAGAGCTACAAGAAGCAAGGGACAGACTGAATATCACCAACATGGGAGGGTGTAGGGATATGCCAAATAAGTCAGCGGAAACCGTTCCTAGTTCGAGCACTAATTTATGGCAAGACGCCTTGCTTGAAGCAGATGAGAACCAAGAGGTTAGTTTTTTTTTGTTGTGGATTTGGCTTTATCAACTTTGTCCTGAAATGTTTGGTGATGTTGTTTCTGGCTAATGCTCCTTTATTTTTTCAGTTGGAAATATATGAAGACACATTCCTCAAACGTGCTTCAGGCAAGCGTATGGCGGGATTGGGCCACGATTCGACACTAGGAACATATATACACCGCCTAAAATTTCCTCAAATTGTGATATTTCACGCTAGCTACTCCAAGGACAATGCCAGTTTTCCTCTGATGGTGATAAAGACTTTATCCAGGTATTTAGGTGGCTATCACTTAAGGATGAATGCAAACAAGGCAATACTTCTGGAGCGGCAAGCAGCTGTTCGAATTTTTGGAGAGGGACCTGGAGTATATTCGTTAAGATGTAAATATTATTTAACATATGCTGCTTACGGGTTGGCATGTGGAATCACAGATCCTAATCTGTTGAGTGATTGCGGGAAAAAGCATCTTCTTAGAACAGCAAGGCCAAAGGTCCCTGTTGTGCCATTGATAGAGGATGAAGAAGATGATGCAGAAACGTCAACAAAAAAGGCTCGGCTGGGGGAAGTCTCTGCTCCAGATTAACAAATTTAGATTGTTCCAGTTGCTAAGAAGTTTTGTCATATTTCTCAATACTCTTCTTGTTTACCATTACAAACTATGAAATGTATGTATATTGGAAACATTTATATGGGACATAGATGAAAGCTCTTGTTCTTTTAAAATCTTTCACAGTTACATCATTGTTTTACAATATATATTTCAATGATCAATTTTCTTCCACACTCTGCCCTGTCTTTGTCGTTGTCTTAGCCATTCAGCATGATTCTGCTTTCCCTGTGAGGAGACATATATTGAACGTCTCCGTTCAGCCTGAACCTTTCTTATTGCACATGACACAGCTAATTCAGCATGTTTGATCTTCACACGAGCCCTCACTTGAATCCGCCTATACCACCACTGACATAGTTGCTTCATGGGATTACTTTTCTTTATTCCTCCTCCATGTTGAGTGGCCCTTTGTTGATAGGCACAACGTGCTTGCCAATGAGATCTTTCCATGCCTTGGGTAGACCAAATCCCAAGGCTTCCAAACTCTTCCGCAAAAAAGGTTCCATGTGCATGCAAAATGTGCTACAAATGCTCAACAACAACAAGACATTTAGTATCGTACAATATTTTTTGAACAACAAAAAATACTCAAAGCTGTAGGTTTTCAAGTAATAACCATGTATTGTGTCAAGTTTGTCGCACCCCATGCCTTTTCATAGCTAGTGTAGAACTCTGTCACAACTGCCTCAAATTTCTCAACATCCCCATCTTCAAACCTTGCTTTTTGCAACAAAGGTGCTAGGCGATCAAGTGCCAACCACGCTTTGGCCTTTGCCACCCTTGCTTGTCCTAAAGAGCCTCGATCAGGTACAGCTGCATGAAGCTTCCTCCACACCTCAAAATCTGTACCCAGATGACCTCTCTGGGTATGATTAGATAAGAACTTTCTGGCTTTTGCACCTCCAAAACATGGTTTGCTAGGAACATTTTCGGTCTTCCCTGATCTTCTCAAGTCGTTCTCAATCTTCACTTGACCACAATGTAAACCTGCATCTGAAAGCACTTGCTCTATTTTTTTAATAGTTCTTTCACTCTCTACTGCTGGTTTCATATTCCATGAAAATTCGATGTACATGTAGACTAGTTTCTCAATTATTCTAACCAGCGCATGCAAAACACAAATATGAACTCTGATCAAAGGGATAGGAAGAATTGGATCCCAATTAGGATCCACTCCTGGAGCATCACGATTTGGGGGTTTACGCCTATTATTGATTGCATTTAGGCATTTCCATTCTCTCTCTTTTCCTCCTTTGGAGACACCTCGTTCGGTCATACAATACAGGCAAGGATACTTGGCCATTGCTCCTTGGGAAATACCAAACATGCATTTCAAGGTTTTAAGATCTGCAGCCAGGTGCCATTCAACCTCATATTCACCATATCCTTCTACATAAAGCTTTTCGCCATTTGGATAGTGGAAGGAAGCTCAGTCTGGTTGAAGTACCACTTCAGAATTTCATGGGTCTCTGTTGGAACCTGTTAACAACAACTGTTAGATTGTCTACAACATCATAACAAGAGGATAGCAACATAATATTCTTTATTTGAAAATGGATAGCACGTCACCTCAAATGCAGCCAGCCACCAAATCTCATTTTCGGATTGTACACTAAAGTGCTTCTCATCAGCATTACTGATACTTGCATCCAAAGCTCTATTCATTAAAGTAATGCTAACCCTTTCCAGCTTCTATCCTTTGATCACCTCACTCTCATCAAGTTTCAAAACAAATTTCAGCCTTCCATTGCACTCATGTACACTGATGTCATAAAATTTCACCATAGCCATTTGTAATTTCCGAACATCCATGATGAAATTGTTGAACTCTGTAAGCTCTATAATTTTCTGTTCCCCGCTCTTTTTAGTCACTGTCAATGTGCTAGACACATGACAAGGCTCTCCAACAAGTTCGACCATTCCCAAGTTGAGAATATTTCGAGCTTTGTTTACGTGAAATGGTTTTGGAATGGGAATTACTGTTTTTTTTCCAAGCTTGCAATTGAAACCCTCTTTAACTTTATTAAACAACATCCTGTAAGACTTTGTGCTTATACCAGCCATGTCACATATACCTTGTGCATTTTGCAGGCGTGAATGCTTCACTCACCTCCTGCAAGGATTGCTTTGCTATGTCTGATCGAAGTCTTGCAAACTTAGGATGCTGTATTGCTGACTCCACAAAGTCTTTTGTCAGAACTTTGCCAAATATATCAGAACCTTGCTCTTTTGGACCCACAACATCTGTGACCATCCTGAAACGATAGCTATTTCAGTCCACCATTCATCTAACTATACCACCCCCACACCCAATCCCCCATCTCCAAAAAAGGAACTAAAGATGAAAATGAAAGTGAGTGCTCAAAGAAATTTAAGCTCAAAGAAATTATAGATCCCAATACCTGCAAGCTTTTACACGACGCTTCCATTGGCCACCTCCAACATTGAGTTCTTCCAATGGTTTGATCTGTCTCTTGCGTAATCGAGCACCCAATGGCGTGTCTTTCAAATATTGCAATTTTCTGTTGAACTTTTCAAGTTGTTTTCGAAGGTGTGCATTCTCACTCTCCAATGTGAAATTGTTGATTTCTCGAACTGCCAAAATTTCATTCTTCTTCTTAATAGTGTCCTGCATCTTACAAATAGTCTACTGCAAATGATCAAACTCTTTTTGTAACCCAGCACAAACTTTTGCTTTGTCCTCGTTTGAAGCTTGCAAAGCTGTTGTGATCGATGCCAAGTAAAAATTCGCACCTTCAAGCATTTTTATCCTGGCATCTCTATCACTCAAATGTCTTTCAAAGATACTTTGACATTGGCCAAACAGTCTTTTGCAATACCCAAGCAATCCATTTTCACCCTCACACACAAACTTGAAGAAACTTATCAACCCAAAGAATGATGGAGATTGAGAGGAGGTTGGATCTGGTGGGTAAATACTACCATCCAACCAAAGGTCCATATTTTTCTTTCCTTCATTTCGAAGCTCAGTAATGCGGGCTTCGCATGCTGGCCTGGACCAATTTCTCTTACAGCAGCAGGGAGCATAATCGGGTTCTACTTGGAAGTGGATGTCCACCTTTTTCCTCTTTTGCTGCACAGGTTCCATTGCATTGTTCTGTGCTTTAACAACACCAAAAAGCATCATGAACTCACACTTTAACAAAAAAAAACCAAAGATATTACACTTATCTCCCGTGAAGAAGATTGCTTCATTAAAACCAAAAGACAACATCACTAAATAATACCTCCTTGTCCATCAAACAAACTTGTTGGTATCCTGGATGAACCAAAATGTACAGAGTACTTGTAAGCACAACCCTCACTTGAAAAAGGTAAGAAATGGGATTGTTATTCATGCACAAGCAGGTATGGCGCATGAAGAACAAATACTTTTCCATCCTTTTTCAAAACTTGCCGCCTTGAGAAGAAGAGAAAATCAAAAACCTCCCGCTCAAAAAAATTCGGATTTGGAGTGGTTGTGGTTGTGCAATCGGGAAGACAATGAGGGAGACAATGCAAGATGATGGGTTGCAGGAACGAAGTTTGGTTCAAGTTTGGTTAGCAGAGTTGGCTTCGTTACATTCAAAAGTGTAATGAAGAAAGAGAGTGGTGTCTTTTTTCAATAAAATAAGGCACCATAGTGGGAATAAAAAACTATACTCAAGATGCATTGTTTTGAATTAAAAAACACCCTACATGTCAATTAATGGAATAAAGAACTCAAAAATGATGCACGTGCCCTCCAATATTATATGTGGATTTATTGGCTTGCTTTGTCCACATCACCATCCCAAGGGATCTCTTACAAGGCCCCTTTTTGAGTCCAAATTTTCCCTAATGCATGGAGTTGTGTACAGCGGTCCGCACAGACCAGATAGCAGAGGTATATGCTTGTTACCCTCTTTTGAATTCTGTTTCCGTAGATGAAACAATAAATGATGTTTGCGTAGACAAACAAGAAAAACAAAATAACCTTGGACGAGACCCACTGTTTGAAAACCCTGTTTGGCATGCATGTGATTCAAACAAGAAAAAATCTAAGGTGAATGAGACATTAAAGAAAAAGTACGTAGATACTTTAACGAATTTATTAGAGGAATTTCAGGATGTTTTTCTTGATGATTTACTAGATGGTTTACCACCATCTAGGGAAGTAGACCATGGCATCGAAGTTATGCCAGGATCAAAACCTATAAGCAAACCTGCTTATAGATTAAGCCACTCCGAGGCACAGGAGGTGGAAAAACAATTAACGAAATATTTGAACAAAGGCTTTATTCGGCCTAGTTCAAGTCCGTGGGCATCGCCTATTCTTCTGGTAAAGAAGAAAGACGGATCTATGCGGATGTGCATAGACTATAGGGCTCTTAATCAGATAACGATTAAGAACAAGTATCCGATGCCACGCATGGATGAGTTGTTTGATCAACTCTATGGATCGAGATACTTCACAAAAATAGACCTGAGATCTGGGTATCATCAGGTTAGAATAAAAGCAGAAGATGTGGCGAAGACAGCATTTAGGACCCGTTTCGGGCATTTTGAGTTTTTGGTTATGCCATTTGGGCTAACCAATGCTCCAGCGACGTTTATGACGCTGATGGACAGTATTTTATGTCCATATCTGGGAAAATTCGTAGTAGTTTTCTTAGATGATATTCTTGTGTACAGTAAGACACAGAAAGAGGGTGGTTGCAAGATCAGGGTGCCCAGTTTTGTCCACTCAGGTACCCTGTAAACAGTAAAAAATCAGGCATTTGTTTACTTTTAGTGGCTAACCTCTCCTAGTAAATGAAGGAATTTCGTTTCAAGTTCTTTTGTTGGAACATCATATTCAAAGTTGGAAATATAGTTGCATAATTTGATTAAGCATTAGATAGTCAAAAGTCCTCATTTTCTTAGGTACAAAGTCAATGTATACACCCTGTCCCAAATTTGAACTGATTCCATAAAATGTTAATATCTTTTACATATAAACTCATATGAGATTCCCACCTTGTACCTTAGATCTTCACATAATATGGAGCTTAACTTGATTTTTTGAGAAAATTTTAAGATATTTGTCTATTTTCTTTAAATATTTCAAGGTCTTTAAAGTGTTATAATATACGCCACTTTTTGTACCCACAATAGCTACCACTTAAAATTCTCAATCTTGTAGATCAAAAGAGTGGGTAGATACTGAGACATTAGTAGAATGTGGTGGTAAGTAAAAATTACAAATCCAATGGTTGGATTTTTAATGATCTCTTTTTCAAAATTCTTCCAGACTATCAGAAGGCCTGCAAATATTAATAATCTAATTAGTAAAATTACATTTTTGATGTGAATCATCTAAAACCTATAGAGACTAGTGTACTTGTAATGGTGCATCTATGGAAAAATAAATTGGATCACTCTAAGTATAGAAAGATCATTTGTTTATCATTTCATCATATTTTTGATTAATTTTAATTAATTAGACTAATTTATATTAATTTAAGTTATATTGGGTTAATTTAAGGGTAAGCGTATTTTCTATTATTTGCTTGATCTCATTTTAAGTACCTTGCCCCCCAAAATTTTCTCTCCAAGCATTGTCCCAGTCCAGCATAAACTGGATAAAACTGGACACCCTGATCTTGCAACAACCCAAGAACACATAGAGCATTTGCGTCTAGTGTTCAAGTTGTTGCGAGAGCACAAATTATTTGCAAAGAAAAGCAAATGTGAATTTTTTGAAACAGAAATTCACTACCTTGGCCATATTATATCCGCCGATGGTACGCGGATGGAGCCAGAAAAAGTAGAGGCTATTCTTAAATGGCCAGCGCGCTGAAGAATCTCGAGGAACTGCAGATTTTTCTTGGCATGTCGGGGTTCTACCGATAGTATGTGAAGGACTACGTGAAGATCGCAGTCCCGTTGACTGACCAGTTACGGTCAAAAACGAAAAACATTAGTTGGGGGGACGCCGAACCTCCGCCGAACAGAAGAGCTTTGACAAGCTCAAGGTGACCGTAGAGCAGCTGCACCTGTTTTGACAATTGTCGATCCAAATGAGCCGTTTGTTTTAGAAACAGACGCTAGTAATGAGGACATTGGGGCCGTACTTATGCAAAAGGGACGCCCAATTGCATTTGAGAGTAAAAAGTTAGATCATGCGCAGCGTAACTACTCGACTTACGAGCGAGAGTTACTAGCGATAGTTCACGCACTGAAAAAGTGGAGACACTATTTATATGGTTCTACTTTTGAGGTCCGAATGGACCATGAAAGTCTGAAATGGCTTTCAAGTCAAAATGAACTGAAGGGTAGAAAAGCTCGGTGGACGGAGATTCTACAGGAGTTTGACCTTCAGATACGTTACCAGAAAGGTAAGTATAACATGGTGGCAGATACACTTAGTCGCATGCCACAGATTAATGAACTTAGTTTCACAGTCTTCAAGAATGATTTCTTGGAGTCCCTACGTGGTTTATGTGAGCACGATCCATCTTTTACAGAGGTCTGGCGCGCTGTACGCGTACACACTTCTTCATAGACGCGACCACCTCCCTCGTTGGCACGTATTGCTAGTCCGGAGAGACTGGCCGACGAAGGTGCAACGGGAAGGGAAGCGAGAGTTAGTCCGGAGAGACTAGCCGTGTCTTCTGGGTATAGTTTGGAACCGGAGAGTTCTGACGTAGGCCCTTCATCACCTTTGACTGCCACGGCTTCAAAGGGGAGTGATAAACTTCGTCGGGGGGAGAAATATGCTAATTACTCCATTGACGACGGGTACTTACTCTACAAGGGTAGAATATGTGTACCAACTATTGGTGACTTTCGGGCCCAAATTCTTAAAGAAAGTCATGATAGTCCAAGTGCGGGTCATCCCAGGATTCAGAAGACCTATGCACTAGTAAAAAGACAGTTTTATTGGCCTAGTTTGTTTAAGGACGTCCAGACTTATGTGCTGAAATGCAATAAGTGCCAGGTCAATAAACATGAACGTCTTAAGGTTGGAGGACTACTCCATCCGCTGGAGATTCCTCAAGGGAAATGGGAAAGCATTTCCATGGATTTCATTACTGGTTTACCCAAGACGAGTCGAGGGAATGACTCGGTGTGGGTGGTAGTGGACAGGTTAACTAAAATGGCAAAGTTTATTACCACGAAGAAAACTGTTAAAACGCCAGAGTTGGCAAAACTCTTTATTGAATATCTCTACAAGCTATATGGCCTGCCCGCAGATATAGTGTCGGATAGAGATAGAAAGTTCAACAGTCATTTTTGGAGGGAAGTCTTCAAAAAGCTGGATACTACTCTGAGTATGAGTACGGCAGATCATCCGGAGTCTGATGGTCAAACTGAAAGAGTTAACCAAATTCTAGAGGATATGTTGCGTTCTTATGTTAGTAAGAAGCAATCTAATTGGGAAGAGTACTTACCCTTACTTACCCTTACTTACCCTTACTGGAGTTTGCCTATAACAGCTCCAAACACTCAGCGCGACTGGATTTACACCATTCATGTTAATGTATGGATTCCAGCCGAGATCTCCAATGGCTGTAGGCCTAGAAAAGGAGAAGATTCAATCTGTCAAGGATTTCCTTGAAGATATGAATGATATGCTCAGAGCCGCACGTGAGAGCATTCGTAGCGCTCAAGATCACGCTAAAACTTATGCGGATAAAGGACGAAGAAAGGTGACCTTTGCAGAAGGTGACTTTGTATTCCTCAAAGTTCCTGCGCAGTCAGAAACCATGAAAACGGGAAAGTGTGATAAACTTTCTCCGAGATATTGTGGTCCTTTTAAAATCCTTAAAAAGATTGGGGACGTAGCATATAAACTTGAGTTACCGGAGAGTTCTCAAGTCCATCCTGTCTTCCATGTCAGTAAACTGAAGAAATCAGTTCACGGGTTAGAGAACGCAGTTTCTCCAGAGATTTTGGTGGACTTGATAGAGCCACCAAAGATACCATATGAACCTGAAAAGATTCTACAGTATCGTGATAGACAGACCCGACATAAAGTGTACCAGGAGGTACTTGTTAAATGGACAGATAGGGATGAGGAGGTAGCTACCTGGGAACGCCGTAGTGCAATTTCCAAAAGGTTTCCCCAGTTTGTTTTCGAGGACGAAAACTCTTCTTAAGGGGGGGTAATGTCACGTAGGCTGTAATGCCTATGACCGACGGCAGACCGGATGGCCATATCCGGGGTTCAGTGGGAGAGGACGCCCATGCGGAGTCATGGGCAGCCAGGCTAGTGTGGACGGCAGGCCACACACTATATAGCCTCAGGGATGAGGGGCAATCCTCATTCTTCCTCTATGGCTGGGTGGTGAGCCAGAGGCCGTCCCCTCTTGTGGTAACGCCCGTAGGGGCGTTACGGATATCTAACAGTCAATGTGTCTGACCTGTCAGAAAGTCAAGACCAAGAGAGTAAAAATGCCTGGGAAGCTACATCCATTAGACATCCCCCAGATGAAGTGGGACAGATGAAGTGGGAATGTATCAGTATGGATTTTATTACTGGATTACCTTCAAGGCAATCAGGTTACAACTCCATCTTCGTGGTAGTTGATAGACTAACCAAAGTTGCCCATCTAATTCCAGTAAAAGAAACCTACACTACTGCAGTGGATGGGGCTAGAGTGTTCCTCAAGGAAATCTTCAAATTGCATGGCCTATCCAAGAGAATAGGAAGTGATTGAGATTCCAATTTCACGTCAAGATTCTGGACTGCATTTTTTGAAGCAGTAGGAACTTTCTTGAATCTCAGCACAGCTTACCACCCCCGATGGTCAATCAGAAAGGGTAAACCAAGTAATCGAAGATATACTTCGGTCATGCTGTGGTGGCAGGGAACCCAAGAAGTGGCTAAGTTATCTGCACCTAGTCGAGATCGCCTACAATGCTTCTTATCACCGAAGTATTGGGATGAGCCCTTTCAAAGCTCTGTATGGACAAGATTATTTAACTCCATTAACTTGGTCCAACCCATTGATTAGGGTCGAGATGTCGAGACAGATGCTTGACGACATGGAGCAGCAGATGCAGTCAATTTGCAAAGATATAAAAGCTGCCCAGGATAGACAAAAGCAGTATGTAGAGATAAGAAGAGGTCAGACAAAAAATTCAAAGAAGTAGATATGGTCTTCATTCGAGTACACCCCAAAAGATGTTCTCTATCTCTTGGGAAGTACAAGAAGTTATCCCCCAGATATTGTGGGCCATATCTGATTACAAAGAAAGTAGGTGACTTAGCCTACGAGCTTCTTCTATCTCCTCATCCCAAAGTACATAATGTATTTCATGTCAGCCTTCTTAAAAAGTATATACCAAGCCCGAATCATGTGCTTGATGATGAAATCTTAACTTCTTCAACCCAAGGGTAGATGGAACTCCAACCTGAAGAAATCCTTGATGTTCGAGAAAAGGTTCTCAGGAATAGAATTCTGAGAGAATTATTGGTTAAATGGAAGTTTTATCCTTTTGAAGATGCCATCTGGGAGAAAGAAGCCGAACTGTGCAGGATTACCCCCAAATTGCAAGATGAGGACAACTTGCATTTTTTCAAGTGGGAGAGAATGTAAGATTCCTCCCCAGGCCCTCAAGATGTCCAATATCTTCCCCCTGTATAATCAATTCCCTCTTCAGAATAATAAAAGATCTTGTTTCTACCTATTTTGGCTTAGAGAGAGAAAATGTTCTAGAGAAAGGTTATTCAGATTTTAGATATTTTTGGATGGAAAAATATATCTTCTTGTTAAAATAAATTCCCCTGAAACTGAAGTTCAAAAAGATTTTCAGAAGGTGCATAAAAAAAATATATAATCTGCTCAAAAGGCCTTATCCTAAGGGTCCATATTTTTTAAAAATTTTAAATTAAGATTCTGAGGAGCCAATCAGATTCATCCAAATGTATGGAGGAGATAAATTGAAGAAATAAATAAAATCCTCCCAAAAATGAGTAAATAATCACATAAGATGAAGAGTGGACTAAGGACCAAAGGAAATACAAACAAAAATGAAATTTTGACACCTCAAGAGTGGGGATTCCCCCTCATGAAGGAGGCACCTATTTCACATGTGTGGTGGAGTTTTAAATTCTCAAATATTGAGATATCTCCTCTCTCCTCTCTTCTAGTTCAAGTGTAGTTCCAAAAAGTAAGCTAAACTGATTAAAAAATGGTCAAAATTTGACCAAACTGATCTGGAAATTTCTAGGATTAGTTTGCTTGGTTAGAAGCTCACTTTTTCCTATAAATAGAAGCCTCCCCCTTTGTAGAAGCTTAATAGTGTTTTATGCACTGTTACTCTACTCCACCCCAGAGCCAAAAACAGGGAATTTATTGATATTTAATTAGTTTTTGACCTTTCCCTCTTCAAAACAATTGGTGGCCACTCTTGTTGCAAAAAAGAGTAGATCCCTCAAACCATCAAGCCAAAGGAAAGCTCATAGAAATTCAAGTAAGCTAGAAATTCTACTTTTTCTTTATTCCTTTTAATGGTTTTCTAATTTTTGTTTTCTTTAAAATAAAAAAATGATGTTATGCCTTGTTGGAAAGGCTTTCCCCCTCTCTTCATTCTTAAATTTAGCCTTTCTTTATCCTAGATAAGTAATCAAATTGTTAGAATTAAACTTTTTATATTGTTTCTCTTTTAAAAGTGGAATTTGATTAGTTTAGAATGCTTTAAACCATTTGGGATAATTTTTAAGTAACTTGAGGATAGAAAAAATTGAAAAATGGTCAGCCATACAAAGGAGGTTATAGCAAAGTTTTCTTAAATTTTTTGAAATAAGTTTTATCTTTTATTATTCAGAAAGAGTAATCTCCATCGTTTGTGTATTCTAAAAGTGTTATTTTTATTCTACGCATAGAAAAATGCATATTATAAATATTTTTATTATAAAAGTGTTATTTCCATTAGAATTAATGTCTATGCATAGAAAGATGCATATTGGAGATTTTTTTTTTAATTCTAAAAGTGTTACTTTCATCAAAATTGATTTTTATGCAAAAATAGATGCATAAAAGAATTTTTTTAATTATAAAAGTGTTACTTTCATTAAACCACCCCACCACTTATAAAGTTTCATAAGCATCAATGCCGGTTGGGTGGGATGGTGTGTTGCCATCCACCATTTTTCACATAGTGCCCAAAGGGTCCCCTACAAGAAAAATAGCGGGTTTGGGTGGGGCATCATTATCATACAGCGTTCGATGGTGGTGAAACTTTGCAAGTGGGTCTTTGGGGCTGCTACCCCACCACTCGCAAAGTTTCATCACAATCGGACACTGGATGGGAAGGACAGTGTGTTGCCATCCGCTATCTTTCACAAAGTGCCCACAACCAAAGGGTCCCCTATGTGAAAAATAGCGGGTTTGGGTTGGGCATCATTATCATACGGTGTCTGATAGTGGTGAAACATTGCAAGAGAATCTATGGGCTGCTACCCCACCACTCAAAAAGTTTCACCACTGTCGGATGTTGGATGGACGGGATGGTCTATTGCCATCTACTTTTTTTGGACATAGTGCCCAAAGGGTCCCTTATGTGAAAAATAGCGGGTTTCGGTGTGGCATCATTATCATATGATGTCCGATAGTGATGAAACTTTGCAAGCAGGCCCACCGGGCTACTACTTGTAAAGTATCACCACCATCATGCCGCTTGGGGGCAGGATGTTGTGTTGCCATCCACTATTTTTCACATAGTGCCCAAAGGGTCTCCTACGTAAAAAAAAAATAGCAGGTTTGGGTGGGGCATCATTATCATATGGCATCCAAGTGGTGAAATGTTGTGAGCAAGTCCGTGGGATTGCTACCCTACCACTTGCAAAGTTTCATCACCACATCGAATGCCGGATGGGCGGGACGGTGTGTTGCTATCCACATAGTGCCCAACCAAAGGATCCCCTATGTGAAAAATAGCGGGTTTGGGTGGCACATCATTATCATACAGCGTCCAATGGTAGTCAAACTTTGCGAGTGGGTCTATGGGTCTGCTACCCCACCACTTGCAAAGTTGCATGATGCATCACCATCAGACTCCGGATGGGCAAGACGGTGTGTTGCCATCTGCTATTTTTCACGTGGCGCCCAAAGGGTCCCCTATGTGAAAAATAGTGAGTTTGGATGGGGCATCATTATGGTGAAACTTTACGAGAGGGTTCTTAGGGCTGCTACCCTGTCACTCACAAAGTTTCGGATGCTAGATGGGTGGGATGGTGTGTTTCCATCCGCTATTTTTGGACATAGTCCCCAAAGGGTTCCATCTATAAACAATAGCGGGTTTGGGTGGGGCATCATTATCATACGGCATGCGATGGTGGTGGTGAAACTTTGCGAGCATATTCGTGCGATTACTACCCCACTACTCACAAAGTTTCATCACCATCGGATGGTGGATGAGCGGGACGGTGTGTTGCTCTCCGCTATTTTACACATAGTGCCCAACCAAAGGGTCCCCTATGTGAAAAATAGTGGGTTTGGGTGGGGCATCATTATAATACGGCGTTGGATGGTGGTGAAACTTTACAAGTGGGTAACTTTACAAGCAGGTCTTTGGGGTTCCTACCCCACCACTCGCAAATTTTCATAACCATCGGCGGATGCCGTATGGGCCGGACGGTGTGTGGCCATCTGCTTATTTTGGACATAGTGCCCAAAGGGTCCCCTATGTGAAAAATAGTGGGTTTGGGTGGGGCATCCTTTTCATCCGATGTCCGATGGTGGTGAGACTTTGTAAAGCAGGTCCATGGGGCTGCCACCCCACCACTTGCAAAGATACACCACCATCAGATGCCGGATGGGCGGGATGGTGTTTTGCCATCTGCTATTTTTCACATAGTGCCCAAAGGGTCCCCTAATTGAAAAATAGTGGGTTTGTTTAGGGCATTATCATCATATGGTGTGCGATGGTGGTGAAACTTTGCAAGCGGGTCCGTGGGGTTTCTACCCCACCACTCACAAAGTTTCATTACCATCGGATTCCGGATGGGTAGAGCGGTGTGTTGCCATCCGCTATTTTTCACATAGTGCCCACCAACCAAAGGGTCCCCTATGTGAAAAATAGCAGGTTTGGATGAGGCATCATCTCATAAAGCATCTGATGGTGGTCAAAATTTATGAACGGGTCTATGGGGCTGCTACTTAACCACTCGCAAAGTTTTATCACCATTAGATGCCAGATAGGCGAGACGGTGTGTATTGCCATCCGCTATTTTTCACATAGCGCCCAAGGGGTCCCCGATGTGAAATATACCGGGTTTGGATGGGGCATCATTATCAACCGATGTTTGATGGTGGTGAAACTTTGTAAGAGGGTCCCTAGGGCTGCTACCCTGCCACTCGCAAAGTTTCATCACCATCAGACGCCGAATGGGCGGGATGGTGTGTTGCCATCCGCTATTTTTGGACATAGTGCCAAAAGAGTCCCGTATGTAAAAAATAGCGGGTTTGGATAGGGCATCATTATTATATGGTGTGGGATGGTGGTAAAAATTTGCGAGCAGGTCTTTGGGACTGCTACTCCACCAATTGCAAAGTTTTATCAGATGGGCGGGACGGTGTGTTACTCTGCTATTTTGCACATAGTGCCCAACCAAAGGGTCCCCTATGTCAAAAATAGCAAGTTTGGGTGGGGTATCATTGTCATACAACGTCCGATAAGGTGGTGAAACTTTGTGAGCGAGTATATGGGGCTGCTACCCCCCACTCTCAAAGTTTCACCACCATTGAATGCCGGATGGGCTGGACGGTGTGTGGCCATCCGCTTATTGTGGACATAGTGCCCAAAGGGCCCCTATGCAGAAAATAGCAGGTTTGGGTGTGGGGCATCATTTCCATTCGGGTGGTGGTGACACTTTGCAAGCAGGTCCACGGGGTTGCTACCCGGTGGTTGCTACCCCACCACTTTGCAAGCAGGTCCACGGGGTTGCTACCCCACCACTTGCAAAGTTTCACCACCATCAAATGCCGGATGGGCGGGATGGTGTGGTGCCATCCACTATTAGGTTCCAATGGGCCAATTGGATTAATCCAAGTGTTGGGATGAGATAAATCTAAAATAATAAAAGAAAATACCCAAAAATGAGTAAATTCTTACATAAGATGAAGAGTTGACTGAGTACAAGTTTTATTAGTTAAAAACTATGAGATATTACTAAAAAAATGAGATGTTTTGGAATAATGATACATTTTTGACACCTTGGTAAGGAGAGGGGGACTCTTGAGGTAGGTGCCTATTTCACACGTGTGGAAGGGTTTTTAATTCAAAAACATTGTGATATTTTTATCTCTCCTCTCTCCTGAATCAAACCAAATCAAAAAGGGAGCCAAGCAAATCTTGTCCAAATTGAGTCAAACTGAACCTAGAAAATTCTAGAACCTAGTTGGACTTTGTTAATGACCTCCCTCACCTATAAATAGACCCTTAGTCTTTTGAAAAAAAATATGTGAGCTAACCATGCCAGTATTACATTAAAATAATGATATTTTCTATTATCCCTTAAAAATCCTCTACTTTTGGAGTGCTTGGAGCTTCTCTCTCTCTTCAACAACTCTTGGAGCTTTCTTCTCAACTTACTAAACCAATTGATTGGTTGGGGACTTCACTTCTAGAAAAAGAAGCAAGCCAAACCTTGAGGTAAAAAGAAATTTTATGGTTTTTGTTAATATTCTCAAATGATTTCTCTTCTCAACCCCTCTCAAGCTTGAGAAGTTTCTAATTAATTATTTTAAATGCAAATCAAGCTTTCTCTAAGAATTTTAATGAGTAATTAAGAAAAAAGTTAATCTTTATGCTTATTTAGAATGCGTTTTATGTATATCTCTCTCTCCCAAAAGAATAGTCATTCCTATGGTTAGAAAAAGAATGCTTCTCATTGATAAATTCTTAGTTCAAAACCAAACTCTAAGCTTGTAAAGCTAGAGGATAAGAAAATGGTATTTTTATGCTTTTATGATAACAAAATAATGGTTAATTCTTTTAAATTATTTATAAGTAGTTAAAAAACTACTTTAAGTGATTCTAAATGTGAAAGAGATAATTCTATCATTTTGGGAAAAGAGGAATAATAGAAATAGCATAATCTAGTAGAATAATCATAATTAAGTTTATGATTATGACTAAAATTATGATTTAATTCCATAATTTGAATTTAAGTTTAAGAATAGATCTTCTATCATAATTGTATTGCAATGTCTTATTCTTTTTAGAAAAAAATTGAAAGCTATCAGTAATAGCAGCGAAGCTATGGCAAAATTAGTCACCTACAACTTCACCTCTTGAGGAGGCTTCCTCCTCCGACGACCACCTAGGGACCCTTTACCTCGTTGGCTAATATATTAAAAAGGTCACCATTTTGTTGGTCTTAAATTGTCCATGACGTTTGAAAGACCCTTGATAATTAGCTTTTGGGCCAAATTTCTCTCCTAATGTTTTCCTTTTCTCTATCAATCTGCATGTTATTTCCATTCCAGTATGTTGGTATTATGGTCTCAAGTAAGGGGGACCCTAACCATACAAGCTAGCCCATCCACTTCCATCAACATTCAAGAATTTGCATTAGCTCCACTTGCTCTCACTTTCTCGTAAAAGGGGGGAATTAATCCTCTATGGTGAGATCTCTTATTTTGTTTGTTTTTTTTTTTGGTTTACCTCTCTATTAGGTTTCCTTGTTTCTTGCAATGCACAATCACCTGCACCAACACTCGCTTCACCATCCTAGTTCCACCTAGCCTTATGCATCCCCATATGGACACGCAACTCTTAGCCAACCGCACCCACACACCTAAAGTAAGTTGTGCAACCAGATTGCATTCTTTGATGCTAGTATTTCTTGGTTTAATTATGGGTTCTCACTAGAACTCGTTTGGTTCAAGCTAGTTTATGGTTCTTCATTAGCCGCCATGCCTTCTTCTTCGATATCACCTTTCATCAGCAGTGAACTCTCAAGAGCCACACCCAAAAGCCGGTCGGACAAGCAATGCTCTTGCTTTGTACACAATGTCTTCGGTGTTCCGTTCCTCCACTTACAACAAGTGGGGGGAATATCAAGAATCTTTGGTATGTCTTCATCAATTTGATCACAAGCGTCATCAACATGCAATGACACTTGCAATTACGTATGAAGAAGTTGTTGGTAGCTTCTCACACAACCATTCCATTCACCTTGCATGAATTACATGCCCCTTTTGATCCAGGCAAACGTTGTAGTGCACCACGCATATATGTAAAGATTTTAGCATTCTGACTTTCAACTCCCTCATAAAACCATTGTTAAGTTTTAGACGGGGGGAGTGTTAAAAGTATACTTTACATCACCATGCACATGTATCCAAACATCCAACATGCACCTGCATGTAACTCATGTCACCAGACAGACACCTCCTGCCCGTTTGTAACGGACACCTCCTGCCCGGTTGTAACTTCCAAACAACCCTTAGCCTTCTACAATCTTCATAGTTGTGTCGTTCGTCTTCTTTTGTAAAGCACTGTTTAGTTCCTCTAGCTAGTGCTCACTTTCTACCTCAAAGTCGAGAAGGCAGGCGAAGCTAGAACAATAAAATCACAGAAGCAGAAGAAGCTGGTCATGGAGGGATCAATGCAACCACAGAAGACGCAGAAGCTATAGACAAAGAGACCAGAGCCTGCGGGAGAGACGTCTTTGAGGTCGCGCGCGAGAGGAGGGTAAAACTACAATGTGATGTGATCTTCACAAAGGTCCTCACGTTGCTGCCCGTGCAGATTGTTTCAGTAAGTCATGGGACGCTGAGGCGGATGGATCACCATTCTTTTTCAAAAACTGGTTGCGTGCTGGGGGTGGATTCCACGTTGCAAAGAAGCACGCCCAACAGCCAATCGCCGCCACCGGTTGTGCTGTAGGCAAATATCTCTTTGCCAACGTTTTTGGCTTGTTGATCACTCGTGGGCGTCGAGGACGTATCAGGTAGCGGCGGCAGATTCCGACCTAGCAGAAGCCAACACTCTCCACCCCCAGCACGCAACCAGTTTCTGAAAAAGGAGGGTGACCCACCCACCTCAGCGTCCCATGACTTACAAACGAGACGCACCTGTGACACGGGCAGCAACGTGAGGACCTTTGTGAAGATCAGATCACATTGTAGTTTTACCCTTCACTCGGGCAACTTCAAAGACGTCTCTCCCGCAGGCTCTGGTCTCTTTGTCGCTAGCTTCTGTGGTTGCATTGATCCCTCCATGACTAGCTTGTGCTGTTTCGGTGATTTTATTGCTCTTGCTTCGCCTGCCTTCTCGACTAATAAATAGTGTCATCATGTCCATTACTCACGACTAATACTTGTCGTGCTCTTCATATTTTTGCTATCGGTTTGTTGGAAGAGGTTTTAGCAACAAAAATGTGTACCCATTGAGTGGGGTCGGAAATTTCTTGAGTGAATTGTTAGACTTTGGGGTAGAAAGTGACCACTAGCTAGAGGAACTAAAGAGTGCTTGCAAAAAGAAGACGAACTATCAAGATGTTGTAATACCAAGGTTGTATTAACTTAGGATATGTAGAATTATGTGGATTACAAAAAGTGGAGCCTTAGGGCTGTTGGGAAGTTAGAACGGACAAGAGTTACATGCAAGGGCATGTTGGATGTGTGGATACATGTGCATGGTAGTTTAAACTATACTTTAACACTCCCCCATCTAAAACCAAACAATGGTTTTGTGAGGGAGTTAAAAGTGAGAATGCTATAATCTTTACATGTATGTATGATGTAGTATAACGTTTGCCTGGATCAAAAGGGGCATCTAATTCATGCAAGGTGAATGGAATGGTTGTTGGAGAAGCTACCAACAATAACATCTTCTTCACACATAGGTGCAAGTGTTGTTGGCATGTGATGATGCTTGTGGAAGCATGATTAAATCGATGAAGAAATACCGAAGATTCTTCATATTCCCCCCACTTGTTGTAAGTGGAGGAATGGAACACCAAACACATTGTGTACAAAGCGCGAGCATTGCTCGTCCGGTTGGCTCTTGGGTGTGGCTCTTTAGAGTTCACTAGTGATGAAAGGTGATATCAAAGAAGAAGGTAAGGCGGTCGATGAAGGACTATAAACTAGCAAGAACCAAATGGGTTTTTGGTGAGAACCTATAAAACCAAGAGATACTAGTATCAAAGAATGCAATCTGGTTGCACAACTTACTTTTGGTGTGTGGATGCGCTTGGCTATGTTTTGTGTCCATCTAGGGATGCATAAGGATAGGTGGAACTAGGATGGTAAAGCTAGTGTTGGTGTAGGTGATTGTGCATTGCAAGAAACAAATAAACACCAGAACACGTGGGGAGCACAACAATATTTTTTAGTAACGTTTTCGGAAGATAAATATCGAGGGTTTTCACAAAGCTGAACAGCAATCTATCACTACTCTACACCGCTTTTTTACTGCCAAGCAGCGCTTTTAGTAGCTAAATATCACTGCCCCTAGCAGTGAAAAAACACTGCTATACTGTAAAAATATCCCGCTTTATGCAACTTCTTTTACCGTCGTGTAGTTTTATCTTTTGAATACAATAAACTCGTACTCTGAGTTTTTTTTTTGCATGTTTATGCCTTGTCTATCACTTCTACCTCTCCTATCCTATCCTCCTCAAGCTCAAGTAAGGTATGTCTACTGTTTTTATTTATCTTCTATGCAAACAAGCTTTCCATGAAAGCTATCTTTTGAGTATTTTTTCTCTTTCCTCTCTTTTTTAAGTTTTTCTTTTCTTTTTTTTCCCTACTTTCTTTTCCCTTATTAAGAGCTTTCCACTAAAGCTTCATATGATGGTAAGAGATCTTGATTTTTCTTTATACTTTTTTTTCTTTACTTGGTTTAATTTTGTAGATTTTTAACACATACAAGCCTAAAAAAAATCTCTTTCTTATATGTTTCTTCTTTCATGCTTTTACATGTTTATAGGGTTTGTAAGTTTTAGGGCTTTTAAGATTAGGGTTTGCTATTGATACATTTTTTTCCTTGTTTTGGTTTGATTTTGTAGGTTTTCAACACATACAAGCCTCACAAGGTAAGAGATCTCTTTCTTGTATCTTTCTTCTCTTATGCTTTTACATGTTATAGGGTTTGTAAGTTTAGGATTTTAAGAATAGGGTTTGTTTATTTTTCTATGCTCCATGCTTCATGCATGCCGGTAGCTACCTATGCATGCCGGTACCTTCCTAGGCATGTTAGTAGCTACCTATGCATGTTGGTAGCTTTCAATGCATGCCGGTAGCTTCTTATGCATGCCGAGAGCAACCCATGCATGCCGGTATCTACCAATGCATACCAGTACAGCTTCCTACGCATGCTCGTAGCTTCCAACACATGGTTGTAGCAGCCAACGCATGTCGGTAGCAAACAACGAATCGCTACCAACACATGGCGGTAGCAACCTATGCATGCAAGTACCTTCCTATGCATGCCAGTAGCAACCTATGCATGCCGTTAGGTTTATGCATTATGCCTTCTCGACTAATAAATAGTATCATCTTGTCCATTACTCACGGCGTATAATACTTGTCATGCTCTTCATATTTTTGCTATCGGTTTGTTGGAAGAGGTTTTAGCAACAAAAATGTGTACCCATTGAGTGGGGTCAGAAATTTCTTGAGTAAATTGTTAGACTTTGGGGTAGAAAGTAACCACTAGCTTGCAAAAAGAAGATGAACTATCAAGATGTTGTAATACCAAGGTTGTATTAACTTAGGATATGTACAATTATGTTAGATTGCAAGAAGTGGAGCCTTAGGGCTGTTGGGAAGTTACAAATGGACAATAGCTACATGCAAGGGAATGTTGGATGTGTGGATACATGTGCATGGTAGTTTAAACTATACTTTAACACTCCCCCATCTAAAACCAAACAATGGTTTTGTGAGGGAGTTAAAAGTGAGAATGCTATAATCTTTACATGTATGTATGATGTTGTATAACGTTTGCCTGGATCAAAAGGGGCATCTAATTAATGCAAGGTGAATGGAATGGTTGTTGGAGAAGCTACCAACAGTAACATCTTCTTCACACATAGGTGCAAGTGTTGTTGGCATGTGATGATGCTTGTGGAAGCATGATTAAATCGATGAAGAAATACCGAAGATTCTTCATATTCCCCCCACTTGTTGTAAGTGGAGGAACGGAACACCAAACACATTGTGTACAAAGCGCGAGCATTGCTCGTCCGGTTGGCTCTTGGGTGTGGCTCTTTAGAGTTCACTCTAGTGATGAAAGGTGATATCAAAGAAGAAGGTAAGGCGGTCGATGAAGGACCATAAACTAGCAAAACCAAATGGGTTTTTGGTGAGAACCTATAAAACCAAGAGATACTAGTATCAAAGAATGCAATCTAGTTGCACAACTTACTTTTGGTGTGTGGGTGCGCTTGGCTAAGTTTTGCGTCCATCTAGGGATGCATAAGGATAGGTGGAACTAGGATGGTAAAGCTAGTGTTGGTGTAGGTGATTGTGCATTGCAAGAAACAAAGAAACAGTACAACATGTGGAGAGCACAACAAGTTTCGGAAGATAAATATTGGGGGTTTTCACGAAGATGAACAGCAATCTATCACTACTCCGCACTGCTTTTTCGCTGCCACGCAGCGCTTTTAGTAGCTAAATATCACTGCCTACTAGCAGTGAAAAAACATTGCTATACTGTAAAAATATCCCGCTTTATGCAGCTTCTTTTACCATCGCGTAGTTTTATCTTTTGAATACAATAAACTCGTACTCTGAGTTTTTTTAAAAAAAGAATCTTCTATGCAAATAAGCTTTCCATAGAAGCTATCTTTTGAGTATGTTTCCTCGTGAAGGAGGAGTCAAAATCCCAACAATATTTGTAAGTATATATTAGCATCCAAATGTATCTTATATTCTAATTAAAAAAGATTATCTTAAATAACAACTTTCTAAACTGTTCATTTGTTTGTATGTCTATGGCTTGAAGGAGTGGACCACCCCCCTATGCAAGATGAATATGATTTTGCATTACAATGGGGTTTGCAAGTTGTAATTGATAGGGTGCAAGACGAAGGATATATTGTTATTACTAGAGGATGTGCTTGGCAAGCATGGCAAGTAAGTACATTCCTAAACCCTAAACCTCTTTGTTTTTGCAAAACTGATTTTCACTTGTGTTAATTTTATCGTGTTTTAGGATCGTGTAACTAGAAAAGCTGGTGCAAATGTCATGTTGGTAGCAATGGAAATGTGAGAAGCGAAGAGGGTGGAGCTAAAAGGAACAATAATAATTACACAGCATGAGATCTAGATAGCCCCTAGCTCCATAGACCATGAATTGTAATTATCTTTTTTTTTTTGTATTTGTCAAGTTTTACATTACACTTGTCCATGATGATGTGTTGTGTTAGTTTTACTATGTCTACATTAGAAAAAAAGAGCTAGGGCAGACTAGTGAGTCTTGTGCAGACTCCCCAGTTTGTCCCAGCTCTTTTTTATTATGCAGTACTTTCAGTACTCATCAGCAACAAAAGTCATAGTGTGTTTAGCAGCGACATATGCCCAACATCCCCATACCCTTTTAGTTATAAAAGCGTTACTATTTTCACTGCTAAATGCTCATTCTATTATAGTGAAATAAAAAAAGATACAAAATAAGAGATCTCACCATAGAGGGTTAATTCCCCTCTTTTGTGAGAAGGTGAGAGCAAGTGGAGTTGATTGTAAATGCTCGAATGTTCATGGAAGTGGATAGGCTAGCTTGTATGGTTAGGGTCACCATTTCTTAGGACCATCAGACCAACATACTCGAATGGAAATGCCATGTAGACTGATAGAGAAAAAAAACAATTAGGAGTGAAATTTTAACCAAAAGCTAATTTTCAAGGGTCTTTCAAAAGTCATTGGCTATTTTAGACCAACAAAATGGTGACGTTTTTAATATATTAGTCCAAGGAAGCATTTTCTGGTTAAATTTTAGAGAAAAAATCACCAAATTTACACTAAAAGTGAACATATATCATGAAAATTTTTAAACATTTGACAAAGTTTCCTATAGAATCTACCTTAGAAAGATTTTCTAACCTATCTCTACTTTGACCATTGGTATTACTCATTATTTTTTACCTTGGATAGAGAGGTTGGGGGTACATCACGAAAGATGTGGTGCAAGAGTGCCCAAGGTAATTGGTTTGCAAGGTCCCGATGAATTAATTGTGCATAAATAGATTTTGTGTGGGTTAGATCATCAAGAATAAGGCTAAAAACACATTAAGGGGAAACCATCTCCAAGGCAAACAAGAGGCCACACTATGGTAACAATCTCCTCACGGATAGAAAAGGGGTCAACAAAGGCCCCTTTATGCTTGATGTAGAGATACCATGATGAGATGTGGAAGATGTAAAGGCCTACTAGATGTTTGACATTGTACTAGCAAGATAGGGGTCTAATATGGGACCATCACAAGTAAGAGCACACATAAATGTCATGGATGCAAAAAAAGGAATGGGACCCATTGAAAAGGGTGGCATCTTCTTGAGATACTAAATTGCTCCAATGATTTGAAGAGTGCCCAGATGAAAGATTCCAAGTGTGGCATAGAGTTTTATGCAATGCACCATGGAGTATTCAATAAGCCTTGAATTCATAGCTATGGGAATAATGTGGAGAGTCTAGGCGGTTGATGCATTTGGAGGGAGCCTCGGATCTAAAAGGCACGGTGCATTTATGAGGGGGAGCCTCGGGTCTAAAAGGCACGGTGCTACTTGTTGGAAAAGAAAGGGATTTGCCAAGGAGCTACCAACCTTCTGGATGATGGATCATGGACCTTGCTTTAGTTGAGAGGTTGATTTCAAAGGTGAGAAGCAAGGGCCCACCTTTGATTGAGGGGGCATATGCTACAAAAGAATACACGTGACCACGTTCATTAAGGGGGAGATCCATGTACATGTAAAAGCAAGAGATTTAGTCCCCTTCATTTAAGAGGCGTATCTATTTCTAGTAAGGGCCTTCATGCGTGGACTTTGCAGGTGTAGAGTGGCCTTCATTGAATTCACCAACCAAACAAATTGGTGTTGTAAGAGCTTGGACATGACTAGAGCTCCCTCTTAAACCAACTGAAGACTGGCCCATACCTTACTTGGGTATAAAGGCCCCTATTAGTTGAGGGGGCTTGTGTAACACACAAATGCAAGTAATGTGGCCTTCATTGGCTTCACCAACCAAACAAATTAGTGTTATAAGGGCTTGGCCATGACTAGAGCTCGCTCTTAAATCAAGTGAAGGCCTGGCTCATAGGCAAAAACGCCCCCATTAGTTGAGGGGGCTTGCGTAACACACATGTGCAACCAATGTGGTACAGAATGATGGAAGCCAGTGGCAAATTGGTGGTTTATTTAAAAGGGATGTTGCTGCACGGATATTGGAGGGCCTGAGGGTATGTCAAGAGACCCATTTTGCCAGAGTGAAACCCCCCTCAAGGGCCACTGTGAGAGGGTAGGTGTAAATTTATAGGACCCTTTTTAGAGAGAGATAGGACCCTTCTTAGAGAGAGATACACGATTTGTAGAGAAGAGGCCATTATGGGTAGAATTCTTGCAGAGCAAAATTTGAAACCATGGAGTTTGAGAAAAATTGTAGAACAACACAAAAAGGAAATATATTACCATCATGAGCATGGAGAGATAGGGCACAACAAAGATGGAACCCATGTGAAGGTGTGATACCATGTTGGACTTTGGGGTAGAAAGTGAGTACTAGCTAGAGTGCTCATAAGGCAAGGTTTCCATGACTATTGTACGTACAAAGGAGCTAAATAAAGCTAGAAAGAAGATGAAAAACGTAACTACCAAGATTGTATTAATTTAAGATATGTATGATTGTGTTAGATTACAAGAATTTGAGCCTTAATATAAAATTTTGAGGGTTATTGGGAAGTTACAAATGGACAAGAAGTATCCATCCCCATGGAAATCAGTTACATGCATGTGTCTATGGTATGCATGTTTGATGTGTGGATGCATCTCGATGCATGTGAATGGTAGTTTTAAAACCCTACTTTTAGATGAATTTCTATTGAAATCTTCACATGGACTGAGGAGGAAATGATAATTTGGAACAACCATTTTCTCGATATATTTATCCACTCATTTTCTCGATGCATGTGAATGGTAGTTTTAAAACCCTACTTTTAGATGAATTTCTATTGAAATCTTCACATGGACTGAGGAGGAAATGATAATTTGAAACAACCATTTTCTCGATATATTTATCCACTCATTTTCATTTATTTTATTTTAATGAAGTGACACTTTTGTGTTTCAAAATTTGAAATCTTCACATGGACTGAGGGGGAAATGATAATTTGGAACAAGTCATAACCATACCACTCGTGAGATGCGAGTACAAAGAGATGTTATCTTTGACGAAATGAGTAGTTGGTATGCACTAACAGTGAAGGCAACATAAGATGTAGATGTAAGAAGTGCCGATGCTGCACCACATGTAGAGCAGCAATCACACGTACTTAGTGGACCTACAGAGTCCTCTAGCACTGGATCCAATGTTACCCCATGGTCAGGCAGGTTGAGGAGAGATACAAGTACACATGTTTCACATAGATGGAAGAAAAAGGTAGATCAACCTTTTGTGCTTGATCTCTCAGCAAGTCCCTCATATGTGGAAGGTGACTCTAGTAGCTCTAAGAAGAACCTTGACGAGGAGATTGGCATTCCATCTATGGTTACTCTTGGTGTAAGGAGAAAGAGGGCTTTTTTGAGGACACCACTTGGCACAAGTGATCCAAGTGTATGCAAGTCTACAAGTGTTAAGTATCATGTTGACAGGTTGAGAAATAATGGATATACAACCCATCATTATGCCTACATGGTTAAGCAATATAGGAATTGGAGCCCACTTGTTTTGAGCAGGCACTTGGAAATAAGAAATGGAAAGATTCCATGAATGAAGAGATGGCAACATTGGATGCATAAGGATAGGTGGAACTAGGATGGTAAAGCCAGTGTTGTAGGTGATTGTGCATTGCAAGAAACAAAGAAACACTACAACACGTGGGGAGCACAACAATGTTTTTTAGTAATGTTTTTGAAAGGTAAATATCGAGGGTTTTCACGATGCTGAACAGAAATCTATCACTACTCCGCACTGCTTTTTTGCTGCCAACAAGCAGTGCTTTCAGTAGCTAAATATCACTACCGAACGAGCAGTGAAAAAATGCTGTTATACTATAAAAATATCCCGCTTTATGCAGCTTCTTTTACCACCATGTAGTTTATCATTTGAATACAATAAATTAAGTTTTTTTTTTTGTTCTATTACTTTTGTAGCTCCTACCCTATCCTCCTCAAGCTCAAGCAAGGTATGTTGATTGTTTTCATTTATCTTCTATGCAAATAAGCTTTCTATGAAAGCCATATTTTGAGTATTTCTTTTCTCTTTCCTCTCTTTTTTAAGTTTTTCTTTTCTTTTTTTTTTCTTCTTCCTTTTCCCTAATTAAGAGCTCTCCATTAAAGCTTCATATGGTGAGAGATCTTGATTTTTCTTTATACTTTTTTTTCCTTTAATTGGTTTAATTTATTTCTTTACTTGGTTTAATTTTGTAGATTTTCAACACATATAAGCCTCACAAGAGATCTCTTTCTTATATGTTTCTTCTTTCATGCTTTTACATGTTTATAGGATTTATAAGTTTTAGGGCTTTTAAGATTAGGGTTTGTTACTAATACATTTTTTTTCTTATTTTGGTTTGATTTTGTAGGTTTTCAACACATACAAGCCTCACAAGGTAAGAGATCTCTTTCTTGTATGTTTCTTCAATTATGCTTTTACATGTTATAGGGTTTGTAAGTTTAGGATTTTAAGAATAGGGTTTGTTTATTTTTCTATGCTCCATGCTTCATGCATTGCCGATACCTTCCTAGGCATGTCGGTAGCTACCTATGCATGTTGGTAGCTTCCGATGCATGCCAGTGGCTTCTTATGCATGCTGGGAGCAACCTATGCATGCCAGTATCTACCAATGCATGCCTATACAGCTTCCTACGTATGCTTGTAGCTCCCTATGCAAGATGAATATGATTTTGCATTACAATGGCATTTGCAAGTTATAATTGATAGGGTGCAAGATGAAGGATATATTGTTATTACTGGAGGATATGCTTGGCAAGCATGGCAAGTAAGTACTTTCCTAAACCCTAAACCTCTTTGTTTTTGCAAAACTAATTTTTGCTTGTGTTAATTTTATCATGTTTTAGGATCGTGTAACTAGAAAAGGTGGTGAAAATGTCCATGCTAGTAGCAATGGAAATGTGAGAAGCGAAGAAAGTGGAGCTGAAACTTAACAATAATAATTACATAGCATGAGATCTAGATAGCCCCTAGCTCCATAGATTTTCATTACGCTTTATCTTGTATATGAGTTTTTTGGAATCATACACTTATGTAATTCCGCTAAGTATTGTAATTGAATTTTGATATTCCTAAAACCATGAATTGTAATTGTCTTTTTTTTTGTATTTGTCAAGTTTTACATTACACTTGTCCATGATGATGTGAAGTTGTATTAGTTTTACTATGTTTACATTAGAAAAAAAAGAGCTGGGATAGACTAGCGAGTCCTGTGCAAACTCCCCAGTCTACCCCAATTTTTTTTAATTATGCAGTACTTTCACTACTCAGCAGCGAACCTGTTGCAATAAAAATCATAGTGTGTTTAGGAGGAACATACGCTCGACATCTCTCTACCCTTTTAGTAATATAAAAGCGTTACTATTTCGCTGCTAAACCCTCATTCTGTTATAGTGAAACAAAAAAAAAGAAACAAAATAAGAGATCTCACCATAGAGGGTTAATTCCCCTCTTTTGTGAGAAGGTGAGAGCAAGTGAAGTTGATTGCTTGAATGTTCATGGAAGTGGATGGGCTAGCTTGTATGGTTAGGGTCCCCCTTTCTTAGGACCATCAAACCAGCATACTCAAATGGAAATGACATGTAGACTAATAGAAAAAAAAAACAATTAGGAGGGAAATTTCACCCAAAAGCTAATTTTCAAAGGTCTTTCAGAAGTCATTGGCTATTTTAGACCAACAAAATGGTGATGTATTAAATATATTAGCCCAAGGAAGTATTTTTTGTTTAAATTTTAGAGAAAAATCTCCAAATTTACACTAAAAGTGAACATATATCGTGAAAATTTTCAAACATTCGACAAAGTTTTCTATAGCAAGGATGGAAAGACTGAAAAGTGGAGGAGTGTTGGGAAATTCTGTGTAGGAGTGTGTTCCATAGTCATCAGGAGGTGATGTAAGTAAGAAACATGAAAGCCCGTTTCCCTTAATACTGGGAATCGCCCTTGACAAATGCGTACGCAGAGGAGTTCGTGCCCAACCTGGCAGAACAAATGCTTCAAGATGGGCCCAAGCTTCTTTTAGACGAATCCTTTTATGCTGTACATCAACACATTGTTAAGGGGTTTGAGTATTATGTATAATAGTTTAATTCTTGCAAATCGGACTTACACGGATTTAGTTCAGTTTCTGTTTTTGTTTCAGGGTTTTTACCCCCTTTTACTGAAGGTTTCATCAGGTCGTAGTGTCTCCCCATGATCCTTCCACATGGAATCTTGTAACCATATTTTTTTTAATATATTCCACCGTTTTAACTAAAAAAAACACATTGTTGAGGGGTTTGAGTATTATGTATAATAGTTTAATTCTTGCAAATCGGACTTACACGAGATGTAAGGCTTTTGCCTTTTGTCGCAGCGAACTAAATGCGAGCTGTTCAGTATAAATCAAAAGGTATCCTTTGATGCCTTTCAATTAAGTGCAGGCTTTTATTCATTATGAAGTGGATATATTTTGATATTGCCAGGCTTTTTTTACAATTTGTGGGGTAAGACTATCGTATGGTCGTATGTCCTTGTTATATATTCTTGGTGACGTGAAGTTCTGAAATTGACTCAAGTCATGGCAGGATGTTATTGGTTGTAGTGACACTTGCTGCTCTGAACTGCTCAGTGCATCCACAGAAAAATAAGCCCCAACCCACATGACACACGTGCACATAAGCGTTGTAAACCACAGAACATCACAAAAGATGTGGTGCAACTTGCAAGAGTGCCCAAGGTAATTGGTTTGCAAGGTCCTCCCTAATTGCTCAAATATATGAACTCTATCCACACCAATAGTGCTAGGAATGCTGTGAATACTAGGAGTAGTACAGTCCTATCAGCGATATCTCCACAAATAGAAATCCTAAATGAATAGCTTGATGCATCTAACACTAGTAACTTAGGCCTATGCTCATAGTTTTCTCCATGACACGCATGCGGAGTATCACTATCATCAAGTGTGCTAATGGATACATCACTAATAAAATGCACACTATCCTCATGTTTGTCAAAGACATCATCTTTTCTTAGTCATATCTCAGCAGTGGTAGGGTTATAACATCTATAACTTTTTTTGCTCCATATCATAACCAATAACGATGCATTTCTCTGCCTTTGGATCCAACTTTGTTCTCAATTCATCAGGAACATGCACATATGCAATACACCCAAACACTTTCAAGTGAGACACATCCGGCCTTATGCCTGTAAACTTCTATTCAGACATCATACCATGAACTACTGCGGTGTGTGTCCTATTCATAATGCACACGACAGTTGCTACTGCTTCTGCCTAGAAATAATGTGGCATATTCTTTTCAGCCCCATCAAGGCATGTGTCACTTCTGCAATGTGGCTGTTTTTTCTTTCTACAACACCATTTTATTGTGGAGTGTACCTGCATGTAAACTGTCTCTTGATTCCCTGCTTCCTTAGGAAATCGCTAAATTCATTGCAAAAATATTCTCTCCCATCATCATCTGATCTCAGGCATTTTATTTGCATGCCTTTTTCCTTCTCAACCAAGGATTTACATCTCTGAAAGTGAGCAAACACCTCACTTTTTTCCTTCATGAAGTAAACACACACTTTCCTAGTGTGGTCATCAATGAATGTAACATTATACTTGCAACGTGCAATTGTTGTAGTCTTGGTCGTTCTCGATATATCTGAATGTATGACATCTAATAATTTTTTGATGAAGCACATGACCCTAGGGTATATCCCATATCTTGGTTTTAATTGTGGACTTTTTTTTCTCAAATTCTTTTGAGTTCAAGGCTCTTTTACACATGAGCACATGTGCGCATGTGCTCATAGGTATATACCAGTGTTCATCATTTTTAAATTTTCTAAGCGACGTACCTTAGGTAAATACTTAAGCTAGGCATTATTATATTTATTGTTTTACTCTTTAATTTCTCTCAACCTTTCAACTCATTTTTACACATTTTCACGCTGTTGGAGTGTACACACATGTGCTTATGCCTAGATCATGCAATTCTCTCTCTCCTCAAGAATGCACAATTTCACCTATTTAGAAATCATTTTCTAATAATTGAACAAAAAAGGCAATGAGGGATCTTATATTTTAAGTAAATGTCAAGCTAATGGGATAAGTCCTAATATATCCCATATTTTTTTTTTGCATATGGCCTTCAACCATAATCCATGTGGGTGGCTAGTAAGAGGCTCTCCCTATACAAGGAGGTTCCTTCTATAAGACTTCCTCCCATAATGTGTCCCCTATAGTTGTTTTAGTGGCAAGTCCCAAATTTCAAGGAAAACATTATGGGCTTTTTTTAGCCTAAGGGCTATTTTCGCTCTTTTTAGCCCAAGGGCTATTTTCAAGAGGTCTTTGATATTGTCGAGCTATTTCACCACAAACATTTTAAAGAAAAATCGCCCAACTGTTTTTAGTTTTTAGTGTGTTATGGAGACAAATTCGCCAAAAGTACACTATATACTACCATTTAAGATAGAAAATTTTAAATGTTCGCCCAAGTTAGCTAAAGTTTTAGGTTCATATATAAAAACATTTGCCAATCCATCTATACTTATACTATTTTATTAGTGTCTTATTTTTTACCATGGGCCCAATATAAATCAATATAAACTTAAAATGTTGGCTATTTTGAAAGAACATGCAACAAGATACATGAGAGTACTATGCAATTTGTGGGAAAAATGTAGAAAGGAAACTAGAAAAAAAATGGGATTGATGTGTTAGTATAGAAGATGAGATGCATTAAATTAACATTGGTTATATCTAGGAATGCACAATGCACTTCACTTACAAGGATTTGGGTGAGTGTTCTTTTATACGTGCCTTCATGATGGTCACTTGCAAAAAAAAGATTAAACCTTAGACTCATAAATATGTCAACACATAAGTGCCCAATAATGTTACCCACTTCATGTGATCTTCACACACATTATATAAGTGCTTGTTCTTATTATCGGCCCCTAAACTAGCCTAAAAATTTTCCAAATGGTTGTTCTAAATTATCATTTCTTCCTTAGTCCATGTGAAGATTTCAAGACAAATTCATGTAAAAGTTGGGTTTAAACTACAATGCACATTCATCGAGATGCATCCACAGATCAAACATGCATAGCATAGACACATGCATCTACATGCATGTAACTAATGTCATTGGGGATGGACAGTAGATGCATGTAACTAATGTCATTGGGGATGGACACTTCTTGTTCCCAACAACCCACAGACTTCTATATTAAGGCTCAAATTCTTGTAATCTAACACAATCATACATATCTTCAATTAATAGAATCTTGGTAGTCGTGTCGTTCATCTTCTCTCTAGCGTTATTTAGCTCCTCCATACATACAATAGTCATGGAAACCTTGCCTTACAAGCACTCTAGCTAGTGCTCAGTTTCTACCCCAACATCTAACATGGTATCACACCTTCACATGGGTTCCTATGGGTGCCCTCTCTGTTGCGCCCTATCTCTCCATCTCTCCACGCTCATGATGGTAATATATTTCCTTTTTGTGTCATTCTACATTTTTTCTGAAACTCCATGGTTTCGAATTCTGCTCTGTGCGAATTCTGTCCATAATGGCCTCTTACCTACAAATCGTGCATCTCTCTCTAAGAAGGGTCCTGTCAATTTGCACCTACCCTTGTAGTGTGTGCTACTCAGGCTGCCTTTCACAGTGGCCCTCGAGGGGGGATTCACTCTCATAGACCTTGGGGCCCTCGAGTATCCCTGCAGCAACATCCCTTTTAAATAAACCCTATTCCTCTCTACCGATTTCCCACACCTAATTTGGGTCCTCCATTACTCTCTACCACATTGGCTGCATGTGTGTGTTACACAAGCCCCCTTAACTAATGGGGGCCTTTTTATCCAAGCAAGGTATGCACCAGGCCTTCACTTGGTTTAAGAGGGAGCTCTGGCCCTTAACAACACTAATTTGTTTGGTTGGTGAGCCAATGAAGGCCACATTGGTTGCATTAGTGTGTTACACGAGCCCCCTCAACTAATAGAGGCATGTCTACTCAAGCAAGGTATGCGCCAGGCCTTTACTTGGTTTAAGAGGGAGCTCTAGTCATGGCCAAGCCCTTACAACACCAATTTGTTTGGTTGGTGAAGCCAATGAAGGCCACTCTACACCTCCAAAGGCCACGCATGAAGGCCCTTCCTAGAAAGAGACACACGAGAGTCTTTGTAAACAACAAGCCCCTCTTAATGGAAGGGACACTCTTTACTGAAGAGACACCCCTTAAATGAAGGGGACTAAATCCCTTTACTGGAGCGACACCCCCTTAATGAACCTGGTCACGTGTATTCTTTTGTACTATATGCCCACTCAATCAAAGGTGGGCCCTTGCTCCTTTGAAATTAGCCTCTCAACTCAAGCAAGGTCCATGATCCATCATTCAACATCCAGCAGGTAGGTAGCTCCTTGGCAGATCCACTAGTAGCCATGGTGGTCCCTGTGGATGCATCAACCACCTAGACTCTCCACATTATGCCCATAGCTACGGAATTAATGGCTTATTCTCCACGGTGCATTGCATAAAACTCTATGCCACACTCGGCCTCTTTAATCTGGGAACCCTTTAAATCATTGGGGCATTTTAGCATCTCAAGAAGATGCGACCCTATTCAATGGGTCCCATTCCTTTTGTTGCATCCATGACATTTCTATGTGCTCTTAGTTGTGATGGTTCCATATTAGATCCCTATCTTGCTGCTATGGCATCAAATATCTAGTAGGCCCTTACATCTTCTACATCTCATCATGGTACCTCTACATCAAGCATAAAAGGGGCCTTTGTTGACCCTTTGTTTCTGCGTGAAGGAGATTGTGCCCATAGTGGCCTCTTGTTTGTCTTGGAGATGGTTTCCCCTTTATGTGTTTTGAGCCTTATTCTTGATGATCTAACCCATACAAAATCTATTGCTACACACTTAATTCACTTGGATCTTGCAAACTAGTTACCTTGGGAACTCTTGCACCACATCTTTCGTGATGTACAGGGTAAAAAATAAGGAGCATATCCAATTGTCAAAGTAGAGATAGGTTATAAAATCTTTCTTTAATAGAAAGTAGAGTCTGTAGGAAACTTTGTCGAATGTTTGAAAATTTTCACGATATATGCTAACTTTTAGTGTAAATTTTGTGATTTTTTCTCTAAAATTTAGCCAAAAATACTTCTTTAGGCTAATATATTAAAAAACTCACCATTGTATTGGTCTAAAATATCCCATGACTTTTGAAAGACCCTTGAAAATTAGCCTTTGGGAGAAATTTCATCCCTAATTGTTTTTTTTTCTCTATCAGTCTTGCATGCCATTTCCATTCCAATATGTTGGTCTTATGGTCCCATCCACTTCCATCAACATTCGAGCATTCACAGCAAGACACTACTTGATGAATTTGTGAACATGAACTCCGAGCCTGTGCCACACAAAAGTAGAACAATGCTAGATGTCTCAAGGGAAATCAGGTTATCGATTCCATCAATATTCAAGCAAGTTGACATTTTAAATGAAATCAACGCAACACTTGAGCAGTTGGGACATGAGAAGAGGCTATCAAAGTTATCGTTTAGTAGAATTTGGAATAAAGAGTATCCCACAAGTGTCCCTAACAAAGGCAAGTGAGTTCTCCAAGTGTACCTTGTGTAGTGGTCTCAAGGCAAAACTAGAAGCCAAACCTAGTCTAAAAGAAACAGCAAGGCTCCTCAGTGAAAGAGATATTCACATGCAACAACAACTCCACTTGCTCTCACCTTCTCACAAAAGAGGGGAATTAACCCTCTATGGTGATATCTCTTATTTTGTTTTTGTTTTTGTTTTTTTTTTTGGTTTACCTCTTTGTTAGGTTTCTTTGTTTCTTGCAATGCACAACCAGTTGCACCAACACTGGCTTCACCATCCTAGTTCCACCTATCCTTATGCATCACCATATGGACACGCAACTTAGCCAACCCTACCCACACACCCAAAGTAAGTTGTGCAACCAGATTGCATTTTTTGATACTAGTATTTCTTGGTTTTATAGGTTCTCACTAGAAACCTGTTTGGTTCTTGCTAGTTTATGGTCCTTCATCAACCGCCTTACCTTCTCACTAGAAACCTGTTTGGTTCTTGCTAGTTTATGGTTTTATAGGTTCTCACTAGAAACTGGTTTGGTTCTTGCTAGTTTATGGTCCTTCATCAACCGCCTTACCTTCTTCTTCGATATCACCTTTCATCAGTAGTGAACACTTGAAAGCCACACCCAAGAGTCGATCGGACGAGCAATGCTCGCGCTCTGTACACAATGTCTTTGGTGTTCCGTTCCTCCACTTACAACAAGTGGGGGGAATCTCATGAATCTTTGGTATTTCTTCATCGATTTGATCGTGCTTCCACAAGCTTCATCAACATGCAACGACACTTGCAACTATGTGAAGAAGATGTTATTGTTGGTAGCTTCTCCAACAACCATTCCATTCAACTTGCATGAACTAGATGCCCCTTTTAATCCAGGCAAACATTGTATTGCATCATGCATACATGTAAAGATTATAGCATTATCACTTTTAACTCCGTTACAAAACCATTGCTCGGTTTTAGGTGGGAGAATGTAAAAGTATAGTTTAAACTACCATGCACAATTATCCACACATCCAATATGCACCTGCATGTAACTCGTTCTACCCCAAATTCTAACAATTTACTCAAGAAATTTCCGACTCCACTCAATGGGGACACATTTTTGTTGCCAAAACCTCTTCCAACCGATAGCAAAAATATGGATAGCACGGCAAGTATTATACGCCGTGATGACACTATTTATTAGTCGAGACGGCAGGCGAAGCGAGAGCAATAAAATCACAGAAGCGGCAGAAGCTAGTCATGGAGGGATCAATGCAACCAAAGAAGACGCACAAGCTATCGACAAAGATCAGACCAGCGCCTACGGAAGAGACGTCTTTGAAGTCGTGCGAGAGGAGGGTAAAACTACAATCTGATCTGATCTTCACTAAGATCCTTGCGTTGCTGCCCGTGCAGATTGTTCCATAGCTGCGTCTGGTTTGTAAGTCATGGGACGCTGAGGTGGGTGGAGAGTGTTGGCTTCTGCTAGGTCGGAAGCTGCCGCCGCTACCTGATACGTCGTCGACTTCAATGACGTCTCTTCCGAAGGCTCTGGTCTGTTTGTCGCTAGCTTCTGCGTCTTCTGTGTTTGCATTGATCCCTCCATGACTAGCTTCTGTGATTTTATTGCTCTGGCTTCGCCTGCCTTCTCGACTTTGGGGTAGAAAGTGCGCACTAGCTAGAGGAACTAAACAGAGCTTGCAAAAAGAAGACGAACGACACAACTACCAAGATTGTAGAAGGCTCGAACGACACAACTACCAAGATTGTAGAAGGCTAAGGGTTGTTCGGAAGTTACCAACGGGCAGGAGGTGTCTGTTAGAAACAGGCAGGAGGTGTCTTGTGACATGAATTACATGCAGGTGCATGTTGGATGTTTGGATACATGTGCATGGTAATGTAGACTATACTTTAACACTCCCCCCTCTAAAACTTAACAATGGTTTTATAGGGAGTGAGAATGCAATAATCTTTACATGTATGCGTGATGGACTACAACGTTTGCTCGGATCAAAAGGGGCATGTAATTCATGCAAGGTGAATGGAATGGTTATGGGAGAAGCTACAAACAACAGCTTCTTCTTCGGATGTAATTGCAAGTTTCATTGTGTGTTGATGACGCTTGTGGAAGCACGATCAAATTGATGAAGAAATACCAAAGATGATTGATACTGCCCCCACTTGTTGTGTAAGTGGAGGAATGGAACACCAAAGACATTGTGTACAGAGCGCGAGCATTGCTCGTCTGGCCAGCTCTTGGGTGTGGCACTGCCGCTGAAAGGTGATATCTAAGAAGAAGGCAAGGTGGCCGATGAAGGACCATTAACTAGCTAGAACCAAACAGGTTCTAGTGAGAACCTATAAAACCAAGAAATACTAGCATCAAAGAATGCATTCTGGTTGCACAACTTACTTTGGGTGTGTGGGTGGGGTTGGCTAAGTTGCATGTCCATATGGGGATGCATAAGGCTAGGTGGAACTAGGATGGTGAAGCCAATGTTGGTGCAGGTGATTGTGCATTGCAAAAAATAAAGAAACCAAATGGAGAGGTAAACCCAAAAAGAAAGAAACAAAATAAGAGATCTCACCATAGAGGGTTAATTCCCCCCTTGAGAAAGTGAGAGCAAGTGGAGCTAATGTGAATGCTCGAATGTTGAGGCAAGTGGATGGGCTAGCTTGTATGGTTAGGGTCCCCTTACTTGGGACCATAATACTAGCATACTGGAATGGAAATGGCATGTAGATTGATAGAGAAAAGGAAAACATTAGGGGAGAAATTTTGCCCAAAGGCTAATTTTCAAGGGTCTTTCAAGTGTCTTGGACTATTTTAGACCAAAAAATGGTGACGTTTTTAATATATTAGCCCAAGGAAGCATTTTTTGTTTAAATTTTAGAGGAAAAATCACCAAATTTAAACTTAAAGTTAGCATATATCCTAAAATTTTTCAAACATTCACCAAAGTTTCCTACAGACTCTACCTTCTATCAAAGAAAAATTCACCAACCTATCTGTACTTTGATCATTGGATATGCTCCTTATTTTTTACCTTTGATAGAGAGGCTGGGGATACATCACATAACATGTGGTGCAAGAGTGCCCAAGGTAACTGGTTTGCAAGATCCCGGTCAGTTAAGTGTGCAGCAATAGATTTTGTGTGGGTTCGATCATCAAGAATAAGGCTCAAACCACATTATTTAGGGGAAACCATCTCCAAGACAAAAACAAGAGGCCACTATGGTCACAATCTCCTTCACGCCGCAAACACAAGTGGTCAACAAAGGCCCCTTTTATGCTTGATGTAGAGGTGCGATGATGATGTAGAAGATGTAAGGGCCTACTAGATATTTGATGTTGTAGCAGCAAGATACGGATCCAATATGGGACCATCACAACTAAGAGCACATAGAAATATCGTGGATACAACAAAAGGAATGGGACCCATTGAATAGTGTAAGATTCCTCCTCAACCTGAATAATGAATAAGCTTTACTTCAATCCCCTGTAAATCATTCCCTGTTTCTAAATACAAGAAAATATTATTTTTCCTTGTTTGTGCCTAGTGAGATGAAAATTTCTAGAGAGTGATAATTCAATATTGAGATATTTTTGGATATATAAATTCTACAAATATCAAAAATATGTTTCCCTAAAATAGAAAATCAAAATAAATTTTCCAAGGTGCATTAGGAATCAATTAAAAATGATTTAAAAGACCTTAGCCTAAGGGTCAAGATTTTTTGAAATTTTTGGATTATGGTCTATTTAAGGTTTCTATGGATCAATAAGATTAATCCAAGTATTGGGATGAGATAAGTCCAATGAATATAAGAAAATATCCAAAAATGAGTAAATGCCCACATAAGATGAAGAGTTGACTGAGTACAAGATTTATTAGTTAAAATTTATGAAATATAACTAAAAAATGAGATATTTTGGAGTAATCATACAATTTTGACACCTTGGTAAGGAAAGGGGGTTCTTTTGATTTAGAAAAAGGCGAAAACTCTTAAATCCTTAAAGGATTTAAAAAATGAGTAAAAAGCTTTGGAGAACAAGTTAATGGTTTTGGAACTTGGTGTTTTGTGGGAAAAAGGTATCTAAAGCACATTTAAATCACGGGAAGTTGGTCTTGCTTCTGCTTGATTGAGTTTTGGAAATCATGAGCATGTTATAGCTATGCCGTATGCCATCTTTTGCTTGTGAGATGTTAGAATATTAAGGCAGGTTTTCAAGTGATAAAGAGCATCTTGAAATGATGGTTTTGATGGCACTGTGGATGTAAAGAATGTAAATGGTCACATGTATGTTGGAAAAAATTGAAGGTTATGTTATGCCTACATGTGGTTGGTTCAAAGGATTTGGAGAAAGGAGTCAGTGAATAAAGGGACAAGCACTTGGTACGCAATTTTGTGCAATCATCAGGATGAATTCAAGGATGTATTGAGGTGAATCGACACATGTATATGTCATTGAAAATGGAGATGTCCAATACTCCTTGCGAAATTTTGTGTGTGAGTTTCCTTGTTAGATTTGGTACCTACTCTCACAGCTAGAAGTCTCGTACTTTCCTGGCTATACCGCACACGTCATGACAGCTTTTTGGTGAACCCGACGTGAAACTGCTGGGGTGAGAGTGTGGTGAAATATACAGGGAAGCTATGGCTGAGAATTCTGAGGGTCAGGGGGTTCATTTTGACCCCGGAGTTATGCAGATGTTTCAGATGTTTACCATGTACATGCAACAGCAACAAGCTGCTGAAAGGGGACAAATTTCCACGACCAAAGCATTACAATCAATTGTGAAAAAGATGGATCAATTTGATGGGAAGGACATCACAAAGTACCTGCGCAATTATATAAAGGAGATGGAGCTAAACAGGGTGACTGAGGAGGATATGGTTCGAAGTTTCGAGCTAGTGTGTGTTCCTAAAATAAGAGAGCGCATAAGAGGATTGCAGACAGCACATGGTGGCAGAAATTGGGAGGAGTTCAAGCTTGCTTTAAAGGATGAATATTTCATGGAGGATTCTGAGCGAGTGACCAAACGAACTTTCTTGGAGTGGGTCACAAAACCTAAAATGGGGATTTCGGCCACAGAATTGCTAAGAGAGTTTGAGAAACGCTATGCCCAGCTGTCAAGAATAGAACGCACAACTTTGGACAGAGAAAAAAACAGAGCTCTTCTTACAAGCAGCTGGGAAAGATCTCCAAGAGAAATTGGAAATCCTCCTTGAGGATAAGGATACAGAGCAGGGATTAAAGAGTGATTGGAATGATGTTGAGGATGCAGTCACCATGTTAGCAAAGCGGCAGCGGAGGAGGGATAAAATGGTGATGGGCTCTGCAACCCCCATAACTGCTGTTACCCCTGAGAATCTGCCAAAACCAGTTGCTACAATCCCAAAGGTAGAAGGGCCGATGGATGAGCTTATTAAGGGTATGCGTGACCTAAAATTGAAGATGTCCAGGATTGAAGAAAAGGGGCTACCATTGGGGCAGGCTTCTATGCAAAGGCCTCAAAGCAAAGAAGGATTTACATATAGATGCATATGGTGTGATGACCCAGAACATGCAAAGAAGGATTGTGCTAGCTATAAAGAAGCTCTTAAAAATCAACTTGTGTTTTTCAAAGATGGGAAAATCCATCTTACAGAGATTGGTCTTCCATTGAGTACAAACTTTGGGAAAGGAGGGATGAAAAAGCTGGTTGAGGATATGGCTGCTAGTCATGCCATTTCTATGGTTGAGGCAGCAACCTATGGATTAAAGGTTGGTCAGTTAAAGCAGGGATTTGAGAATGATGAGGATTATGAGAATGAGGATTTTTGGCCATCAACAATGGAATTAATTGCGTCAAAGAAGGTGTCTAAGCAAGCTTTGCATGAGGCAGGTGATTGTATACGTCTTGAGACTGGCTGGGAGGAGCCTGTGGATTCCTTATCTGTTCATGCCTATATTGCCAAATGCCAAAATAATGAGGCACAGGTAGAGGAGAAGCGAAAAAGGGAAAATGAGGAAGGAGGGCCATCAAAGAGTTACACGTGGAAGTGAAAAGAAGGATTCTGGGCCATCACAAATGCCTCCACCGCATAGCAGACCTCCACAGGAAGTATCAATGGAAGAAGTGCCAGCAAAAATGAAGCATGAGAAGGAGAAGGGTAAAGGGAAAAGTCCACTCTACAAGCTTCAATCTGATATTGAAGCTGCAAACAGATCTCAAAAAGGTGCTTGAAGAGAGGATTCTAAACAGCAGGGTGGAATTTACACTAGGGGAAGTCTTGGGGATTGCAAAGAAAGAATTTCATGATGAAATAATTGATATTATACGAAGGAAAAGGCAGTCCATAATTGAATCTATTCCATCACAAGGGGAGGCAAGTACTTCCAAGACTCATGGAGTACAGGTACAGCAAAAGGAAGAGAGAGAAAATGTGGTGAAATGTAATCACTCTGCTGATGGGGCACGACAAGTGCGCTTTGTGGAAGAGGATGATGAAAAGGAAGTTCTTACAAAGAGTCATTACTCCAGGAGCCATTGGGCAAGAGCAACTACTGAAACCCTTGTCAAGATAGGTGATTTGGAAGAGCCATATGTCGCTCTAATTGATCATGGATCTGAAATAAATCTTATGGCTAAAAATCTATACAACAAATGTAAGTGGCCAATGGATGTGGATCATGGGTGGATGATTAAAGCAGCTAATAACTCATCTGGAGAACTTTATGCAGCATGTCCAAATGTAAGGGTAACTATAGGGGATGTGAAAGATGATCAGAACTTCTTTGTTCAGGAGATGTCATCGTATCCCCTTATCCTTGGGCAACCCTACATTACAGCTGTGAGGATGGAAACAAAGGTTTTGGATGATGGCTCGGCATATGCAAGAATAAGGAGTAAAGATGGCAAAAAAGCTGTTCAGTTTTTGACAGTTTGCATTAACCATGAAAGGAATCGTGAGTCTCTTCGAGCACAGTCACTCCCAAAGATAAAAAGAGAATTTATGAATTACAGGGAAATGAGGGATTTTGGCCAGGTGCCATTGTAAAGCGGGATTCCAATGGTACAAGGGAAAATGAGTTCTCGCAGGACTCAATCAATGTAAATAGCTTTTCAGCAAATTTTCAGGGATTCTCCAGCTATGGGTCACTAGTTTTTGTAAAAAGCAAGGATTTGAAGCGTGGCATGCAAAAATATATACAAAATGAACAAAAAAGTCTTGAGCAGTGTGGTTTTTTGGGGAAGAATGAGTTTATTTCAGGGGTGCTTGATGAGGTGTCATTTGTAGATACTATGGATGTGCTTCTTGATATGGGAAGAGCATGCTTACAGGGTGGAAATGAAATGATAGAGGTGTCATATGTGGAGATGTATGATATAATCCAGGAATTCGAGGGGGTGGAATGTAAAAACATGAATTGCGAGATGGATGCTCATTTTGATACAAAGTACAAAACAGTTGCAAAGAAGGTGAAACCAGTTGCCTTGCCTTTGCCACCAGGAAGCAAGGAGAAGATAGATGAAGCTTCTATGCAACCAAATCTTAGAGATCCGAAGAAAATTGGGCATAAGTTTACTCAAGAAACTCTAAAAGAGCTGAAGATTGGTGAGAAGGATTTTCTGTTGCCAGTTGAAAGGGAATGCTTTGAGGAGATGCTTGTAAAACATGGGAAAGCCTTTGCTTTTCAGCCGCATGAGATAGGCTGTGTTGATCCAAGTGTAACAGCACCAATGGTGATGTTTACTGTTCCACATGTGCTCTGGAACTTGCGGCCAATTCCAGTACCAAAGGCTCTCTTGCCAAAGCTGATGGAATTACTAAAAGAAAAGATCAGGATGGGAATCTTGGAGCCATCATGTGCCCCATATTCCAACAGATGGTTTACTGTACCAAAGAAAAATGGGACATTGCGCTTTATTCAAGACATGCAACCTGTAAACAAAGTCACAATCAGGAATGTGGGAGCAGGTCCGATTGTGGATGAGTTTGCAGAAGCATTTGCAGGGAAAGCCATTTACTCCATGGGTGATCTATATTCGGGATATGATCAGTTCCAGCTGGATATACAAAGCAGGGACTTGACCACAATGAGAACTCCTTTGGGATTAGTAAGGATGTGTACCTTACCACAGGGAGCCACCAACTCCAGTGGCACATATGATGAATGGAATGAATAAGGTCTTACGAGACTTCATACCACAAAAAACTATGCCATTTTTGGATGATGTGCCAATAAAGGGCTGTGATGAGAAAGACAAAGATGAGGATTTGGATTCAAAAGGGTGCCGCAAGTTTGTGGCGAATCATATAAAGGATTGTGATATGATTCTATCCAGGCTTGAAGAAGTGAATCTTACTTTATCTGGGCTGAAATCAGTGTTTGGAGTTGGTGAAGTGCTAATAGTGGGACATCTTTGTAGTACTAGTGGACGCCGACCTTGTCCAGCCAAGATAGATGCAATACAAAGAATGAAAGAGACATGCATTAATGTTACAGAGCTGAGGAGATTTCTTGGAGCATGTGTCTTTTATGTTATTTGGATCCCACATGTAGCAGATCCTCTTTATCAACTTTTGAGGAAAAATCAAAAATTTCTGTGGAGTGCAGTACATATTAAAGCTATGCGGAAGCTGAAATGTTTGCTCCGATCATCACCTACTCTGAGAAAGGCAGATTATGAGTGTGGCAGGCCTGTGATTGTTACAGTTGATACTAGTCCTACTGGGATAGGATGGGCAGTAGGGCAAAATGATGAGGATGATCATAGGTATGTAATTAGATTTGGAGCAAAGGTATTAAGCTCTCGGCAACGAAAGTATCCACAGATCAAGAGAGAGTTATGGGGAATAGTCACTGCTCTAAAATATGAAAAAGAATATCTTATTGGGGCATTTGTACTTGTGGAAACAGATTGCTTGCCACTTCTTGGGATGATAGCAAGCTGTACCACTCCAGATATTGCTATGCTTAGGTGGATTGCTTATATCAAGTCACTAAATCCTGAGTTTGAGCATATTGCGGGAAAAGATAATCCAGTTGCAGATATGCTATCAAGAGCCAGGTATGAAGATGAAAAGGAGATGATTAGTGACATTGATGATGTGGGTACAAAGTTCTATACTACAGCATATGCAAAAGGGGACCATATTTGCCTATCAAATGCACTTGAGTCTTTTATTGAGGAAATATATGAAGGAGATTGGTTGCTTATTGGTCAATATTTGAGTACTCTGACAAAGCAAGAAAATTGGTCTGACTCAGAATTTAAGAGGATCCGCAGAAAAGCATATGGTTATTTCCTAAAGGATGGGTACCTCTGGAAGCATCCTAAGCAGAGGAATGCTATGCCACAGAGAGTCATATGTGATAAAGAGACTCAAGGAAAGCTTGTGAAAGAATTCCATGAGAGTCTCTGGGCTGGACATAGAAGTGTGTGGGCCACTTTTACCAAAATAAAGGAAAAATATTGGTGGGAAGGAATGTACAAGGATATTTCCCAATATGTGGAAACATGCATGGTATGCCAAATGTACTCAAATGTGCGGCATCGTGATGGCTTGCAACCAACCTACCCACCTGCCATGCACTATAAATGGGTAGTGGATCTAGTTACAATGCCTTTGGGAATTTGGCAGATGCGGTATATAGCACTTGCAAGAGAAGATTTGACAAATCAGGTAGAGGGGCGTGCTCTTAGAACAAAGAGTACGGAAACAGTATGCAAATTTCTCTTGGAAGATGTGATCTGTCGATATGGTTGTGTTGGGAAAATAACAGCTGATAGGGGTGAGCTAGATGTTGAAGAAGCAAGGGGATTCTTCTCTAGAATTGGTATCAAACTGTCCTTAACATGTGCTTACAATCCTGAGGGCAATGGAAAAAGTGAGCGAGGACATCCTCCAATCATTAAAGCTTTGGCTAAGGCATGCAGAGAAAGAATGCGAGAGTGGCCAAAGCTGCTACCATATGCCTTGTGGGCTAACCGTACAACTCATAGCTCAGTAAAACAGGATACATGCCTGCAGAATTAATGTATGGTCAGAAGCCAGTGATGCCAGTTGAAGAAGTAGTTCTAACTTGGAATGTATTGCCCTGGGTGGAAGGATTGAGCAGAGATGACCTCCTTGCATTGCGAATAAGACTGTTGGAGAGGAGGCCTGAAGATGTAGAGCTTGCTAAAGCTCGCTTGAAAGATGCAAGGTTGAAAAATAAAGAAAGATTTGATAGAAGACACAGACTCCGGCCAAAACCTATTGAAGAAGGTGATTGGGTTCTAATGTATGATAGTAGCCTTGACAACCAATTCACTGTTCAAAGAAAATTTGCAAAAAGATGGTTTGGCCCTTACATTGTCAAGCATGTACATCGAAATGCCACGTATACTCTGTGTGAGCTTGATGGAACAGAAATTAAGAATCTTGTGGCAGGCAAAAGAATCAAGATATTTAAAAGAAGGCATGATAGTGATCCTTTTGACTCACAGGAGACTCAGGATGAGAGGTTTGACAGTGGTAGTATGGATATGGTTGAAGAGGAAGAGGATGATCTTCCTGGTAATGCAGAAGATGAAGACGACATCCAGTTATATGTGGATCTTGATGATGATTTGGCACATTCCAGAGGATGTGCAGGTTTAGAGGGGGTGGATGTCGTGCCATGGCACGTCTATGGTGTGAAACTATGCATGTGAGGCCATCAAATGCAAATCCAGATGCATGGGTTAAGTGCCATGACGAGTCATTATATGATGCCATGTACATATGTTCACATTGTAAATGAGGTTCAATAAGACGAGCTGAGGCTGAGCTAGATCTAGGAGTTTTTGTATATGAGTATGGTGGGTGATGGTTCTGCTGTTACTCAGAGCTCATGGGTAAGTTAGAAACATCCAGTTATATATGATGGTATGAGTGGCATGCCAAAGGGATAAGTTAATGATGTTAATGGTTTCCCATGTGCATAATATGTAGTAGCTTCTTAATGGTATCGATGGGTCAAATTAGTGAATACCTTTTATGGAATGCAAACATGAGGGCATGCCAATGCACAAAGGAATGCTTTTATGAAGACATGGAGAAATATTTGAGTGAACAATTGGGGGATTCTATAAATCACATGGTCGATATGATGACATTATAAACTATGGAGGCATCAAGAGCAATGGAGATTCAATGGGGCATTAGAGTGCCGAAGTCCTTATTGAATGCGGGGAAATAAAAATTGGATGATCTACTTTGCATTGGGAAGCTTGCCTTAATGCCAAGGTTAGGAGCATTACACACCTTATTGAAAGAAGACCATAATAAGGGATATTAAAGGGGGGCAGCTTGTGTGGCATTAAAAAGAAAAGTAATTGAAAGCATTGGAAATGGTGGGTGGCAGCATACGTGGAATGAAAAGGGAATGTTTTCTTTTTATTAGAAATTTCTGGATATTGCGCAATATAGAAGCAAGCGCAGCCCTTTGGAAATGGAAATTCCGAGTCTTTGGCTGCAAAAGGTGGTGAAGGCCGCATTACTTGCGGGAAAAAAGAGAGAAAAACCAGAATGTAGTAGGCGGCGCATATCAGAGTTTGGGGAACGTCTGCAGAAACGCGAACCAGTGTGATATCGACCAGAGATTTTCATTTCAAGGATATACCTACTGTTCATAGCTTGTAGGTGCTAGAAATGAAGAGGGAAATGAGTACTACATGAAGAGATGATTTCGACTAATTCCATGTTTTCTCCAATGCATGGTTTGCGCTGATGCGACTGTTGCTTCCCGCGTATTCTCCATCGCGTAGTCAGCTCTGAAGCGACTTATGAGATTAGCAAAAATAAAATCAAAGTGTAAATTCACTTGAAACGTTCAGATAAGTTTTTTTTTTACTATTTCTTTTGATTTAGAAAAAGGCGAAAACTCTTAAATCCTTAAAGGATTTGGAAAATGAGTAAAAAGCCTTGGAGAACAAGTTAATGGTTTTGGAACTTGGTGTTTTGTGGGAAAAAGGTATCTAAAGCACATTTAAATCACGGGAAGTTGGTCTTGCTTCTGCTTGATTGAGTTTTGGAAATCATGAGCATGTTATAGCTATGCCGTATGCCATCTTTTGCTTGTGAGATGTTAGAATATTAAGGCAGGTTTTCGAGTGATAAAGAGCATCTTGAAATGATGGTTTTGATGGCACTGGATGTAAAGAATGTAAATGGTCACATGTATGTTGGAAAAAATTGAAGGTTATGTTATGCCTACATGTGGTTGGTTCAAAGGATTTGGAGAAAGGAGTCAGTGAATAAAGGGACAAGCACTTGGTACGCAATTTTGTGCAATCATCAGGATGAATTCAAGATGTATTGAGGTGAATCGACACATGTATATGTCATTGAAAATGGAGATGTCCAATACTCCTTGGGAAATTTTGTGTGTGAGTTTCCTTGTTAGATTTGGTACCTACTCTCACAGCTAGAAGTCTCGTACTTTCCTGGCTATACCGCACACGTCACGACACGCCGCATTTATAGTTAACATAGAAGGGTGCGGCACATTATCCTACACATGAGTATTTCAATGTGAGTCTCCCATTGAATACTAATTTTTATTAAATTCTTACAATATAAGCAAAGTATACTTACCATTGACCCCGTCTGTTTCCATTTTCCATACATTGAAATGTGATTCATCGTAATTCTACGTTGTTGATGCATACATCCTCGACAATGATCACACATACATTTTATTTTTTGTTGCAACCAACGATCTCAATTTTGAACACATGAAGGGACTCATCATCACTAGAAGAACTGATTGATGAAGACATCCTGCATATTCAAAAAAAGAATAAATAATTTTCATCTTTCTATGTGTGTTTAAAAACTTTTCTATCTGTACACGCATCTAAAAACGCATCTACAAGGGCGTCTATAAACACGTCTACTTTGCAGAATAGACATGTTTTTAGACGTGCTTGTAGATGCGTTTATAGACGCAAAAATAGATGCACACTATGGTAAAAAAGACTGAAAATTAAACCCGAGAGTGTTTTGCCAGTAGTTTGACAAAACGCAATTCTTCTAAAAAGCATCCCGCCCTATTTCTAATCCTCTCTCACCCTCTCAAGCTTCTAACCCTCTCTCACCCTCTCAAGCTTCTAACCCTCTCTCACCCTCTCAAGCCTCTGTCACCCTCTCAGGCTTCATCACTAGGCTGCAAATTTGCTTTACAAAGGACTGTGGAGTAAGAGTTTACCTTGGTACATACCTTAAGGTTGTGGTGAGTCTCTTTCTCTTCTTCTTCTTCTTGCTCCTTTTCTTCTTGTTCTTTTTGCTGATCTTGCTCTTGCTCTTGCTCTTGCTCTTGCTCTTACTCTTGAACCCTATTTTTCTTTTGTGCTTAAGCTAATCAATTGTTTATATAGCTCACTTTTTTTAAGACTATTTTATAGATTTTTACCTCAAAAATCACAAATAACCAAGGTAGGCCTCTTGGTTTGTTTATTATATTTTCTTAATATTTGATTAACTAATCTTTTGTATGTATGCATTACTAATCTTCTTAATATTTTCTTGGTTTGTATGTATGCATTACTAATCTTTTGCTGCTCACCCTTTTGTTGGTTTTGTAGGTCCTCTAATCCTCTCTTTCAACATCACGAAAAAGAGGTAAGTGCTTTCATATCTTTTCTCTCTTTCCTCTATTATTGCTGCACCCTTGGGTGCTGGGGTTTTTCTTTGTAGGTTTACCCACCATAAGCTTTATGCATAATGGCTCATGCATAATGCTAGTGCATGCTTTATGCATAATGCCTCATGCTTAAGGCCTTGTGCTTAAGCGTTATGCTTTATGCATAATCCTCATGCATGCTTTATGCATAAGGCCTTATGCTTAAGCTTTATGCTTTATGCATAAGCTTTATGCTTTATGCATATGCTTTAAGCTTATGCATATGTTTTAAGCCTTATGCTTTAAGCCCATACATAAGCCTTATGCATATGCTTTAAGCCCATGCATAAGCCTTATGCTTTAAGTCCATGCAAAAGTCATATGCATATGCTTTAAGCCCATGCATAATCCTTATGCATATGCTTTAAGCCTTATGCTTTAAGTCCATGCATAAACCTTGTGCGTATGCTTTAAGCCTTATGCATAAGCCTTATGCATATAATTTAAGCTTTATGATTCATGCTTTAAGCCTTATGCATATGCTTTAAGCTTTATGATTCATGATTTAAGCCTTATGCATATGCTTTAAGCCTTATGCTTCATGCTTTAAGCCTTATGCTTTAAGCTCATGCATAAGCCTTATGCATATGCTTTAAGCCCATGCATAAGCCTTATGCATCAATTTTATATATAAGCCTTATGCTTTAAGTTTTATGCATAAGTTTTATGCTTTATGCTTAAGGCCTTTTGCTTAAGCCTTATGCCTTATGCAGAAGCCTTATGCTTTAAGCTTTATGCATATTTTTTATGCCTTATGCTTTAAGCTTTATGCATATTTTTTATGCCTTATGCTTTAAGCTTTATGCCTTATGCTTTAATCTTTATGCATAAGCTTTATGCTTTATGCTTAAGCTTTATGCTTTATGTTTTTTGCTTAAGCTTTATGCCTTATCCATAAGCTTATATTTTTTTGATATTTGATTACTAATCTTTTGTATGTATGCATTACTAATCTTCTTAATATTTTCTTGGTTTGTATGTATGCATTACTTATCTTTTGCTCACCCTTTTGTTGGTTTTGTAGGTTCTCTAATCCTCTCTTTCAACAGCACGAAAAAGAGGTAAGTGCTTTCATATCTTTCTTCTCTTTCTTGTATTATTACTACACCCTTGGGTGCTGGGGATTTGTTTTGTAGGTTTACCTATAAGCTTTATGCATAATGCTCATGCATAATCTTTACGCTTTATGCTTAAGGCCTTATGCTTAAGCTTTATGCCTAATGCTTTAAGCTTTATGCATAAGCCTTATTCATAAACTTTATGCTTTATTCTTAAGGCCTTATGCTTAAGCTTTATGCTTTATGCATAAGCCTTATGCATACGCTTTATGCTTTATTCTTAAGGCCTTATGCTTAAGCTTTATGCTTTATGCTTTATGCATAAGCCTTATGTATACTTTTTATGCCTTATGCATAAGCCTCAGGTTAAGCTTTAAGGCCTCATGCAAAAGCCTTATGCATAAGGCCTCATGCATAGCTTTATGCATAAGGCCTCATGCATAGCTTTATGCATAAGCCTTATGTGCATAAAGCTTTATGCATAAGGCCTCATACATAAAATTATGCATAAGGCCTCATGCTTTATGCATAGTAATTTATGCATAAGGCCTCATGCTTAAGGTCTTATGCATAGTGCTTTATGCATAAGGCCTCATACTTAACGCCTTATGCAATACTTTATGCATAAGGCCTAATGCATAATGCTTTATGCAAGGCTTGCGTAACGGCTTGCATAAGGCTTGCATAACGCATAGTGCCGAGAATGAGATGATTCCCAACTTGCATAACGGCTTACATGTTTTCTTAATGAGATGATTCTCGGGCTCAATTGACTTAAAGAGACAAGAAGTCTTCATTTCATAATATTTTTAAAATATTTTTGTTTGTTTGTATAGATGTGGGCTGGGTCCTCAAGCCGTACAAGGCTTTACGTAACTTGCACACAAAATTTGGGTGTGTATCACTCTCATACCCTAGTGGCTGCATCATGTTAAAACTTCTTCTTGCAAATCACCATGCAAGAAGGCATTCTTTAAATCCATTTGATGTGAAGACCAACCCTTTGCTATAGCCATAACAATGATAGCCCTCACGGTTTCCATTCCTGTATAACTGGGCTGAATGTCTCTTCATAGTCAATGTAATAAGTTTGTGCATAGCCTTTCGCCACCAATCTTGCCTTATACGTGCTCAGTGAACCATCACCATTATGCTTGACTTTATACACCCACTTACATACAATTACCTTATTTTGCTTAGGCAAAGGCAATAACTCCCATGTTACATTTGAATCCAATGTTGCCATCTCCTCATTCATGGAATCTTTTCATTTTTTATTTCCAAGTGCCTGCTCAAAACAGCTCCAATTCCTATATTACTTTAACCATGTAAGCACAATGATGGGTTGTATATCCATTATTTCTCAACCTGCCAACATGATACCTAACACTCATAGACCTGCATACACCTGGATCACTTGTGCTAGGTGTCCTCAAAAAAGCCCTCTTTCTCCTTACACCAGGAGTAACCATAGATGGAACTCCTCGTCAAGGTTCTTCTTAGAGCCGCTAGAGTTACCTTTCACATATGAGTGACTTGCTGAGAGATCAGGCACAAAAGGTTGATCTACCTTTTCCTTCCATCTGCATGAAACATGTGTACTTGCATCTCTCCTCAACCTGCCTAACCATGGGGTAACATTGGATCCACTGCACTAGAGGACTCTGTAGTACGTGTGATTGCTGCTCTACATGTGGTGCAGCATCAGTACTTCTTACATCTACATCTTATGTTGCCTTCACTATTAGTGCATACCAACTACTCATTTCGTCAAAGATAACATCTCTGCTTACTCGCATCTCACGAGTGGTATGGTTATAACATTGATAACCTTTCTACTCCTCCATAGCATAACCAATAAAGATGCATTTCTTTGCCTTTGGATCCAACTTTGTTCTCACTTCATCACGAACATGCACATATGCAATACACCCAAACACTTTCAAGTGAGACACATCCGGTCTTATGCCTGTAAACTTCTGTTCAGGCACCATACCACGAACAGCTACAGTGGGTATCCTGTTCATAATGTACATAATAGTTGCTAGTAGTTATGCCTAAAAATAATGTTGCGTATTCTTTTCAACATCAAGGCACGTGCCACGTATGCAATGTGCCTGTTTTTTGTTTCTACAACACCATTCTATTGCGGAGTGTACCTGCATGTAAACTCTCTCTTGACTCCCTGCTTCCTCAGGAAATCTCTAAACTCATTGGATAAATATTCTCCCTATCATCTAATCTCAACATTTTATTTGCATGCCTTTTTCCTTCTTCTCGACCAAGGCTTTAAATCTCTGAAAGTGAGCAAACACCTCACTTTTGTCCTTCATGAAGTAAACACACACTTTCCTAGTGTGGTCATCAATTAATGTAACATAATACCGATACATGAGAGTACTATGCAATTTGTGGGAAAAATGTAGAAAGAAAAAAATGGGATCGATGTGTTAGTATAGAAGATGAGATGCATTGGATTAACATTGGTTGTATCTAGGAATGCATAATTCACTTCACTTCCAAGGATTTGGGTGAGTATGGGTGAGTATTTGTTTATATGTGCCTTCATGATGGTCACCTACAAAAATAATTAAACCTTAGACTCATAAATATGTCCACACATAAATGCCCAATAATTTTACCCACTTCATGTGATCTTCACACACATTATATGAGTGCTTGTTCTTATTATCAGCCCACTAAACTAGCCTACACGAATTCTCCACCATGTAGCAAACTTGGAGGATCTCACAAATTGGTGGAGATGTCTTTCACATGTACTCTAACACTCTAACTACTATCTAAGAGGACTAAGTGTACAAAAATGAAGGTGGTGGAGGAATAGTTTGCTATCTATGCTTCTTGAGAAAAAGCTTCTAGCCAATGCCAATCGTGCTATGTGAAAAACATGGGTTTGCTTTATTCTAGCGGTAGCATAACTTTTGAGACTTCCACCACATATCATCAAAAAATGTCTTCTCTCCAAACCATCTTCTAAAGGAGCTGCTCACAAATTAGATTTTCCTTATACACTCATTCAAATGAAGGTGGAGATAAGTTTTCTATTACGTAGGCTTCTAGGGAATAAACTTTGAACAAAGGTAGTTGTTCTACACGTAGAGCTCAAAAAAGTGCTAGCTAAAATTTTGAAACAGAAAAGTGCCACTTCATTAAAATAAAATAAAATGAAACTGAGTGGATAAATATATCAAGAAAATGGTTGTTCCAAATTATCAATTCCTCCTCAGTCCATGTGAAGATTTCAAATTTTGAAACAGAAAAGTGTCACTTAATTAAAATAAAATAAAATGAAACTGAGTGGATAAATATATCGAGAAAATGGTTGTTCCAAATTATCATTTCCTCCTCAGTCCATGTGTCAAAGATTTCAATACAAATTCATGTAAAAGTAGGGTTTTAACTACCATTCACATGCGTCCATACATCAAACATGCATAGCATAGGGTTTTAACTACCATTCACATGCATAGCATAGGGTTTTAACTACCATTCACATGCATCCAGATGCATCCACACATCAAACATGCATAGCATAGACACATGCATGTAACTAATGTCACTGGGGAATAGAAACTTCTTGTCCATTTGTAAATTCCGAATAACCCTCATAATTTTATATTGAGGCTTAAATTCTTCTAATCTAACACAGCCATACATATCTTCAATTAATACAATCTTGATAGTTGTGTTTTTCATCTTCTTTCTAGCTTTATTTAGCTCCTCTGTACATACAATAGTCATGGAAACCTTGCATTACAAGCACTCTAGCTAGTGCTCACTTTCTACCCTAAAGTCCAACATGGTATCACACCTTCACATGGGTTCCATCTTTGTTGTGCCCTATCTCTCCATGCTCATGATGGTTATATATTTCCTTTTTGTGTTGTTCTACATTATTTCTGAAACTCCATGGTTTCAAATTCTGCTCCTGCAAGAATTCTGCCCATAATGGCCTCTTCTCTACAAATCATGTAAGAAGGGTTCTATCAATTTACACCTACCCTTTGTAGTGTGTGCTCCTCAAACTACCTCTCACAATAGCCATTGAGGGGGGTTTCACTCTCGCTGAATGGGTCTCCTGACATACCTTTGGGCCCTCCAGTATCCTTGCAGCAACATCCCTTTTAAAAAAACCACCAATTTGCCACCTAATTTGGGGCCTCCATTGCTCTCTACCATATTGGTTGCACATGTGTGTTACACAAGTCCCCTCAAATAATGGGGCCTTTCCACCAATGAGCCAGGCCTTCACTTGGTTTAAGAGGGAGCTCTAGTCATGGCCAAGCCCTTACAACACTAATTTGTTTCGTAGGTGAAGCCAATGAAGGCCACATTGTTTGCATTTGTGTGTTACACAAGCCCCCTCAACTAATAGGGGCCTTTCTACCCAAGCAAGGTATGGGCCAGGGCTTCACTTGGTTTAAGAGGGAGGTCTAGTCATGGTGGCAAAGCTCTTACAACACCAATTTGTTTGGTTGGTGAAGCCAATGAAGGCCACTCTACACCTGCAAAGTCCATGCATGAAGGCCCTTACTAGAAAGAGATACACCTCTTAAATGAAGGGGACTAAATCTCTTGCTTTTACATGTACATGGATCTCCCCCTTAATGAACCTAGGTAGCTCCTTGGCACATCCCATGCTTTTTCAACATTGCAAGTAGCACCGTGCCTTTTAGACCCGAGGCTCCCCCTCTTAAATGGACCGTGCCTTTTAGATCAGAGGCTCCCTCCGAATGCATTAACCACCTAGACTCTCCACATTATTCCCATAGCTATGAATTGGTGGCTTATTTAATACTTCATGGTGCATTGCATAAAACTCTATGCCACACTTGGTCTCTTTAATTTGGGCACACTTTAAATCATTGGGGCATTTTAGCATCTCAAGAAGATGCCACCCTATTCAATGGGTCCCATTCCTTTTTTTGCATCCATGACATTTATGTGTGCTCTTAGTTGTGATGGTCCCATATTAGTTGCTAGTACAACGTCAAACATCTATTAGGCCTTTACATCTTCTACATCTCATCATGGTATCTCTACATCAAGCATGAAAGGGGGGTCGTGATGGACGCGGGCTGCTTTACAGAGAAAAGGGTAGGACAGGAGAAAAAAAGCTAGGACAAGCAGAAAAAACAAACGCATGCAACGGTCCTCTGTTCTCCTGTCGTTCGACACCAGGTGTCGTCCATGCCCTCTCCCTCTGCATGCTAAACCCCTTTCGACTTTGCCCTGATTCCCTCGTCAGTCTTCCTGCTGAGCATCCCAGCGCTATTCCTCCTCCCCCCGAGAGGGGGGAACTCTGTTCAAGGATGTCCCTACAGGATGTTGTTCTTGCTGGGACCTCGTCTTCCTCGCATTCCACTCGCGAAGCTGCTATTCCTCCGTCTCTGGTCCTGCATCAGCAGGTGCCATCAAGGCCTCTGGAGGGCTCGCTCACTACACTCAAGGCTACTGCTCCTTTCTCTCGTCAACACAAAGGACCGGGAGGACTGGGCGTTTCTGAAGGTTCTCGGGGGTCCCTTCTTGACTGCCCCCCACAGGGCCATGCTGGCCATGCACGCTCGTCTCCTCCGACTTCTTTCGCGGAAGCTATTCGTCTGCCTTTACCAATTCATGTTGTTCCATCTTTTCCCCCTAAAGCTGTTGATAATCCAATGATTAATCTGTCACAGAATCCTACCTTTGAGGAAAAAACCAGTGATTTTGATGTTGACAATGATGGTGCTATAATTTGCGATGATGAAGAATTGGCAGCGTGGCAGGACCATCTGTCTTCCCACGCCCTGATTGGTCTCTGTCATGGTGCGAGACCGCCTGTAGACACCCTGAAATTCTGGATTAGATCTAATTGGGAACAAAAGGGAATCAAAGTTGCCTCTGTTCAACATCTGCCTAATGCGTACTATATGTTCCTTTTTGAAGATCAGGTAAGCGCCTCTTCTGTCATAAACAGCGGACAGTGGATTATCAGAAATACCCCCATTCCTTTTTTTAGATGGTATGATTCGTTTGACCCCAAAGGACCCAAACCCACCAAAATCCCTGTCTGGGTTGAATTTACAGATATGCCAACCAAGTTTTCTATATGGGCTAAGAGGATAGGGGGTGCTGTAGGTAAGGTTCTAGGTCAAAAACCTTTTCAAGTCGTTAATCCTCAATGGGCTCATCAAATGCTCATTGAGGTTGACACCGCTAAACCCCTCAAAGAGAAAGTTCCCCTGAAAAACAGAGAGGGGCAGATTATTTATGAGCAAACTTTGACCTACAAGAACCTCCCGAATGCCTGCTTTAATTGCAATAAACAAGGGCATCTCATTAGAGATTGCCCTGATCTCCATCAACCAGCTTCTAATGATAAAATCCCAGCCAAAGAGGAGGCTTTTGTCCTGCCTCAGAGAAAACATGTGTCCAAGGCTAAAAACAACAAATCTAATTGGCATATCCCAGCCAACAGATATGCCCCCCTCTTAGCTGAGGTACAAGACGGTCTAGAAGTGCAATTTCAGGCCAAAGAGGCTGGCTACTCAGCCCTTATAGGGGCTGATCAACCATCCCCGGGAAGGGTCCCCAACAAGGACCGTGTTTTTGTTAGTCAAGATCTTGATTCCCCGATGGAATCAGATGAGGATTTCATTGACAAAACCCAGCGTGTTGATGAAGTTTTCAAAGCCCAACTGGACGAAGAAGATGCTTCTTTGATGAAGAGGATGTCCCTCTCACCAATGAAACAGCATGATGAGAAGGACTTCTCTCCCCTTCTTATGGGTTCGAAAATGAAGAGGAAAAAGGAAAAAAGCCAAGATGTCCTAAGAACCTCCGTATCTGCGGGGAAACCTTCAAAAACGAGTAAGAAATGAATTCTCTGAACCTTCTCTTGTTCAATTGTAAAGGGCTCACAAACCCGGAGAGGGCTGTGGCTATTAATATGTGGTTAAGGGACTCTACTTTTGAATTTGACCTTATCAGTCTTCAAGAGCTCAAAATCGGGGGACCAGCAGCTTCATATGAACCTTCAAAAAATCTCTAGGAATTCCCGGTAGTTTTTTACCAATCACCACTCTGGGAAAGGTGGGGCGGCGATTGGCATCCACATGAAGTGGGAACACGCCATTTTAGATGCTTGGTCTGATGTGAACCACTCTTGGACCGCTGTTAGGATGGGCAACCCCTTCAATTTCACTTTGGTTTCGGTGTATGCCCCCTGCTTGGCTAGCTTGAGAGCTACTACCTGGCAGTCTATCACTCAGATTGTGGGACCCATCTTTCTCATTGGTCACTTTAACATGGTAGAGGCCCAGGTTGACAGAAGCAGACTTCTGGGCAGTACCATTAGTGGTTATGAAAAGGTTAAATGGGATGGGTTAAAGGGGGAGAAAGATCTCTCTGATCTTTCTTCGAAAACTGGTTTCTCTTGGTCTAACAATCAAAAAGGCTCTTGTCTCACAGAGCTGCCAGATTGGATAAACTGTATGCCTCGGGGAGTTTGATTGATATGTTCCTAAAAACCAAAGTTACTACGGACCCCTCCCTAACCATCTCAGATCACATCCCTTTGATCTGCAACCTGTCCTTAGGCCAGGCCAAAGGTAGGGCTGGATGGCCCCATCTTGACCCCTCCCTCTTCCGTCTCCCTTGCATCCAACAGATGATCAAAGCCTCCATTGCTGATGCTTTCAATCAGTTCATTTCCCCATCCAAGGGATGGGAAAGTCTGGTGAATAAGGTTCATTCTATCTGCAAGGAGTATAAGCTGCAAGTTTCTACGATCCGTCTGAATCGTAGAGTTCAAATCAGGAACCAGATTCAAGACATTTATCTGTCTAAAAATGGTGTTGTTAACCACTCCTTGATTGAGCTAAAGAACCAGATCTGACTCGAGGAGTTGTTAGCGGCTAAGGCCACTAGATTGTGGTTCAGGGAGGTTTGGGCTGGGAAATTTGATACTCCTCACCCTAATATGTTTGCGCTCCTTAAAAGGAAAAAAGGTAGAGATCTCATCCCTATGGTTAAGAAGCCCAATGGTCACCTTGCTTTAGATGATGTGGAAAACTTGCAGGTTATTAAGGACCACTTTTTTAACTTGTTCTCCACAGCCCTCCCTCCCTCTCACGAAGTTTTTGCTGCTAGGGCCAAAATTGCCAGCATTAGGAGGAAGGTTGTTAACCCCGCTTTAGCCCTTAAGCTTGACTCCCCCTTCACTGAAAAGGAGGTCAAGGAGGCTATCTCTCATCTCAAAAAATGCAAATCTCCGGGGGAAGATGGGATTCCCAACGAATTCTTTCTTGTTTTCAAAGATGAACTGTCCCCTCACATCCTTGACATCTGGAGGGAAGCCATGAGGAAGGGAGGTTTAGCTGAAAAGACAAATATGGGAGTTATCAAGCTGATTCACAAAAAGGATGAGAAAGAAGATCTTGGTAATTGGAGACCCATAACATGTCTCTCGTCCCTTTACAAAGTTTTTGCTCATATCCTGACTAGCAGAATCAACCCCTATATGGATGAGTGGATCCTCAAGGAGCAAAAGGGCTTTATAAAGGGAAGGTATATTCTTGATGCTATCATTAGTTTTTGGGAGGGTATGGAGCATGCTGAAAACTCTGGTCAGAACTACATCTTCCTCAAAATAGACTTTGATAAAACCTATGATAGAATAGACTGGTCATTCCTCTTCCAATCCCTTCAAGATATTGGTCTCAATAGGAAATTCATAAAGTATGTCCAAACCTTGCTTGGAAATGCTTCTTCCAAGGTGGCCGTCAATGGGTCTCTCACTGGTGCCTTTCCTCTGAGGAAATCTATAAGGCAAGGCTGTCCCCTGTCCCCTCTTCTTTTTGCTATTGTGGCGGATTCTCTGGGATGGCTTGTTAACAAGGATATAACTGATAATAATATCAAGGGTATTGAGATCCCCAACAGGACTGATCCTTTATGTCTGCAGCTTTTTGCTGATGACACGAATGTGCTACTCCGGAACGATGTACAGACTGCTGCCCACTTTATGTCCTGCCTGGAGACCTTCTGCCTTGCCAGTGGCTCGCAGGTTAACCACTCCAAGACCAGCTTCAGAGTCTTTGAAGGGGTGCCCCCCCTCGATCCTGTCCGCTGGTTGTAAGAGTATCCAGGATGGTGTTGTGTTCAGGCTTGTAGGAATCCCCATGGGCTTTAACATCTCTTCCAAACAAAGGTGGGACTATGTGCTTGATAAACTCAAGAATCAGGTCAAGAAATGGAGTCACATCAACACAGGGGTGGCTTCAAGAGCCTTTGTCCTCAATCACTTCATTATCCCCTCTGTTGTTTACTTCCTGGCCTGCTGGAGACCCTCTGAGACCCAACTCCAATCCCTTAACTCGATCATGGGGAATTATTTGTTGGGGGGATCTCTGGAAAGTAAGAGGATCAGCAAAGTAGCTTTTCAGACATGTTGCTTGGAAAAAGAGCAAGGGGGTCTTGGCATCATCAACATTGGTTTGCTTGCTGAGAAGCTTGCAGCTAAATGGGTGCATAGAGCCATCTTGTCTAATGATGTCTGGGCAGACTTACTCAAAAGGGATATTAATAAATTTTGGCTCAAAGGTAAAAGATCTTGGAAGGGTTTCTCTCTCAATGATGTTTTGTTCTCAAAGGCCTATCTCTCCCCTATAGGTAGCAAACTGTGCTGTAGGATGTGGGAGTCTTGGATGAATTACAAAAAGCTCTTCTGCTTCCAAACCTTTACTAAGAGAGGTAGGTATGCCTATGCTGTTGACTCTATGTGGTTTGGGCATCTCGTATCTCCGATCTCCAATGAACAGGTCCAGACCAGTCTTTCTTGTTTCAAAGCTGGTATAAAGGTTTGGGGTGACTTATGTGACTCAACTGGCATATTAAACAGGGAACAACTCTGCAATAAATTCATCTTATCCCGTGGTGGAGTTGAGTTGGTCATTCAGAGGTGTAATGCTCTTAAGGTCTCCATTCCCCCGGGGCTGATTTGTGACTGTATTACCTTTTCTAAAGCCATCCGGTGGGGCGACTCCAGTAATCTTGTCAAGTTACCTAACACCTTTCATGCAAAGAATCTGATTCTTAAGCTCAATAAGAGATGGTCCTTGGCCTGGAACAAACATCAATGGGCCTTCCGATTTAAGCTTATTTGGGCCTTCGCTCATGAAAGGAAACACGCCATTTTGGCCTGGCTGGTCATGCACAAAGCGACCTGGACCCTTGAGAAGGCCCTGAAGTTTGGACATGGGAACGGCCTTTGTCCCCGCTGTAATACCAAGCTAGAAACTGTCCCCCATCTCTTCTTCTCTTGCCCAGACACTCGTCAATTCTTGGATGTTCTGAACAAGGCCTTTAAGAAAATTAGGAAAATCCCTTTGAGTTGGAAACAAATCCTCCTAGGAGAATGCCACTCTATGGACCCCTTAACGTGGCAGTCCGTCAGAATTTTGTTTCTTTGGCATGTATGGAAGCAACGTAATGAAGCGCTATATGAAATTAAAACTAATCACCACTTTTATCTTTTTCTTGACAGTGTACTCAAGCTTATCCATCAACTCCAACCGAGTGGTGTTTCCATGGAGGTGGACCGGTGGCAAGACCTACCTTGGAGGAAATGGAAGAGATTCCATGTCTCCTCGCATTGCCAATCAAAGGAAGTTATGTTACAAGGGCTCCATCTGGAATGTCAAAGAAGGCTGCAGAATTCCGAGTTCTACGTTCAGGCTTCAGAGAGCTTCTGTGGGGTTCTTTAAGCCCTCATGGCCTCAATTTTTTGCTCATGATATTCTACCATCCTCTCAGTCTAGCTCCATTGGGGCTGGCTGGCCACTGCCTAGTGCCTCAGTCTATGATTCAGGATTTGTCTGTCAAACTGGTGCATCAGAATTGTTACGCTCATTATGTTTCATCATCCTCTCTCACGGATTAGAAGAGGGACTGGCCGCCGAGAACTGATACATCAGGATTTTCTGCTGTAGTGTCTCTGTTGTTCCTTTTCTGAAGATCTTTACCTTTACTGGTGCTGGCTGGCCGAACAGTTCATGATATTATTTAGTTCAGTTTCTGTTTTTGTTTAAGGGTTTTTACCCTCTTTTGCTGAAGGTTTCATCAGGTCGTAGTGTCTCCCCATGGACCTTCCACATGGGATCTTGTAACCATATTTTTTTCTAATATATTCCACCGTTTTAACTAATTAAAATAATAATAATAATAAAAGGGGCCTTTTACTGACCCCTTATTTGTGCATGCAGGAGATTGTTCGCATAGTGTGGCCTCTTGTTTGCCTTGGAGATCGTTTCCCCTTAATGTGTTTTCAGCCTTATTCTTGATGATCTAACCCACACAAAATCTATTTATGCACACTTAATTCACTGATTATCATACACATATAGAGGGTTTTGCACATAAGGAGGTAGTGTTTGGTTTGGCTCATGCCCATATACCTATTGATGTAGTGGATCATGTCTTTCACATTTTGAGTGATGCTACCTGGGATGACAACATTGGTTCACTCTTATCCTCGCATGATGTTGACCTTGAGATATGTTCTTTTGGCTCCTATGGATGTCGACACGAGCTTATGTTCTTTGGAGCTAGGACATTTTCCTTTGGATGCATTCTTTGCCACTTGAGGAGCATAGTTTCTGGATATGTGGCTCGACATTCAGATGCACCTACGACATATCTTAGTCTTGGCTTACACGGTGGCTCTTTTATGCTAGGACCATTTGACATTCTGGCGAGGAGTTTCGAGCTTTTCAATGGATACCTTTCATGCTACATTTACACTGCGGTCGTGATGAGGATGGGCTTACGAGTTTTCCTTTCAACCCTGGAGCTACTATTTCTTTGGAGTCAAGCTTTAATTTTTATCCAGGAGCTACTACCATCTTAGCTTCGATAGTTCGAGGATGTATACGATACATGTCCTTTTGATCCTGGAGGATACTTGACTAGCTTTGTCATATCGATAGTGGTTCCTTATTCTTTCTACTTGCACTAGATAATCATGGGACCATTGCCTTGGATTTTGCATGCCTCGGATTTACTTTCGATCAAGGGGGTTGCATAGATACCCTCATCATTGATGGGAGCCCTTTATGCTTTCCATTTGACCCTAGGGGTCATATGATTCATATATTGGTCTTCCCCTACATCAACATGCAATCATGGATGTGATTTTTGACTTTTATACACAGCCACTTGTATATATCTTTTCTTTTGGAATGACCACCCTTCGATTTCGAGGATGAAATCATTGTAGGAGGGGATAGTTTATAATGAAGTAGATCTCATTATACATGCACATGGGGAATGGGGAATGGGGCCTAGGCACTTAGGCTTAGGGACATTTACATGTGTACTTTTGGGGGGCCGTAAGCTATAAATTAGGCATAGGGATCATGGAGATTGTACCCTTTTTGATCATTATACTTTCATGAGTACTCTTACTCTTTGGAGCTCTAAGCTTCCATGGTGAACTTCTCCCTCTTGAGAAGCTATGTGTGTACTCCATTATGAGTGCAATAGGTGCTATTCCCTATGATGAGTGGGACATGTGTGTACTCCATGCTAATGAGTGAAATCCCTAGATTCCCTTCATTTCAGTTTGCATCTTGCTTGGAGGAAGATGGAGAGAGTGTAACCATCATTTCTTGGTTTCCTTTCATGTGAAATGGTGAGATCACTCTTTGTGTGAGTGAGCCCTTAACCTGATCCTTGGGATTGTGTGTGGTGTTGGAAAGAGGGTTGTGTATAGTTATGTCTAAGATTTGATTCCTATGTTTGCTTTCCTATTAATTTGTTCATTTCATTGATTATGGTGTGAGAGGTAGTGTAGGTTTTCTCTAGTCCTCACTTTCTCTTCTCTCTCTAGAAGCTTGTGTGAGAGTCAAGAACATGGTTAGTTGAGTCCAAACCATGTAGGAGTATCATACACATGCAAATCATGTATGACAGGGATGGGCAAGTTTTTTGGGTGTCAACCCCCTAACGTTTGAAGTAAGGATTGTGAGTGTATGAAGGGTGCTCGAGGGGTGAACATAACCTTGGTTTGGGATAAGATCAAGAACGGTGGTGGGACACAATGTATTGTACCTTTACAATAGAAAATGAAAAGTTCTATATTTGTAAAAGGTCCAAAAGGCAGTCGAGTACCCTAAAAAGCGGGTTTTTTAATGTGAACATACACATATGAGCTTGGAATAGGTTGGCCTCTTATGTGAACATACACATATGAGCTTGGAATAGGTTGGCCTCTTATGTGAGGGTAAAGAACCCTATACCACACATAATAATAAAGTTAATTAATTGTGTAGGCCATGGAAATGTTGGTCGGGGGAACCTTGAAATTACATCTCAAAAGGGTTTTAATAGTGTGAACACAACCATATACTTTTGGAATGACTAGAACTTTGAATAGGAAATAGAAAATCATGTGTTGGACATAGGATCCCATCAATATATTGCTTTTTTCGGAGGGAGGGATGACAATTTCCACCTTATAGAGACTCGGGTAAAAGATTTATAGGTTTTTATTAACCAATGAACAAAAGAATGCTTTTCCTTGAAACCATAGTCCCTCTATGCTTGCAATTGAAAATTTACCTTTGGCTAGGCTTCTTTCACCTCTTCATCACTTTTAATTGTTTTAATCACTCTTAGCTCCATGGAAGGTTGATATGGACCCAAATGATTGGTTGCAACAATATTAAATACCAAGCATTGATCAAGATATAATACTGGGTCCAATTCGCCCCCACATAAGAGTGAGTCCATGCTTCCTCTTTGTTTACTTAAATATATTCCTTGAGGTAGGTTTTGGGGCTCAAAATAGTGTGCTTTACAAACATGTCAACTTCTTTAAGAATATCTTCCTTCAAATGTAGATTGCTTTAGAAATAGCTTGCTTGAGCGTGCAAGCTAAACTTTTCAAAAATAGGTGTGAATCTAAAACCGTATAAAACTGTACATATTGTGAAAAATTAAATGTGCACAATGGAGCTTTGACATGTCTCAAAGATTTGGTAATCTAGGGTTTGTTGATCTTGAAGAAATTAGGGCTTACAAGATTGATATTTGAAACTGTGTGCTCTCTAATCAAGATAATGCAAAAAAATCTTTCAAAATTGGTTACTAAAATCTTTGCAAACCCTAATTTCAAAATCAAGAAAATCAAGATCAAGAAGATAAAGAAATTAAACAGTAAAGTGGATTAGGGTTCTAAAAACAGTGATTAATACAAATTCAAAAATGATTAACACAAATTTCATTACTAATCTTGTCAAAACAAGAAATTAGATAATATAAAAATTGTGTAAAAATCAATTCCAAACACGTTTAACACTAATCATGATCAAGATAACGCATTTTTGAAAAATTTAATTCATAGTAATCCGAAATGATTATCATTAATCAAGATCAAGAAAATGCATTATAAAAATTAGACTAAGCATAATCTAAAAATGATATCACTAATCATTGGTTAAGCAAGGATCTAAGTCAAGAGCTCTAATACCAATGCAATGAAGGAAATGTAAGGATTGCACTCATTATCATGGAGTACACACATGTCCCACTCATTATAGGGAGTAGCACCTATTGCACTCATAATGTGGAGTACACACATAGCTTCTCAAGAGGGACAAGTTCACCATGGAAGCCTTTACATGTTTCTTACAAAAATCGACATGAAAAAAAAGACTTTTTTTTGCTTACTTTTTGAGATTATAATTGAAAATCTAACAATAAGTTTTTAAAAAAATGCCAAAATAGAGACACTATTTATCATTACCATCTTCAATCTAGAAAATATTTGATACAACTATAAAAAGAATCTATTCTCTAGATATATAGCTTATGGCATAGTTATGGTTCCTCATAATCATTGCTATCTATACCATCACCATCACTAGTTAATGTGCCTTTCCGTGAAAAGGTAGACGAGGCATCCTCTTCTTTACTATCAACAAATACATTTTTTTCTTCTATGTCATCTACCATATCAGCATGATTGAAGATGTGCTATAGAGTGCAACTATATAAAACAATCTATTTATATAAATATATCACAAAAGTGTTATCTTGATATAGCTATTATCTTAATTATAAAACCCTATTTTGGTTTTTGATGAGAGTAGTATTAAAATCCATTTTGAAGCTCTTGAGTATCACAATCTATTAAGTGATAATATATACTTTTTTTAGGAGAGTTTGTTACGTATAGAATAATTTTAAAATATCATGAATAAGCTTATATTTGAAAGTTGTTTAAATGTTTAAAAAAATGCACACTCATTTTTAAAGAAGATTTGTCCTTGATGTGAGAAAAAGAGGTTAAAATGGTAATTTTAGTTATTGAGTTTAGAAAACATTAAAAAGCTCACTTTTTTTAAGAAAAAAAGTTTATACTTTTCAAAATCAATTTTTTGTAAAATATCAAGCAAGGATTTGGGCTTGATCCTATTGGTTACTACACATGGTGAGGATCTTTTAGCTATAACATTTGGGGCCAAATTAATGCAAAATAACAACTTCTCAACTAAGAGTTGATGCTTTTCATCAACTTGATAAAAAACATAGAATTTTAAAAAAGTTGATGTTTTGCATCAAGTTGATCAAAACATTACCTTTCTATGCAAAACATCAATAGAAAGCTTATGAAAAACTTGTGCTTCTCTAGACATGATTACATTTGTTTGCATCTTGGAGTGAAACAAGAAAAACAAATTCCTAGAGTTTTTCTAGAATTTACATGCTCAACTTCATCTTGCTCCAACGGTGCCTCGAGGTCGCTGCCTGGAATTGGCCTCCCTTGTTCACTTCCCCCCCTGTTGTTATCACATGCTATTATCGAGGCCCGAACATCTCCTCTTGCAGACTTTCAAAATCTGCATCCGAAATATCATATTCGGGAGCATCTACTTCAATTGATTCTTGGGCTTGGATGAGGGATGATACATCATCTAAGCTACTACCATCATAGCGATCGACTTCATTAACAATAGGTGGAGCATCCTGTATGTTGAAGTCAATGAAGTCGTCTCTAGCATCTTGAAGAAGTGTACAATACAACTCATTTCCCCTCATATCTAGGAGCTCCAAGAGATCTTGCATTAGCAGGTACTCTTCACCCTCTATGATGATGGGTCTCTGGGATTCAAGGGGTGGGCCTTTAAATTATGTATGTTTAGGCTCTTGGATGCCTATGCGTGATAATTCTCTCAGGCTCTACTTGAGGATCAAGAGTCGTCTCTACTAGCTCTTAATCAAAGAATTTAAAGCATGGGAGGTCAATGGTGGCAGGGCCATCATCTTGACATTTCGCCTGAATATGTGTTAATAGAATGTAAAGTGCAAGAGCAATATCCCATTCAACCACATTGATTGGAATATCCTCTTCAAAGGAGGTAGAAATAGAGGTTGTAAGTAGGTTCATTTCCCATTCAACCATATTGATTGGAATATGCTCCTCGAAGGAGGTAGGAACAAAGGTTGTTAGGAGGTCCACGGAGACATGTATTAAGGCTCTCTTAAAGAGAATGTGGGGGAGATAGAGAGCTTGAATTCTTTGCAAGCAAACACACACACACACACACACACACACACACACAAGAGAGTGTAGGAAACAAGAGAGAGATGAATGGCTGAATTTCCTTCTATCTTTTTCTCTTATATACACACTACAATATAAAGCAAGCATAGATGCGCTGCATAGACACGCAAGTTATGGGGGCGTCTATACTAGCGTCTATGCCCGCGCCTATAAGGGTGTCTACTTCTTTGAAACTAGACGCTCTTATAGACGCATAAGTTACGTTTGCGTCTATGCTCGCGTCTATAAGCACGTCTCATTCCTTTGAAATTAGACGCTCTTATAGACGTGAGCATAGATGCGATTATAGATGCACTTATAGACGCAGTTTGCATCAATTTCCTATGCAGTTGCAATTGTGGACCTTGCAAAGAAAAACAAAATCTTCAATCCCCAAAAATATCATTTGCTGAACTATGTGCACAAGATTTTGATAATATGCATGATTTTTTGGTGCATTTACATACAAATGAATCTCTAGAAAGCATATTTGCAAGGAAAAATATGCATGATTTTTTGGTGCATTTACATACATGATGAATCTCTAGAAAGCATATTTGCAAGGAAAAATACGCTAAGGAAAGAGAAGAAATAGGTATAAACCAAGTAATGTGGTTAAAGGGATGGATACATGCAAAGGCTTAGGTATATCAAGTAATGCCATGAAAAACAATCCAAAGGACAATGATTCAATCCCCACATCTGTTTATCAAAGTAAAGCCTTAAAAAAAATCTTGAACCTCCCATGAAAAGTAGTCCAAAGGTGAATGATGAAGTAATGCCACGAAAAGCAACATATCACAATAAATCTATACATGTAATCTCAAAAAGGCATGAATCTATACCAAAAGGAAGACCAATATAGCCATAATAAAAGTACAATGAAAGAACTAGAGTTCAATCTCATCTTCAATGAGGTCAACCCTTGCTAAAGTATCTATCTCAATGTCCATGCCTATATCCAAATCTACAAAGAGATCCATCCCACTACTAAAATCATCACTATGAGAGGCAATATCATCATCTCCAATAGCACGATCATCATCTCTAATGGCACAATCATCATTGATGTTTTCCAAGCTATCTCCCTCCATAGTTGAGTTGACATGCTCCTCCATATGCCCAATGTGGGTGAATGTACTATAAATGGCTCTTGAACATGGTGAGATTGGGATTATATGCCTCATCTCTTATTATCAATTATTGGTTGATACACCACCTATTTAAGGACAAAGGTACATCATACAAAAAAATTACATCTCTACTATCTGTAAATGTATATATTGTAATTACCAATAATTATATGTACTTGTTCACAATGTTGTGTGGTATTAGTAGAGTCCCATCCTTTCCTTGTTGCCAAAACTGTGTAGAGTCAATGGTCACAAATCCACTTGCATGATGCTTGATTATTTCATTATTAAGACCTCTTTCCACCACATCCTTAAACCACTTGACATCCAAAATATATACAAAGAAGCTTCTAAAGTCAAGCTTAATGATATTTTGGATCAATCTACAATAATCATACATGGCTCCATTGGCTCCCTTAAAGCTTGCAATTACCCCACAATCTTGGGTGTTCCTCTTCTCATCAATCCTTTGTGTGCAAAAATGTTTACCCTGTGACCCACAAAGCGTTAAACATTGTGCACTATACCAAGACAAAAAAATTTATAAATACCTCAAAATAAAATTTTGCAAATTTAACATACTAAAATATGATTGAGAACACAAGTTTTTTTACCTTTTTAAAGCATCCTCGGGCATACTCCCGCTCCTCCAATGTGATATGCATGTTTTCATCTTGCACCACTCTCTCCATCTCCTCATGTAGCCAATCTACATCAAGATCCTTGGGAAGTGATTGTAGGTGCTCGAGGTATGGCACACTACGTCCATGGCACTTTTACGGAATGCCGACTTTCACTTTGTCTTGTTGCCTTTTCATCCTCATACTTTGCCACCCATCTTCTCATCACATCACTATTAAGCACACAAAAGGTATTAAGCTTACTATGCATCTCTGTATCCATCACTTTGGTCTTTCCCTTTCCGTGAAGAACATGAGAGGCCATCCTCAAGTCTTCTTTATTGCTCCATAGGCGAGGGAGAGAGGGATCCACTTCAGCAAGGTATTTTGAGATATAAACAAGTGATTCTTGTACCAACCAACCCTCAGCCATACTACCTTCTGGCTTTGCAATTTTGCCTTACAAAATCCTTCAAGGTCTTCATGAAACGCTCAAGAAAGAACATCCATCGAGCATGCTTAGTGCCACATATGGCAATCTAATCAATTAAATTAACCATAAGATGTAGTTGGCTTGCGAGAATTGATCGTGGTAATGTCTCCTCCACCAAACAAACCACCTCCACTACCATGACCCTTGCATAGTCAAGTGTACATGGATTGATTTCCTTTGAGCTCACATATCTACAATGCAAAACATGTATAGAAAATTGGCTATGAGGGTTTGGGGTACAAACCTCATAAGCTCCCCCATCTTATAAATCGTCTCTCGCACTTTGTGGGATATAAAATTGGAAATTCTTGTAGGAAGAATTAACTATAAACATTTATACACCATGATTAGATACATCATGATTAAACAAGTTAAATACAAACAACTTCAATGTTTCACTTACTTGAAGCATCTTGTGCCAATCGTGGGACTTCAAGCCATATAATTGCTCAACATCTCTCTTCTTTGTCTTTGTGAAGGCACCTTTTAACCACCTCATGCACCCCGTTAGAGTACATAATGTAGTAATGGCATCTTTCACCAGCTTCTCCTCCTCCTTTGTTAATATCCAAGGTGCTCAAGGTAGAATTGTCTTCCCATTTGGTCCCTCTTGTGGCCAAGCGCTTTGCATCCTCTCTATGCTTTGTAGATCCTCCCTTATAAGCAACGAGTCCTGTCTTTCTCTCAAGTTCTCCCAAATGTTAGAGGTGACATTCTTGAAGATGTGCATTGGATCAAGAAGATGGTTGATTTTGAGGCTCGTCCAATATGGTAGGCACGAAAGAGGATAAAGTACCTTATCAAATAACAACAAATATTAAGAGGATTATCTTTTCATCCAAAGCTTGTATTGGAATTCTATGTCAAAGATATATTACCTATTCATGCCGAGGGGAGGAGGACTTTCCACTCCATATTCCATAATACCTTCCAATCTCCCATGCTTAGTGGGGATGTGGAGAGACTCCCATCCAAGAACGAACAAATTTGGGATGATGATGAGGGAGAAATTGATGATGATTCTCATATATCAGTTTCTTCAAGCTCTCTAGCCTAGATGCCACCACCTAGATGCCACCAATGATGGACCACAAATAGGACATGCATGGTATCTAGATGTGGAGATACCTAAACAACATAGACATTCAAGCATGTCAAAAAATAATACAATGATAATAAAGAATCATCATGAATAGAAACCCATTTGACTCACCTAAATACTCGCCATAACCAGGAAAGTTGTGTATCGTCCACATCATGGCCTTCAAGAGAAAGTATCGTAGGCCGACATATGTCATGCACATGGATACCTCTCCATAGTATCTCAAGTTCATAAATCAAGGGCTCAAGATATATATCCATATTCTTTATCTTATGTTTCCCACGATTGAGAAGGGATAACATGACATGTCCTTTCTTTATTGCCATGGATGGAGGAATGTTGTAATTCACCACTACCACTAGCCATATACTATATGTGGTGCTCTTGATTCCAAAAGGATTAACACCATCCATACCCAATCCAAGTCTCAGATGTCTAGGCTCTTCCTTGAAGCTTGGCCACATTTCCTCGATGTGCTTCCATGTAGGAGTGTCTGTAGGAATTCTCATCTTTCCATCATTGGATCGATGAGAGGAATGCCGTGACATGAGCTTTGCAATAGATTTGCACTTGAACACGTGTTGGATGTTAGGAATGATGTAAAAATGTCGCAACACCGTACGCGGCACATGTAGACCTTTAAGGTCCTCTCGATATCTTGACTCCCCACCCAAAAATAGGACACTCTTGAGCCGCTGCATGTATCCCATGGAAGAGAACACAATCATTGATACATGCATGGATGCAAGTATAATCCAAGCCTCCAAGAGATGTCCCAAAGCGCCTTGATTGGTCTCGAGGTTGGCAATTTATTCTCCTTTGAAAGCATCTTCGGCAAAAGCCTATCGACAAAACAATCAAATACATTAACATAAAAAATAATTTCTTCTTATATATCTATAATGGAAGTAGACAATTTATAAAAGTAGAAAACTCACTTGAGAAGTGCATTCAAACTTGCATTGCTCCATCCATAGATTGTTTGCAAGTTGAGCAACTCGAGAGCAGTGTGTAGAATGGAATATATGCATCCCTCAAAAAGTGGGGTCAAAGCCGCATTATAAAGGTGACCATTTTCCATGGCTTTTTCATTCTCATTATGCTCATTAGCAAATAGAGCATATACCATATCTTCTAAAACCTCTTCCTCCACCATCTCATGAGGAAAGGGTGGTGGGCTTGTATCTCCATCATTCCAATCCTCCACCATCTCATGAGGAAAGGGTGGTGGGCTTGTATCTCCATCATTCCAATCCTCCACCACTTCTACGTTTTGTGAAGCCTCTACCATTTCTCTACGACGCTTGGCCTCTTGACGCCGCCTCTATGAGTTAACATAGAAGGGTGCGGCACATTATCCTACACACGAGTATTTCATTGAATACTAATTCTTAATTAAATTCTTACAATATAAGAAAAGTATACTTACCATTGACCCCGTCTATTTCCATTTTCCATACATTGAAATGTGATTCATCGTAATTCTACGTTGTTGATGCATACATCCTCGACAACGATCACACATACATTTTATTTTTTGTTGCAACCAACAATCTCAATTTTGAACACATGAAGGGACTCATCATCACTAGAAGAACTGATTGATGAAGACATCCTGCATATTCAAAAAAAGAATAAATAATTTTCATCTTTCTATGTGTGTTTAAAAACTTTTCTGTTTCGCATCTGTACAGGCATCTAAAAACGCATCTACAAGGGCGTCTAAAAATGCGTCTACTTTTCTATTTTGCAGATGCATCTAAAAATGCATCTACAAGGGCATCTATAAACGTGTCTACTTTTCTATTTTGCATCTATACACGCATCTAAAAACGCATCTACAAGGGCATCTATAAATGCGTCTACTTTGCAGAATAGACGTGTTTTTAGACGCACTTGTAGATGCATTTATAGATGCAAAAATAGATGCACACTATGGCAAAAAAGATTAAAAATTAAACCCGAGAATGTTTTGCCAGTAGTTTGACAAAACGCAGTTCTTCCAAAAAGCATCCCGCACTATTTCTAATCCTCTCTCACCCTCTCAAGCTTCTAACCCTCTCTCACCCTCTCAAGCCTCTGTCACCCTCTCAAGCTTCATCACTAGGCTGCAAATTTGCTTTACAAAGGACTGTGGAGTAAGAGTTTACCTTGGTACATACCTTAAGGTTGTGGTGAGTCTCTTTCTTTTCTTCTTCTTCTTGCTCCTTTTCTTCTTGTTCTTTTTGCTGATCTTGCTCTTACTTCTTGCTCTTGCTCTTGCTCTTGCTCTTGCTCTTACTCTTGAACCCTATTTTTCTTTTGTGCTTAAGCTAATCAATTGTTTATATAGCTCACTTTTTTTTGGAATATTTTATAGATTTTTACCTCAAAAATCACAAATAACCAAGGTAGGCCTCTTAGTTTGTTTATTATATTTTCTTAATATTTGATTAACTAATCTTTTGTATGTATGCATTACTAATCTTCTTAACATTTTCTTGGTTTGTATGTATGCATTACTAATCTTTTGCTCACCCTTTTGTTGGTTTTGTAGGTCCTCTAATCCTCTCTTTCAACATCACGAAAAAGAGGTAAGTGCTTTCATATCTTTTCTCTCTTTCCTCTATTATTGTTGCACCCTTGGGTACTGGGGTTTTTCTTTGTAGGTTTACCCACCATAAGGTTTATGCATAATGTTGGTGCATGCTTTATGCATAATGTTGGTGCATGCTTTATGCATAATGCCTTATGCTTAAGGCTTTGTGCTTAAGCGTTATGCTTTATGCATAATGCTCATGCATGCTTTATGCATAAGGCCTTATGGTTAAGCTTTATGCTTTATGCATAAGCCTTATGCCTTATGCATATGCTTTAAGCCTTATTCATATGTTTTAAGCCTTATGCTTTAAGCCCATACATAAGCCTTATGCATATGCTTTAAGTCCATGCAGAAGCCTTATGCTTTAAGCCCATGCATAAGCCTTATGCATATGCTTTAAGCCCATACATAATCCTTATGCATATGCTTTAAGCCTTATGCTTTATGTCCATGCATAAGCCTTGTGCATATGCTTTAAGCCTTATGCATATACTTTAAGCTTTATGATTCATGCTTTAAGCCTTATGCATATGCTTTAAGCTTTATGATTCATGCTTTAAGCCTTACGCTTTATGCTTTAAGCCTTATGCTTTAAGCCCATGCATAAGCCTTATGCATCAGTTTTATGCATAAGCCTTATGCTTTAAGTTTTATGCATAAGCTTAATGCTTTATGCTTAAGGCCTTATGCTTTATGCTTAAGGCCTTATGCTTAAGCTTTATGCCTTATGCAGAAGCCTTATGCAAAAGCCTTATGCTTTAAGCTTTATGCATATTCTTTAAGCGCCTTATGCTTTAAGCTTTATGCCTTATGCTTTAATCTTTATGCATAAGCTTTATGCTTTATGCTTAAGGCCTTATGCCTTATGCATAAGCTTATATTTTTTTAATATTTGATTACTAATCTTTTGTATGTATGCATTACTAATCTTCTTAATATTTTCTTGGTTTGTATGTATGCATTACTTATCTTTTGCTCATCCTTTTGTTGGTTTTGTAGGTCCTCTAATCCTCTCTTTCAACAACACGAAAAATAGGTAAGTGCTTTCATATCTTTCTTCTCTTTCCTGTATTATTATTACACCCTTGGGTGCTGGGGATTTGTTTTGTAGGTTTACCTATAAGCTTTATGCATAATGCTCATGCATAAGCTTTACGCTTTATGCTTAAGGCCTTATGCTTAAGCTTTATGCCTAATGCTTTAAGCTTTATGCATAAGCCTTATTCTAAGCTTTATGCTTTATTCTTAAGGCCTTATGCTTAAGCTTTATGCTTTATGCATAAGCCTTATGCATACGCTTTATGCTTTATTCTTAAGGCCTTATGCTTAAGCTTTATGCTTTATGCATAAGCCTTATGCATACTCTTTATGCCTTATGCATAAGCCTCATGTTAAGCTTTAAGGCCTCATGCAAAAGCTTTATGCATAAGGCCTCATGGATAGCTTTATGCATAAGGCCTCATGGATAGCTTTATGCATAAGCCTTATGTGCATAAAGCTTTATGCATAAGGCCTCATACATAAAACTATGCATAAGGCCTCATGCTTTATGCTTTATGCTTTATGCTTTATGCTTTATAATTTATGCATAAAGCCTCATGGTTAAGGTCTTATGCATAGTGATTTATGCATAAGGCCTTATGCAATACTTTATGCATAAGGCCTAATGCATAACACTTTATGCAAGGCTTGCATAACGACTTGCATAAGGCTTGCGTAATGGCTTGCATAAGGCTTGCATAATGCATAGTGCCGGGAATGAGATGATTCCCAACTTGCATAACGGCTTACATGTTTTCTTAATGAGATGATTCTCGAGCTCAATTGACTTAAAGAGCCGAGAAGTCTTCATTTCATAATATTTTTTAAATATTTTTGTTTGTTTATATAGATGTGGGCTGGGTCCTCGTCCTCTTGTCCCACAGACCCACAGGTTGAGGATCTCATCAAGTCTCAACAATGACGGTTTGCTAGGGAGGTAGAGGGCATCTTTGGCTAGACTCCCATCCCCGAGTAGTTGGCAACCTATGTAACAGGCACCCCTTTACCATCAGGTCCGCCGCCCATAGCCCACCAATAGAGTCCCTTACCATGCACTTTACCCTTGCTAGGCACTTCACCTGCCTTTACATTCACCCCTTATCTGTCATCCCCAGTTAGTGCTACAGCATCTCCTACACCTGCACCTTTAGGAGATGTGACACCTCACAGTCATCGTGGCTCTCATGAGAGTGGCAGCCGTCGTAGGGAGGCTAGTCGTGGAGATAGTTGGCGCGGTAGTACCTCACGCCGCACTAGCACTGAGAGTGGAGGTAGGGGAGATAGAGGATGCCTAAGGCAGTGCTTTGGGGGTGGGGATAGTTCTTTAGAGCCACCACCACATCATGGTGATATATCATATTATGATATCACAAATGTGGGCCGCATAGTTGATGACTCTCGTGGGGGAAGGAGGTGGTAAACTACTTGTGCCAAGTAGTTTTTGCACACTATAAAGACTGCTTTATACATTTTAAGCAGCAAGGGAAGAGCCTAGTGGATGATTGCATTAAAGCTATCCACCACAAGAAGTATCCTAATCCTCACAACCAAAGCTTTAACAGTAGATGGGTGCAACACAAAATCAAAGACATACATAAGAATAGGAGGTCTCTAGTAAGGAGACATGCAAAGGAGGAGAAAGCCTGAATAGACGCTGGTCAAACTAGACATAGCAAGCCATCTACTACTGCTCATAAGGGCGAGTGGAAAAAAGCCAAGAAGGAGGTCCTTGAAGGAGTAGTGAACCCGCAACAAAGAGAAGCGCGGCGAATACAAATGGAGCGATATGGATTGTCTCACTTCGGATCTAGAGATCGTGCATCATGGGAGGCCGAGGTTGTATGTATAGTGTAGCTTCATGTCTTTTCTTTGTATTCTCTCTATTTGAGTTGTGTTATAATGCTTATCTTGTGATGTAGCGTGACATTGTGGGTAAAGATCCTACCCTAAGTGTGGCCTCTTGTTTGCCTTGGAGATGGTTTCCCCTTAATGTGTTTTCAGCCTTATTCTTGATGATCTAAGCCACACAAAATCTATTTATGCACAATTAATTGACCGGGACGTTACAAACCAATTACCTTGGGCACTCTTGCACCACATCATTCGTGATGTACTCCCAACCTCTCTATCCAAGGTAAAAAATAATGAGTAATACCAATGGTCAAAGTAGAGATAGGTTAGAAAATCTTTCTAAGGTAGATTCTATAGGAAACCTTGTCAAATGTTTGAAAATTTTCACGATATATGTTCAATTTTAGTGTAAATTTGGTGAATTTTTCTCAAAAATTTAACCAAAAAATGCTTCCTTGGGCTAATATATTAAAAACGTCACCATTTTGTTGGTCTAAAATAGCGAATGACTTTTGAAAATTAGCTTTTGGGTAAAATTTCACTCCTAATTATTTTTTTCTATCAGTCTACATGTCATTTCCATTCAAGTATGCTGGTCTGATGGTCCTAAAAGAAAGGGGGACCCTAACCATACAAGCTAGCCTATCCACTTCCATGAACATTCGAGCATTTACAATCAACTCCACTTTCTCTCACCTTCTCACAAAAGAGGGGAATTAACCCTCTATGGTGAGATCTCTTATTTTGTATCTTTTTTTGTTTCACTATAATAGAATGAGGGTTTAGCAGTGAAAATAGTAACGCTTTTATAACTAAAAGGGTACGGGGATGTTGGGCATATGTCACTGCTAAACACACTATGACTTTTGTTGCAACAGGTTTGTTTTGCTGAGTAGTGAAAGTACTGCATAATTAAAAAAAGCTCGGGTAGACTGGGAAGTTTGCACATGACTCGCTAGTCTAATGTAGACATAGTAAAACTAACACAACTTCACATCATCATGGACAAGTGTAATGTAAAACTTGACAAATACAAAAAAAAAAGATAATTACAATTCATGGTTTTAGGAATGTCAAAATTCAATTACAATACTTAGCGGAATTACATAAGTGAATGGTTCCAAAAAACTCATATACAAGATAAAGCGTAATGAAAATCTATGGAGCTAGGGGCTATCTAGATCTCATGCTGTGTAATTATTATTGTTCCTTTCAGCTCCACTCTCTTCGCTTCTCACATTTGCATTGCTACCAGCATGGACATTTGCACTACCTTTTCTAGTTACACGATCCTAAAACACGATAAAATTAACACAAGTGAAAATCAGTTTTGTAAAAACAGAGGTTTAGGATTTAGGAATGTACTTACTTGCCATGCTTGCCAAGCACATAAGTTAGAATTAGTTATAATCTATTTTCCTCCTTCTTACATAGCACACACATTCTATTATTTAAGTTAGCTTGGTGGTGATGCCTCTGCTAGACCTTGCATGATGACCTTGATCACCATGCATACCTCGTCTATCATCTTCACACCCCCTTTAAAATTGCTTCCTTGGGCTAAATTTTGGGGACGAAATCAGGGCGTCGTGTTGCCATTAGCTATTACTAAGTATATTGGAAGCAACATCGAATTCGAGTGTTGCTCTAGAATGATGACCATTGGTTACTACAATAGGTTCATCTTGCTAGTCTTGGTAGTAAGAGAATCTACCCATCTCATCTTGATAGTTTGATTGTGGTAAGGTATAACGTGTAGGCCAACAAAGCACTGGGGGTGGTCCACTGCTTCAAGCCATAGACATACAAATAAATGAACATTTTAGAAAATTGTTATTTAAGATAACCTTTTTTAATTAAAATATAAGATACAATTGGATGCTAATATATACTTACAAATATTGTTGGGATATCGACTCCTCCTTCACATGTGTAACATTGCACCTCAAGCTGGAGCATAGGAAAATAAACAAACCCTATTCTTAAAATCCTAAACTTACAAACCCTATAACATGTAAAAGCATAAAAGAAGAAACATACAAGAAAGAGATCTGTTACCTTGTGAGGCTTATATGTGTTGAAAACTTACAAAATCAAACCAAAATAAGGAAAAAAATGTATCAATACCAAACCCTAATCTTAAAAGCCCTAAAACTTACAAACCCTATGAACATGTAAAAGCATGAAAGAAGAAACATATAAGAAATAGATTTTTTTTAAGGCTTGTATGTGTTGAAAATCTACAAAATTAAACCAAGTAAATAAAAAAAGTATAAAGAAAAATCAAGATCTCTTACCATATGAAGCTTTAATGGAGAGCTCTTAATTAGGGAAAAAAAAAAAAGAAAAGAAAAACTTAAAAAAGAGAGGAAAGAGAAAAAATACTCAAAAGATAACTTTCATGGAAAGCTTGTTTGCATAGAAGATAAATGAAAACAGTAGACATACCTTACTTGAGCTTGAGGAGGATAGGGTAGGAGAGGTAGAAGTGATAGACAAGGCATAAACGTGCAAAAAAAAACTCAGAGTACAAGTTTATTGTATTCAAAAGATAAAACTACACGACGGTAAAAAAAGTTGCATAAAGCGGGATATTTTTACAGTATAGCAGTGTTTTTTCACTGCTGGGGGCAGTGATATTTAGCTTCTAAAAGCGCTGCTTGGCAGCAAAAAAGCGGTGCGGAGTAGTGATAGATTGCTGTTCAGCTTCGTGAAAACCCTTGATATTTATCTTCCGAAAACATTACTAAAAAATACTGTTGTGCTCCCCACGTGTTCTAGTGTTTCTTTGTTTCTTGCAATGCACAATCACCTACACCAACACTAGCTTTACCATCCTAGTTCCACCTATCCTTATGCATCCCTAGATGGACACAAAACTTAGCCAAGCGCACCCACACACCAAAAGTAAGTTGTGCAACCAGATTGCATTCTTTGATACTAGTATCTCTTGGTTTTATAGGTTCTCACCAAAAACCCATTTGGTTCTTGCTAGTTTATGGTCCTTCATCGACCACCTTACCTTCTTCTTTGATATTACCTTTCATCACTAGTGAACTCTAAAGAGCCACACCCAAGAGCCAACCGGACGAGTAATGCTCGCGCTTTGTACACAATGTGTTTGGTGTTCTGTTCCTCCACTTACAACAAGTGGGGGGAATATGAAGAATCTTCGGTATTTCTTCATCGATTTAATCATGCTTCCACAAGCATCATCACATGCCAACAACACTTGCACCTATGTGTGAAGAAGATGTTATTGTTGGTAGCTTCTCCAACAACCATTCCATTCACCTTGCATGAATTAGATGCCCCTTTTGATCCAGGCAAACGTTATACTACATCATACATACATGTAAATATTATAGCATTCTCACTTTTAACTCCCTCACAAAACCATTGTTTGATTTTAGATGGGGGAGTGTTAAAGTATAGTTTAAACTACCATGCACATGTATCCACACATCCAACATGCCCTTGCATGTAACTCTTGTCCGTTTGTAACTTCCCAACAGCCCTAAGGCTCCACTTTTTGTAATCTAACATAATTGTACATATCCTAAGTTAATACAACCTTGGTATTACAACATCTTGATAGTTCGTCTTCTTTTTGCAAGCACTCTTTAGTTCCTCTAGCTAGTGGTCACTTTCTGCCGCAAAGTCTAACAATTCACTCAAGAAATTTCCGACCCCACTCAATGGGTAAACATTTTTGTTGCTAAAACCTCTTCCAACAAACCGATAGCAAAAATATGAAGAGCATGACAAGTATTATACGCCGTGAGTAATTGACATGATGACACTATTTATTAGTCGAGAAGGCAGGCGAAGCAAGAGCGATAAAATCACCGAAACAGCACAAGCTAGTCATGGAGGGATCAATGCAACCACAGAAGCTAGCGACAAAGAGACCAGAGCCTGCGGGAGAGACATCTTTGAAGTTGCCCGAGAGAAGGGTAAAACTACAATGTGATCTGATCTTCACAAAGGTCCTCACGTTGCCGCCCTTGCAGATTGTTTCACAGGTGCGTCTCGTTTGTAAGTCATGGGACGCTGAGGTGGGTGGATCACCATTCTTTTTCACTCGACGCCCACGAGTGATCAACAAGCCAAAAACGTTGGCAAAGAGATATTTGCCTACAGCACAACAGGCTGTTAGGCGTGCTTCTTAGCAACGTGGCATCCACCCCCAGCACGCAACCAGTTTTTGAAAAAGAATGGTGATCCACCCGCCTCAGCGTCCCATGACTTACTGAAACAATACCTTTGTGAAGATCAGATCACATTGTAGTTTTACCCTCCTCTCGCGCGACTTCAAAGACGTCTCTCCCGCAGGCTCTGGTCTCTTTGTCGCTAGCTTCTGCGTCTTCTGTGGTTGCATTGATCCCTCCATGACCAGCTTCTTCTGCTTCTGTGATTTTATTGTTCTGGCTTCGCCTGCCTTCTCGACTTTGAGGTAGAAAGTGAGCACTAGCTAGAGGAACTAAACAGTGCTTCCCAAAAGAAGACGAACGACACAACTATCAAGATTGTAGAAGGCTAAGGGTTGTTCGGAAGTTACAACCGGGCAGGAGGTGTCCGTTACAAACGGGCAGGAGGTGTCTGTCTGGTGACATGAGTTACATGCAGGTGCATGTTGGATGTTTGGATACATGTGCATGGTAATGTAAAGTATACTTTTAACACTCCCCGGTCTAAAACTTAACAATGGTTTTATGAGGGAGTTGAAAGTCAGAATGCTATAATCTTTACATATATGCGTGGTGCACTACAACGTTTGCCTGGATCAAAAGGGGCGTGTAATTCATGCAAGGTGAATGGAATGGTTGTGTGAGAAGCTACCAACAACTTCAGACGTAATTGCAAGTGTCATTGCATGTTGATGACGCTTGTGGAAGCAAGATCAAATTGATGAAGACATACCAAAGATTCTTGATATTCCCCCCACTTGTTGTAAGTGGAGGAACGGAACACCGAAGATATTGTGTACAAAGCGCGAGCATTGCTTGTCCGACCGGCTTTTGGGTGTGGCTCTTGAGAGTTCACTGCTGATGAAAGGTGATATCGAAGAAGAAGGCAAGGCGGCTAATGAAGGACCATAAACTAGCTAGAACCAAACGGGTTCTAGTGAGAACCCATAATTAAACCAAGAAATACTAGCATCAAAGAATGCAATCTGGTTGCACAACTTACTTTAGGTGTGTGGGTGCGGTTGGCTAAGAGTTGCGTGTCCATATGGGGATGCATAAGGCTAGGTGGAACTAGGATGGTGAAGCGAGTGTTGGTGCAGGTGATTGTGCATTGCAAGAAACAATTGCAAGAAACAAGGAAACCTAATAGAGAGGTAAACCAAAAAAAAAAAAAGGAAACAAAATAAGAGATCTCACCATAGAGGGTTAATTCCCCCCTTCTGCAAGAAAGTGAGAGCAAGTGGAGCTGATGCAAATTCTTGAATGTTGATGGAAGTGGATGGGCTAGCTTGTATGGTTAGGGTCCCCCTTACTTGGGACCATAATACCAGCATACTGGAATGGAAGTGACATGCAGATTGATAGAGAAAAGGAAAACATTAGGGGAGAAACTTGGCCCAAAGGCTAATTATCAAGGGTCTTTCAAATGTCATGGACAATTTTAGACCAACAAAATGGTGACCTTTTTAATATATTAGCCAGCGAGGTAAAGGGTCCCTAGGTGGTTGTCAGGAGGAGGAAGCCTCCTCAAGAGGTGAAGTTGTAGGTGACTGATTTTGCCATAGCTTCACTCTGCTATTACTAATAACTTTCAATTTTTTTCTAAAAAGAATAAGACATTGCAATACAATTATGATAGAAGATCTATTCTTAAACTTAAATTCAAATTATGGAATTAAATCATAATTTTAGTCATAATCATAAACTTAATTATGATTATTCTACTAGATTATGCTATTTCTATTTTTCCTCTTTTTCCAAAATGATAGGATTATCTCTTTCACATTTAGAATCACTTAAAGTAGTTTTTTAACTACTTATAAATAACTTAAAAGAATTTACTATTATTTTGTTATCATAAAAGCATAAAAATACCATTTTCTTATCCTCTAGATTTACAAGCTTAGAGTTTGGTTTTGAATTAAGAATTTATCAATCAGAAGTATTCTTTTTCTAAAGAATTAGCCATAGGAATGACTATTAATTTGGGAGAGAGAGATATACATAAAACGCATTCTAAATAAGCATAAAGAATAACTTTTTTCTTAATTACTCATTAAAATTTTTAGGGAAAGCTTGATTTGCATTTAAAACAATTAACTAGAAACTTCTCAAGCTTGAGAGGGGTTGAGAAGAGAAATCATTTGAGAATATTAACAAAAACCATAAAATTTCTTCTTACCTCAAGGTCTGGCTTGCTTCTTTTTCTAGAAGTGAAGCCCCCAACCAATCAATTGGTTTTGTAAGTTGAGAAGAAAGCTCCAAGAGTTGTTGAAGAGAGATAGAAGCTCCAAGCACTCCAAAAGTAGAGGATTTTTAAGGGATAATAAAAAATATCATTATTTTAATGTAATACTGGCATGGTATAGCTCACAGATTTTTTTTCAAAAGACTAAGGGTCTATTTATAGGTGAGGGAGGTCATTAACAAAGTCCAACTAGGTTCTAGAATTTTCTAGGTTCAGTTTGACTCAATTTGGACAAGATTTGGACCAGTTTGGCTCCCTTTTTTATTTGGTTTGATCCAGGAGAGAGGAGAGATAAAAATATCACAATGTTTTTGAATTAAAAACCCTTCCACATGTATGAAATAGGCACCTACCTCAAGAGTCCCCCTCTCCTTACCAAGGTGTCAAAAATGCATCATTATTCTAAAATATCTCATTTTTTTGGTAGTCTATCTCATAGTTTTAAACTAATAAACCTTGTACTCAGTCAACTCTTCATCTTATGTGAGCATTTACTCATTTCTCGGTATTTTCTTTTATTATTTTGGATTTATCTCATCCCAACACTTGGATTAATCCAATTGGCCCATTGGAACCTAATAGCGGATGGCACCACACACCATCCCACCCATGGTGGTGAAAATTTGCAAGTGGTCGGGTAGCAACCCCGTGGACCTGCTTGCAAAGTCTCACCACCATCGGACATTGGATGAAAATGGTGCCCCACCCAAACCTGCTATTTTCTGCATAGGGCCTTTGGGCACTATGTCCACAATAAACGGATGGCCACACACCGTCCAGCCCATCCGACATTCAATGGTTGTGAAACTTTGTGAGTGGGGGGTAGCAGCCCCATATACTCGCTCACAAAGTTTCACCACTATATCGGACATCGTATGTCAATGATACCCCACCCAAACTCGCTATTTTTGACATAGGGGACCCTTTGGTTGGGCACTGTGCAAAATAGCAGAGAGCAACACACCCTCCCGCCCATCCGACATTCGATGGTGATAGAACTTTGTGAGTGGTGGAGTAGCAGTCCCAGAGACTTGCTCGCAAATTTTAACCACCATCCCACGCCATATAATAATGATGCCCTACCCAAACCCGCTATTTTTTACATACGGGACTCTTTCGGCACTATGTCCAAAAATAGCGGATGGCAACACACCATCCCGCCCATCCGACGTCCGATGGTGATGAAACTTTGCGAGTGGTAGGGTAGCAGCCCTAGGGACCCTCTCGCAAAGTTTCACCACCATCAGACATCGGTTGATAATGATGCCCCATCCAAACCCGCTATATTTCACATCGGGGACCCCTTGGGTGCTATGTGAAAAATAGCGGATGGTAATACACACCGTCTCACCTATCTGGCATCTGATGGTGATGAAACTTTACAAGCTGTTGATAGAGTAGCAGCCCCATAGACCCGCTCATAAATTTTGACCACCATCGGACGCTTTATGATAATGATGCCCCACCCAAACCCACTATTTTTCACATAGGGGACCCTTTGGTTGGTGGGCACTATGTGAAAAATAGCGGATGGCAACACACCGCTCTGCCCATCGAGAATCCGATGGTGATGAAACTTTGCAAGTGGTGGGGTAGCAACCCCACGGACCCACTCGCAAAGTTTCACCACCATCGGACACCGTATGATGATAATGCCCTAAACAAACCCACTATTTTTCAAATAGGGGACCCTTTGGACACTATGTGAAAAATAGCAGATGGCAACACACCATCCCGTCCATCTGGCATCTGATGGTGGTGAATCTTTGCAAGTGGTGGGGTGGCGGTCCCATGGACCTGCTTACAAAGTCTCACCACCATCGAACATCAGATGAAAATGATGCCCCACCCAAACCCACTATTTTTCACATAGGGGACCCTTTGGGCACTATGTCCAAAATAAGCGGATGGCCACACACCGTTCGGCCCATACGGCATCCGATGGTTATGAAAATTTGCGAGTGGTGGGGTAGCAACTCCAAAGACCCACTCGTAAAGTTTTACCACCATCCAACGTCGTATAATAATGATGCCCCACCCAAACCCACTATTTGTCACATAGGGGACCCTTTGGTTGGGCACTATGTGTAAAATAACGGAGAGCAACACACCGTCCCACCCATCCAGCATCCGATGGTGATGAAACTTTGTGAGTAGTGGGGTAGTAATCCCACAAATCTGCTCGCAAAGTTTCACCACCATCGCATGCCGTATGATAATGATGCCCCACCCAAACCCGCTATTGTTTACATATGGAACCCTTTGGAGACTATGTCCAAAAATAGCGGATGGAAACACACCATCCTGCCCATCTGGCATCCGAAACTTTGTGAGTGGTAGGGTAGCAGCCCTAAGAACCTCTCATAAAGTTTCACCATAATGATGCCCCATCCAAACTCACTATTTTTCACATAGGGGACCCTTTGGGCACTACGTGAAAAATAGCGGATGGCAACACACCGTCTTGCCCATCCGGAGTCTGATGGTGATGCAACTTTGCAAGTGGTGGGGTAACAGGCCGATAGACCCACTCACAAAGTTTGACAACCATCGGATGCTGTATAATAATGATGTGCCACCCAAACCCGCTATTTTTCACATAGGGGACCCTTTGGTTGGGCTCTATGTGAAAAATAGTGGATAGCAACACACCGTCCTGCCCATCCGGCATCCGATGTGGTGATGAAACTTTGCAAGTGGAAGGGTAGCAATCCCACAGACTTGCTCGCAACATTTCACCACTTGGACGTCGTATGATAATGATGCCCCACCCAAACCTGCTATTTTTTTACCTAGGGGACCCTTTGGGCACTATGTGAAAAATAGTGGATGGCAACACAACATCCTAGCCCCAAGCGGCATCTGATGGTGGTGATACTTTACGAGTGGTGGGGTAGTAGCCCGATGGACGTGCTTGCAAAGTTTCATCACTATCGGACATCATATGATAATGATGCCACACCGAAACCCGCTATTTTTCACATAAGGGACCCTTTGGGCACTATGTCCAAAAATAGCGGATGGCAACAGACCGTCCCGCCCATCTGGCATCTGACGGGTGAAACTTTTCGAGTGGTGGGGTAGCAGCCCCATAGATTCTCTCGCAATGTTTCACCACTATCGAACACCGTATGATAATGATGCCCCACCCAAACCCGCTTTTTTTCACATAGGGGACCCTTTGGTTGTGGGCACTTTGTGAAAGATAGCGGATGGCAACACACCGTCCTGACCATCTGGTGTCCGATGGTGATGAAACTTTGCGAGTGGTGGAGTAGCAACCGTAGAGACCCACTTGCAAAGTTTCACCACCATCGAATGCTGTATGATGATGATGCCCCACCCAAACCTGCTACTTTTCTTGTAGGGGACCCTTTGGGCACTATGTGAAAAATAGCGGATGGCAACACACCATCCCGCCTACCCAACCGGCATTTGATGGTTGTGAAACTTTATAAGTGGTGGGGTGGCAGCCCCATGAACATGCTTGCAAAGTTTCACCACTATCGAACATCGAATGATAATGATACCCCACCCAAACCTACTATTTTTTACATAAGGGACCCTTTGGGCACTATAAGATTCTTCCCCAGCCTCTCAGGATGTCCAGTATCTTCCCATGTAATCAAATCCCTCTTCAGAAATATAAAAGATCTTGTTTCTACCAGTTTTGGCCTAGAGAGAGAAAATCTTCTAGAGAGTGGTAATTCAGTTTTTAAATATTTTTGGATGGAAAAATATCTCATCTTATTAAAATAAGTTCCCCTGAAACAGAAGTTCAAAAAGATTTTCAGAAGGTGCATTAGAAATTAAGTATAATCTGCTCAAGAGGCATTATCCTAGGGGTCAAGATTTTTTCGAAATTTTAAATTAAGGTTCCTATGGACCAATAAGATTCATCCAAATGTAGGGAGGAGATAAATGGAAAAATAAAAGAAAAATCCCCCAAAAATGAGTAAATACTCACATAAGATGAAGAGTTGACTACTAAGGACAAGGTTAATAGTTAAAAAAGAGAGATATTTAGAAGAAATGATGCATTTTTGACACCTCAGTATGGGGGAATTCCCCTCATGAAGGAGGCACCTATTTCTCATGTGTGGGAGAGTTTTAAACTCCCAAATAATGAGATATTTTTATCTCTCCTCTCTCCTGTTTCAACTAGATCCAAAAAGTGAGCTAAACTGACCTAAAAATGGTCAAAAATTGACCAAACTGATGTGGAAAATTCTAGAATCAGTTTGCTTGGTTAGAGGCTCACTTTTTCCTATAAATAGAAGCCTCCAACACCATATTAGTGAATTTGGGAATTTCCCAATTCCCATTTTTGAATACTTAAAAAAGGGGGACATGGATAACATGTTTGTAAGTTTCTCAAAACCCTATCATATGACCTATCGTTGGAAAGCGCTTGAAAAATGGAATCTAAAGAGCTATAAAGTGCTCATTTTGGATTAGTGGTGTTCAAGTTATGGTTAATCCAAACTTTTGACCACGTGTCCCAAACTTGTGGAAAATTCCCATATTCTCCAATATGGTGTTCTCCTCCTTTGTTGAAGCTTAATAGTGTTTTTTGCACTGTTACCCTGCTTCTCCCAAGAGCCAAAAACTATGAATTTACTCATAATTCATTAGTTTTTGACCTTCCCTTTTCTAAAGATTGGTGGCCACTCTTGTTTCAAATAAGAGTAGATCCCTCAAACCATCAAGCCAAAGGAAAGCTCTCAAATTATCCTTGTAAGTTGAAGATTCTTCTCTTTTCTATTTCATTTTATGGTTTTTTTTATGATTTTTGTCTTCTCTAAAATGATTATGATGTTATGCCTCATTGAAAAAAAGGCATTCCCCTCTTCTTTAGTAAATCCAACCATTCTTTATCCTAGATGAATGATTAATGGATAAAATCAAGTTTTTTATAACGTTTCTCTTTGATAAAGTAGAAAGTGTTTACATTAGAATGATTTAATTACTCTTGGTGAACTTCTAATTAATTTTAGAGAGTTAAAAATTGAAAAATGGTCAGCCATACAAAGGAGGTTATGGCAAGTTTTTTTCTAAAATTGTGAACAAAAAGTTTTACTTTTTTACTCAAAAAGAGTAATTCCCATCGTATATGTATTCTTAAAGTGTTATTTTTCATCCTAGGTATAAGAAAATGCATACTAAAAATATTTTATTCAAAAAGTATTACTTTCTTTAGAATTAAATTCTATGCATAGAAGGAAGCATATTGAAATTGTTATTTTGATTATAAAAGTGTTTTTTCATCATAAATGATTTGTATGCATAAACACATGCATAAAAGATATTTTTTTATATTAAAAGTATGATTTTTATCATAAATGATTTTTATGCATAAATGGATGCATAAAAGAAATTCTTTTCTATTAAAAGAGTGATTTTCATCATAAATGATTTGTATGCATAAACATATGCATAAAAGACTTTTTTTATATTAAAAGTGTGATTTTCATCATAAATGGATTTTATGCATAAATTAGATGCATAAGAGAAATTATTTTATTCTAAAAGTGTAGTTCCTACTAAATTGGATTTATGCATGGAAAGATGCATAAAGAATTTATTTTAATCCAAAAGTGTTATTCTCATCAATTTTGTCCTTCCCATCCGGCATCTGACGGTGGTCAAACTTTGCAAGTGGTGGGGTAGCAGCCCCATAGACCACTCGCAATGTTTCACCAGCATTCAGACACCATATGATAATGATGCAGCACCCAAACTCACTATTTTCCACATAGGGGACCCTTTGGTTGGCACTATGTGAAAGATAGTGGATGGCAACACACCGTCCCACCCATCCGGCGTTCGATGGTAATGAAACTTTTCAAGTGGTGGGATAGCAATGCCACAGACCCGCTTGCAAAGTTTCACCACCATCGAACGTCGTATGATAATGATGCCCCACCTAAACTCGCTATTTTTCACATAGGGGACCCTTTGGGCACTATGTGAAAAATAGCGAATGGCAACACACCATCCCGCCCAATTGGCATCTGATGGTAGTGAAACTTTGCAAGTGGTGGGGTAGAAGCCTTGGAGACCTGCTTGCAAAGTTTCACCACTATCAGACATCGGATAATAATGATGCCTCACCAAAACCCGCTATTTTTCACATAAGGGACCCTTTGGGCACTATGTCCAAAAATAGCGAATGGCAACACACTATCCCGCCCATCCTATGTCTGACGGTGGTGAAACTTTATGACACTGGTGGGGTAGCATCCCCCAATATACCCATAGGCAATGTTTCACCACCATCAGATACCGTACGATAATGATGCCCCACCCAAATCCACTATTTTTCAGATAGGGGACCCTTTGGTTGGGCACTATGTGAAAGATAGCGGATGGCAACACACCGTCCTACCTATCAAGCATCGGATGGTGATGAAATTTTGCGAGTGGTGGGGTAGCAGGCCCACGGACCCGCTTGCAAAGTTTCACCGCCATGAGCCGCCGTATGATAATGATGCCCCACCCAAAATTGCTATTTTTCACATAGGGGACCCTTTGGGCACTATGTGAAAAATAGCAGATGGCAACACACCATCCCGCCCATATGGAATTTGATGGTGGTGAAACTTTACAAGTGGTGGGGTAGCAGCCCCGTGGACCTGTTTTCAAAGTTTCACCACCATCAGACATCGTATGATAATGATGCCCCACCCAAACCCACTTTTTTTCACATAAGGCACTATGTGAAAAATATCAGATGGCAACACACCATCCCGCCCATCCGGCATCCGATGGTGGTGCAACTATGCAAGTGGTGGGATAGAAGCCCCGTGGACCTACTTGCAAAGTTTCACCACCATAAGATGATAATGATGCCCCATCCAAACCCGCTATTTTTCACATAGGGGGGAACCTTTGGGCACTATGTGAAAAATAGCGGATGGAAACACACCATCCCGCCCATCCGTCATCTGATGGTAGTGAAACTTTGGAACTGGTGGGGTAGAATCCTTGTGGACCCACTTGCAAAGTTTCATCACCATCGAACATCGTTTGATAATGATGCCTCATTCAAACCCGCTTTTTTTGCATAGGGGACCCTTTGGGCATGATGTCCACCCACCAACAATAGCGGGTGGCAACACACCATCCCACACATCTGATGGTTGGGGGTGTAACTTTGCAAGTGGTGGGGTAGCATCCCCACAAACCCTCTTGCAAAGTTTCACCACCATCGGACACCACTCGTCCTCACAAAGTTTCATCACTAAACCAGGAACAAAAGGACACAAAATATATGGGCACAACTGAAAAGCCAACTCATAATATATATGGGTAGAAGATACAAACTAAGAGAAAGATATTAAATCAAGTGCATTAGGTACAAAAACTAAGAGAGAGGAGGCTACAATATTAATCAATAGACTCTCTAGCTCTGAGGGTCTCCAAGATGCTCACATGCTCGTGCTAGGGTAAGGTCCATCGTGGGGGCTTGCCTTCTTGCTGTTAACTTGCCGAAGCATGAATTTCACAGAGCAAGAACTAGATGAGAATACATGATCGCCTCCTTGCCCCACTCATACTACACAAACGCAATGTGTCCTCGTGCATCTAACCTAGCACATAGTAGTGACCTACCACTATCATGTTGTGGGCATTAAATGTGTATTCATAATCATCAGTCACATCACACTCAAGGGTGCACTTGGACCTAGTGCACCTGAGAATGTAGTAGTTCACCTCCTCCTCATTTCCCTCCTAGGCAATAACTGTAAAAACATCACCCACTGTCAAAATATGTGTCAAATAATCATGATCTGTCCTCTTAGGTAGTTTGAGAGGATCAAAAGTGGTGGGGGGACCAACTCCTCTCTCTAGCCTCAACACCTGCTACAACCAAGGATCAGCCCACTCTCACATCTCACACACACGCTGAGTAGTCTCCATCGATGCATGGCCCGCAAAAGCATGAATGGCACCGTGTGAAGATGGTGGGATCATCATAGGATGTGCTCCTAATGGAGTGTAGCCTGTGTGTGCCTATAATTGTCGCACAATCTGAAGAAGCAAAATCAAGGACAATACTCAACACACCAAAAGAACCTTCCAACAATCCTAGCATCTCGCTAAGGGAAGGAAGAGGAAGCACTAGTGGTCAAATGCACAATGCACCAATCCACTACATGCTGTGCATCTCTAAAGTGCTCAGTGTCACGGTGGAGCTAGTGACGTCTGAGGGTGCATTTGACACATGCACCCACAACATTGTGCTCCCCCTTTCCATGCCCTGTCTCGAAGAAGCTCCAAATCACCTCGAACCCTGTCACGCAATGCCAATAATATAGAAAATAAAACTGATGAGCGCTCTTTAATTGTGCCCCACATCCATCAGACCATATCCATTGCCCTGTCCATGTGACTCCATGCTCTCTCAAAAAGTCATCATGACAATGGGAGCAATGCTGCACAAATTGGGCGCTGTGAGAGAGATCATCACTAATGTAAAAGTGATACTCTCTAATGAGGACTCACTCCTCTAGGATGCTCGATATGCCATCTACTCCCGCCTCTACATGCCGATAACTAATATGCACCATGATGGCCACCTAGTCAAACACACAAGAATATAATATAGAAAATAAAACTGACGAGCGCTCTTGAACTGTGCCCCACATCCATCAAACCATATCCACTGCCCTGTCCATGTGACTCCATGCTCTTTCAAAAAGTCATCATGACAATTGAAGCAATGGTGCACAAACTCAGTGCTGTGAGAGAGATCATCACTAATGTAAAAGTGATACTCTCTAATGATGACTCACTCCTCTAGGGTGCTCGATATGCCATCTACTGTCGCCTCTACATGCCAATAACTAATATGCACCATGATGGCCACCGTGATGGGTATTGTTAGATTCATAAACAACATTAATATAAAATATCTTGAAGAACTTAAATTTAAAATAAGGCAATGTCTCATGCAATACCTGCTCATAAATGTAGTACTCTACCTAGATCTCCTGTTGTGGAGCAAATGTGTAATTCTCTGTGAAGTCAACCAAAACTACTGTAGGCTAGCACAAAACTTACAATCCTACCACTTGGCACCGTGAGCATGATGTATGTAGGCATAGACTGAATCTTTAAATGTGCTCATGAACTCACCATGTGCCAAATGGTGCTCCACTAGTTGTAATCTACTAGACTTCCCATGTGTGACATACTCATACTGGCTCCATGTCACTACCTTAGCAACCAAGGAGTTCTCCTTGCACAAGTGAAGCATGGCCAAGCTGCCGCACGAGGTACAAGTCCCCATGACACAAGCCATAGGACGGTAGACGGCATCCTCCACCCCGCATGCATAATAGGGAGTGAAAAAAGTCCCTCGGGCTATAAGGCACCACCCCCCCGATGGCCAGACAAGCCACGAAACACATCATACAAAAGCTAAAATCCAACATGGTACCTACAAAGACATATGTCATGCTACCTTGATGAGCGCACAAACCAAGGCTTTCAAGCCTCAAAGGAACGCTGGCTGATGGTGATCTCAGGGTGTGCAGATTTGAACTCAAAGTACAACTCTATTTGTGTCATCTCAAGAAAGCAAGCCCCATGCTCTATGTACTCCCCACAATGAACCCTATGTTGCAATGCTTTCTTGTACTTTGGTGATGCACGACAATGCTCCTCCCAAAACCTCTCTATCATCACCCTCATCTCAGGGTCCAATAAACGACTACATTTAGGTGCACTGCCACTACTAGCCCATAGAACACCCTCAATCCCACTGTCCAAGCTCTGTCTCCTCACAAACTGTACATGAAGTGCTCGGCGATGAATCTGAAGTATGTGAGAAGAAGTATGTGAGAAGTGGCACGATGCGTACCTGGCAAGACACTGCTGGAAACAAATGCTGTAAGGGCACGTCTTTAGCCAATCCATCTGGATGCATCTTACGCTTCACTCTGCTATAGGACTGCCTCAAGCTCTATAGCACACCAGCACCGGCCCCCCTCGAATGTGGGCTGCAAATCGTGGAAGCAACGGTACATTGTGCCATGCGTGAGTGCCATAGCAACACATCTAGCACACTAGACTATGATGCCACATTGAGGTCAACAAAGTACTTGTCAAAGATAGCATTGGCACAGTTTTGTGCACCAAACCTAGAAAGGGATCTCCCATGAGAAGATGCCTCATGAGCAACACTGGAGGAGTGGCAAAACACATGATCAACAGTGTCATCGACATCACCAAAGTGAGGACTGCCTAGAGCGGTAGGAAGGGCACGTGCACCACATTGAGGAGAGGCATCAAGGTCATGGGCTACACTAGATGGAGGAGTGCCGAGCTCATAGGTGTCGCCCAAGGGAGATGATGCCAACTCATAGGCTGCACCCGAGGCTAGTAGAGGAGTAGAAATGTGAGATCCCATTGCCCCCTCTGCGCACCGGATTCCTGGATGGTACCAGAGTGGAAGTAGGTCCCTCATGTGTGGGGCAGGGTTTCTCACTCGGGGCCTCGCCCTCGAATGTCCGGGCATAAGACTAAGCTGGTGGTCATTCCGAAAACCGAAACCGGGAAAATTTCCCATGCTCGAAAAATGGGGACGATTCCACCATTTTGAATTTCTTAATGAATTTTTCTAACGAGGTCAAGATACTGAACTAACCTTCATCTGATTAAACTAGATAGAAGGAAAACTATTACAGACTTATCTTGAAGGAATTAACGCTTTTTTCCTAATTGAATCAAGCACAGTTGTTGATCTATTCATTGAGAAGTCTTCAGGTTATTATTTAACTATTCGAGTTCTAAGCGTATTCTTATTTATTATCAATTTTATTATTGAAACTCTACTGATTCCAGCCTAGCCCCATCCGGCCCATGGGTTGGCCACCGCCCAACCACCGGAATTGGTAGAACTAGACAAGTACTCACCCACCCATAATTGAATGCCTTTCTTAACTTTTGCTTTAGAATACAGATATACACACACTCCTCTTTAAACTAAAACAATCCATTGATAAACAATTATTGGTTACAGATGTCATAACTCAAAATTTTCGTTCAATCCTTGTTTCTCACAAAACAGTATCACTCTAGACTCTTTGTTGAGACTAGCAGGTCAGCCAAAGAGATCCAATAACAGATTACAATAATTTTCTCGTCATCATACATATATATATCTTCCACGACATACACCTGGGTATCCTAAGCACTGCGAGCCCATGCATCACCTGGTCAGAACCCTCCAGGATCCTCCTTAGGTGTCCTGGCACTTCACTCAGGGGACGGCTTCGTCGGCCCTCGCCCATCGTACCGAAAGCACACCATTTTTCACCATACCCAGGTTGGTCAAGACTTGGGCAGGTTTTTGCCGCGTGAGCCATCCTTTGAACACTCCCCCGCTAGCTGTTGCAACTGTACTTCCCTTAGAAAAACACATACCAATCCTCCCTCCCCAGCATTCTGGCGTAAGACAGTCCTTTAAGAAAATAGGGTTTCTATGCAAGTTTTCAGTTTTGATTACAATGGGTATATCTTAAATCCATATCCCAAGACTTTCTGATCGCAGGTCTGAATTCCAAACAGAATTCCTCAAATTATGTAACCTTGATCCTCAAATCAAAATCAAAGGGTCTCAACTTAGTTTCAGATTCGGTGGGTGATTTGAGTGAATTTTTCTGAACTGGTCACATCGTCTTTTCTTGAAACTGACGAAGGAGTTATGTCTTGGTCATAGTCTGATTCAGGATTTGAGTCTAGAAAGGTTCTCCTGAACTATCTTTCTCGAAGGGTAATATTTCAATTACTACTTTACTGAATTTCATTCATTGAGTATTCGCTTAACTGAATTCAAAACTAATCACGAATTCCTATGAGGAATAAATTAAACATTTATCTAAAATTCTAACTTCGATAGTTTTTCTGAGTTTTCTCATTACCATCCTAGAGAATATGAAATGGTAGAATTTTCTCTCACAGAGTATTTACTTATTCATTTACCAATATTCATGGGATTTAAACATAGGATTAAAGAAAACTCTTATTTTGATATAAAAATTCTGTATGCATCTATTTATGCATAAAATCCAACTTCTATGGAAATAACACTTTATATAAAAGAAGATCCTTTTATGCATCTATTTATGCATAAAAATCAATTTTGATGAAAGTAACACTTTTATAATAAGAGAAGATCCTTTTATGCATCTATTTATGCATAAAAATCAATTTTGATGAAATAACACTTTTATATAAAAGAAGATCCTTTTATGCATCTATTTATGCATAAAAATCAATTTTGATGAAAGTAACACTTTTATAATAAAAAAATTCTTTTATGCATCTATTTATGCATAAAAATCAATTTTGATCAAAGTAACACTTTAATAATTAAAAAAAATTCTTTTATGCATCTATTTATGCATAAAAATCAATTTTGATCAAAGTATTACTTTTATAATAAAAAAATTCTTTTATGCATAAAAATCAATTTTGATCAAAGTAACACTTTTAGAATTAAAAAAATTATTTTATGCATCTATTTATGCATAAAAATCAATTTTGATGAAAGTAACACTTTTATAATAAAAAAATTCTTTTATGCATCTATTTATGCATAAAAATCAATTTTGATGAAAGTAACACTTTTAGAATTTAAAAAAAATCTCTTATGCATCTATTTATGCATAAAAATCAACTTTGATGAAAGTAACACTTTTATAATAAAAAAATTCTTTTATGCATAAAAATCAATTTTGATGAAAGTAACACTTTTATAATTTAAAAAAAATCTTTTATGCATCTATTTATGCAAATCAATTTGATGAAAGTAACACTTTTAGAAATAAAAAAAATTCTCCAATATGCATCTTTCTATGCATAGAAATTAATTCTAATGGAAATAACACTTTTATAATAAAAATATTTCTAATATGCATTTTTCTATGCTTAGAATGAAAATAACACTTTTAGAATACACAAACGGTGGGGATTACTCTTTTTGCATAATAAAAGATAAAACTTTTATAATAAAAATATTTCTAATATGCATTTTTCTATGCTTAGAATGGAAATAACACTTTTAGAATACACAAACGGTGGGGATTACTCTTTTTGAATAATAAAAGATAAAAATTATTTCAAAAAAATTAAGAAAACTTTGCCATTACCTCCTTTATATAGCTGACCATTTTTTAATTTTTTCTATCCTCAAGTTACTTAAAAATTATCCCAAATGGTTTAAAGCATTCTAAACTAATCAAATTCCACTTTTAAAAGAGAAACAATATGAAAAGTTTAATTCTAACAATTTGATTACTTATCTAGGATAAAGAAAGGCTGAATTTAAGAATGAAGAGAGGGGGAAAGCCTTTCCAAGGCATAACATCATTTTTTCATTTTAAAGAAAACAAAAATTAGAAAACCATTAAAAGGAATAAAGAAAAAGTAGGATCTCTAGCTTACTTGAATTTCTGTGAGTTTTCCTTTGGCTTGATGGTTTGAGGGATCTACTCTTGTTTGCAACAAGAGTGGCCACTAATTCTTTTGAAGAGGGAAAGGTCAAAAACTAATGAATTATCAATAAATTCACTGTTTTTAGCTCTGGGGTGGAGTAGAGTAACAGTGCATAAAATACTATTAAGATTCTACAAAGGGGGAGGCTTATATTTATAGGAAAGAGTGAGCTTCTAACCAAGCAAACCGATTCTAGAATTTTCCAGATCAGTTTGGTCAATTTTTGACCATTTTTGGGTCAGTTTAGCTTACTTTTTGGAACTAGACTTGAATTAGGAGAGAGGAGAGATGAAATATCTCAATATTTGAGAATTAAAACTCCACCACACATGTGAAATAGGCACCTCCTTCATAAGGGGGAATCCCCACTCTTGAGGTGTCAAAAATTCATTTTTTTTGTATTTCCTTTGGTCCTTAGTCCACTCTTCATCTTATGTGAGTATTTACTCATTTTTGAGGGGATTTTCTTTATTTCTTTAATTTATCTCCTCCATACATTTGATGAATCTGATTGGCCCCTCAGAACCTTAATTTAAAATTTTTAAAAAATATGGACCCTTAGGATAAGGCCTTTTGAACAGATTATAATTTATTTCTAATGCACCTTCTGAAAATCTTTTTGAACTTCTGTTTTGGGAGAATTTATTTTAATAAGAAGAGATATTTTTCCATCCAAAAATATCTAAAATCTGAATAACCTTTCTCTAGAATATTTTCTCTCTCTAAGCCACCAAAATAGGTAGAAACAAGATCTTTTATTATTCTGAAGAGAGAATTGATTACAAGGGGAAGATACTGGACATCTTGAGGGGCTCGGGAGGAATCTTACACTCTCCCACTTGAAAAAATGCGAGATGTCCTCATCTCGCAAATTGGGGGTAATCCCACAACAGTTCAGCTTCTTTCTCCCAGCAGGTGGCATCTTCAAAAGGATAAAACTTCCATTTAACCAATAATTCTCTCAAAATTCTATTCTTGAGAACCTTTTCTCGAATATCAAGGATTTCTTCAGGTTGGAATTCCATCTACCCTTGAGTTGAAGAAGTTAAGATTTCATCATCAAGCACATGATTCAGGCTTGGTATATACTTTTTAAGAAGGCTGACATGAAATACATTATGTACTTTGGGATGAGGAGACAGAAGAAGCTCGTAGGCTAAGTCACCTACTTTCTTTGTAATTAGATATGGCCCACAATATCTGGCGGATAACTTCTTGTACTTCCCAAGAGATAGAGAACATCTTTTGGGGCGTACTCAAATGAAGATCATATCTGTTTCTTTGAATTTTCTGTCTGACCTCTTCTTATCTGCATACTGCTTTTGTCTATCCTGGTGGGCAGCTTTTATATCCTTGCAAATTGATCGCATCTGCTGCTCCATGTTGTCAAGCATCTGTCTGGACATCTCGACCCTAATCAATGGGTCGGACCAAGTTAATGGAGTTAAACAATCTTGTCCATATAGAGCTTTGAAAGGGCTCATCCCAATACTTCGGTGATATTAAGAAGCATTGTAGGTGAACTCGACTAGATGCAGATAACTTAGCCACTTCTTGGGTTCCCTGCCACCACAGCATGACCGAAGTATATCTTCAATTACTTGGTTTACCCTTTTTGATTGACCATCGGTCTCGGGGTGGTAAGCTGTGCTGAGATTCAAGAAAGTTCCTACTGCTTCAAAAAATGTAGTCCAGAATCTTGACGTGAACTTGGGATCTCAATCACTTACTATTCTCTTGGGTAGGCCATGCAATCTGAATATTTCCTTGAGGAACACTCTGGCCACATCCACTGTAGTAGTGTAGGTTTCTTTTACTGGAATCAGATGGGCAACTTTGGTTAGTCTATCAACTACCACGAAGATGGAGTTGTAACCTGATTGCACTGAAGGTAATCCAGTAATAAAATCTATACTGATACATTCCCACTTCATTTAGGGGATGTCCAATGGATGTAACTTCCCAGGCATTTTTACTCTCTCGACCTTGACTTTTTGACGGGTTAGACATTGATGTACATGATTAAGCACATCCTTTTTTAGAGGGGGATTTTTTTTTAGCTTTTTTTGCCGAGCTTTTTGGAGCGATGAACAAGTAGTCCGAGCTTTGCAAAGGACCAAGAACTTACTATGAGCTTTGTAAAGGACCAAGAACTTACTTACATATAAATAACAAGCTTTGAAAGATCAACAATATAAATTTCAGTCTTTTAAAGATCTAGTCCATAAAAATATTAATTACAAAGTCTTTTGATCCACATCATACTTATTGATATAATTACATATATACATATACCTATCTAAATTCATGCGCCTCATACATATACACATACAAAATATACATATACATACATACATGCAAGAGCTACCAACATACTAACATATATACATACATACCAACATACTAACATATATACATACATACCAACATACATACATATATACATACTTTCTTACTTACTTAAATATAAAAAACAATCCTTTAAAGATAAAAAATGTATATACCGATCTTTAGAGTTCCAAACCATGAAAATCTCGATTGCAAAGTCTTTTGATTCACATCATAGTTATTGATATAATTATATATATACATATATCTACCTAAATTCATACACCTCGTACATATACATATACATACATACATACAAGAGCTACCTACGCACTAACATATATACATACATACATACTTTCTTACTTACTTGAATATAAAACACAATCTTTTAAAGATCAAAATGTATATATTGATCTTTAAAGTTCCAAACCATGACAATCTCGATTGCAAAGTCTTTTGATCCATAAATTATAGCATTCTTCTACATGTCATCCCGACCTATCCTCTAATGAGAAATCTCCCAGACATGCTTTGGCTACCTCCATGTCATTCTCTATCCCCATATAATGCCTTTTTAACTCTTGGCATGCACGTCCCAAGCCTCCACATCCCGCAAAAACCTCCAAGACACCATCTCCTTCACTTGAGAAGGTCTCCACTAGCCACCTACAATGAAATGCAATCATAAACGTGCATCTAAGTATTTTGAAAAAGTAGCTATGAAAATGAACAGAATGAAAATTGTCTCACCTAAAGAACATAGGAGATCTTTCTACACCACCTCGAATGTAGCGCTCCAAGACCATCGTGCGTTGGAATGGATGCTTCTTATTCTTCTCAAAAATGAAATTTCGTTGAGCGTTGAATAACTTCTTTGAAAGATTTTACCCAGCCTCACGATCAATAATAGGGACATGGCAATTTACTCGATAGAATATACTAAGCGCCAATGTACCCACCTACCATAACGAGAAAACATTATGTTTGGATATCCATACCACATAACATGTATACATAAAGGGAAATATTTGAGAGATTATGACTTACCTGTTCTCCATTCTCATACAAATAACTTGATTCCACATGAACAGACATTGTTCAATGCATGACCAATCCAACTTTTAGGAAGTTGATCCATTAGACTCAAACACACAAACCAACCCTAATCAGCCCACAAACAAACCAACAAAACTGAGTGTGGCACGTATCAATGATGAAGAATCTTGACTCCATGAGGGACACCTATCCGTATCTACATCAACAACCTGTAAACCTATAGGAAAGTCAGCCCATACGAGGTGAGCCACTATATCTGAGGGAGCACCTCTATGAGATAGAGCCTTGGGAATCTTCATCAAGAATTCTTCCACACTACATAAAAAGATTTATGATGTTTGGTTTTGGTAAGTATAACTTGGAAAACTAATTATATGGTGAAATTATTCTTTTGACTTTTTTGAGCCCTCCGAAAGAGTGTGGACGTCTACCAGCAATATGTGTGAAGAACATCTCTCACCTACAAGTAAACAAGACAAAAAATGAGATGCATTTCGAAAGCACACACTTCTCAAAATAAATTTGCGATGGAAAGTACTCTTACTAGTCATGTCCATGATGTCACGTTGTCCTGACACCTCCCCCTCTTGAAGATGCTCTGGAGGGTCTCTCTCTTGATCTTCATTTGTGGGGTCTCCCTGTTGAACATCATGCATAATTTCTAGACGTCTCTTTGTTTGCCTCTCACATTGCACTTGAGACGATGTAGATGTATGCTCTTGGTGTGATTGTGGCACTTGTGACAGTGGTGTGGATGGTTTTGGGGCCACGCGCGAGGATCCAACTACTCGAGACTGGGTCAAGTTTGTTAGCTGTGGGGAAGGTATTCTAGAGTCTTCTTGAGTTGGGGGCTCTCTTTCAAGCTCAGATTGGTAATTCTTAAATTCTTCAAGAAATAGATCAAGATAATTTAGTAAAAAGGTAGAAATCCCCATACCTTTTTGTATATGTATATGTATGTAGGTTTATATGCATGTATATATATATGTATGTAGGTTTATATGCATGTATATATATATGTATGTATATGTGTATATGTATGTATATGTGTATATATGTATGTATATATATATATATATATATATATATATATATATATATATATGTATGTATGTATGTATGTATATGTGTGTGTGTGTGTGTGTGTGTGTGTGTATATATATATATATAAATATATATATATATATATATAACATTTATATGTATCTATGTATATGTATATGTATATATATATGTATATTTATATGTATATGTATGTAGGTATGTATCTATGTATATGTATGTGTATGTATATGTATGTAGGTATATGTATCTATTTATATGTATATGTATGTAGGTATGTATATATCAAAACTTAATAACATTTCTTTAAAATCTGATATGCCAAACCTTAAATGTAACATGAACTATGTATGTACGTATGTATGTATGTATGTATAAATTTGTAAAAAATTTGGACAGCATCTCCTTTGCATTTTCTAAAAAATCCCAAAATAAACTTCAAAAGTTAACAATGTTTTTTTAAAATCTAACATGCCAAATCTTAAATGTAACATGAACTTTGTATGATTTAGTATATAATTTATTGTATGTATTTAGGTATGTATTTAGGTAGGTATTTATGTATGCATATGTATATGTACATATATGTTTACATATGTATTTGTATATGTATATATATGTATGTATATGTATCTAATATGTATATGCATATGGATAGTTTATATATATTTATATGTATATATAGGTATGTATTTGTATAGGTAGAAAGGTTTACATATACATATACATTTACATTTACATTTACATGCATATAATTCAGTAGAAAGCAAAAAAGTACCTTTTTCTAGGAGCTCCTCACTTGGAGGCACATCATTTAGAGGATAGTCCAACCACCAAGGACATCTCTGCCCATTCTTTGATTGCTTCCGTCTCTTCGTCCATTAGACCTTGGCCAATGAGTAGCTAGACCCACCTACATATCCAAAATAAAACAAATAGCACTAAAATATATTTTTTAATGCGTATATGTATTTTCTGCAAAAATAGAATGGCATTAGAAGATATATACCTGTAGACAACCCTCTTTGTGGCATTCTCCACCTCAAGTTGCTTTTGGCCTTCCTTCACTTTTCCAATCTTTGCCCACACCTCATGCAAGACCCATGGTATGTGTTTCGATCGCTCCTCTTTCACCCATTACATAAATGGTGGGGTGTAGATAACATCATCATATACCAATAAACCCTCCAAAATAGAGTCCGCCTCCCCTATTAGCTCTTCCCAATACAACTCTTTCTTCATATGCAGCAATGTCTTTTTGTTATGCCCAAACATCTCCGAAATTACCTTGTCCTTCGTCCTCCCGATCATAAGCATTTGAAGGAATTTTGTCTTCCTATTTCAGCATCATACCAAAGCCATAAGAGATTAGATGTTAAGGTTAGTTTATGTTAAGGGAGGTTTATTGACATGTGACATACCTTTGAGTTGAAATTCGAGATATGGCAACTGTGTAGAGCTTTTCTTTGGTCAGAGCAACCAATCCCTTCTTAGGACTAATCATAGTTATATACGAGTTGAAAGAATGCATCACCGTTGGATGGGTTTGCAATTATGAGCATCTTGTACGCTCTATCTCGAAATGTTTGCTCTACAACACATCTGGCTTTCTCACATTTTGTCCCATATTCTTGCAAACCCATGGCATGTCTATCAATGCATGTATAGCTTGCTTCATCGCATTTTCTAGAGAAAACAAAATAAAGATACAAAATAAAGATATTACAATATATTACTTTTAATGTTGCATAAAATCACTCTATGGCATTCAAAAGAGCATACCTTCGTGCACTCGAGACATCCATGCCTTCACACGATGATTGCCATCCCAAAGAAGAAACTTCTTACCACCACTGAGATCCTCCCACTCAGTTCCTCTGATTTCATCCTCAAATTTGTCATGTTGTACCACCCAGTATGGTCCCCATTCTTGAAAGTCTATTTGTGTGACTGCGAAATACATAGAGCTTCCAGGATGTGTAAGTGAAACTAAAAAAGGAGGAGATGCTTTGACATAGCCATGGCAGTCAAAGGAATCACGAAACACCTCAAGTTGGCTAGAAATTGTATGGATGGCTTCATTTGGAATCAGCCTGCATAAAGGGACCAATGGGGTAGAGGAATTGCGTTGCACAAAAAACTTAGTGAATACATCACCAAGCAATCCCAATTCAATAGATTTTCCAAGAAGCCTTCTATGGGTCTCCCCTTGACCAGTACTAGACTAAGGCATCTCCGTGTGAGTTGGAGGAGGTGAGCTCATTGAGCCAATTTTGTTCTCCAACACAAGCGCTTCTTCCTCATGAACAAGAGATATGAGGCTGGTATAGAGATATAGCTACATGGGTACATAAATGCTAATTGGGCTGGTAGTGTTGTAGACAGGAGATCTACTAGTGGATTTATGTTCTCATTTGGGAGTGCTAAGCACTGGGAGTTGGAGCAGTAAGAAGCAGCCAACAATTGCCTTGTCAATTGTGCAAAGGCAAAGTACAAGGGTGCTGCTATGGTAGCTTGTGAGGTAGCTTGGCTTCAGAAGCTACTTGGTGGTATGGGTGAGCTCGTGGATAGGGAAGTCGTTATTTATTGTGACAACATGATTAGAATACAGATAGCTAGTAACCCAGTATACCATGCTAAAACAAAGCACATTGAGGATCACTATCACTTTGTGAGGTAGAAGGTTCTAGCAGGTGATGTAGATCTAGTATATGTCTGCATAGAGGATCAGATGGTTGCCATCTTCACAAAGGCATTGAGCATAGAGAATCTCCACAGATTTAGGAGCTTACTTGGAGTGCAGTGTGTGGAGTTGAGCTTGAGGGAGAGTTTTGAGAGATACTGAGCTCAACTAGTGCTATGGTGGACATTCATGACCCACCTGGGTGACAGCTTCCACACTTATGCTCTTAGCATGGTTGGTGAGATTATGGTTGTCACTTACAAGCGACCATAGGCACGTTCTGACAACGTGCTTTAAAATGTTACGGGCACATTTATAATCGTGTCTATAGACACACGTCTATGTGCGCGTCTATTTTGGCATCTATATACGCATCTATAATAATATAAATGTGCATATAGACACGTATATAGACTCCAAAATAGACGCCTTTATAGTCTCTATTATAAACACATATATAGACGCAGATATAGACGCACTTATAGATGTAGATATAGACGCACTTATAGACGCGTTGTGGAATTAAAAAAAATTCAAATGAGCTGCATGTGCAGATGTACAGCAACATTTTCTACACATGCAGCTGCATTTTCTACACAGGCAGCTCTCTGGTGGTTTAAGGTTTTGCTTACTTGTATATAGACGAATCAAGATTAGCAAAGATATCAACATAAAAACTTAAATTAAAGATAGATATGCACAAAACGATTTGTGAACACACTTGATTAAAGAAGATGAGAAATTTCATTTTATATCCAAAACTTTCTCCATACATGATCGTAGCCACATAAGGCTTGAATAAAAACATAGATATATAAAGAAGGTGAAAAATTTCATCTTATGTCCAAGAAATTGTCCATACATGATGGTAGCCACATGAGGCTTAAAAAAGAAACACAGTTGCATAGCCCAAAACTATACATGAAGAAAAACTACAAGGAAAACTACTCAGAGGAGTCATCACTCTCCGAGTCATCTTGTCCACATTGTGCCTACACAAAGTGAATATATATATAAATAAAAATAGAAAGTATTATAAAGGTTGAAACATTTTTTGTAAATAAAAATAAAAAGTATTACCTGCATTGGTGTTCTCCTTGCTCGGTTGTATCGTTCGTCGGAGATGATCCCTTCATCGTGAAGGTAATCCCATGTATCTCCTCTACTATGTGTGGCGGATGATGGTAGTCAGTCTCTACTAGGGTAGGATCTTTACCCACAATGTCATGCTACATCACAAGACAAGCATTATAACACAACTCAAATAGAGAGAATACAAAGAAAAGACATGAAGCTGCACTATACATACAACCTCGGCCTCCCATGATGCACGACCTCCAGATCCGAAGTGAGACAATCCATATCGCTCCATTTGTATTCGCCGCACTTCTCTTTGTTGCGGGTTCACTACTCCTTCAAGGACCTCCTTCTTGGCTTTCTTTCACTCGCCCTTATGAGCAGTAGTATCTGATGGCTTGCTGTGTCCAGTTTGACCAGCATCTATTCAGGCTTTCTCCTCCTTTGCATGTCTCCTTACTAGAGACCTCCTATTCTTATGTATGTCTTTGATTTTGTGTTGCACCCATCTACTATTAAAGCTTTGGTTGTGAGGATTAGGCTCGGGGGGGGTCACTCACAAAAAAATGTGAATATCACGTGCGCTCAACAGAAGCATAATTTTAATTTATGAAACTTACAGAAATATATTTACATAAGGGTATGATTTAAAATTTTTTCAAAAAAATTTACAGATTCATAAAGAAAAGGGAATATTATATAGATTGAAAAATTCACAAATAAGGGATTTAAAATATAGGCCTTGAACGCACGCGATAGGGATATTTTACATATAGTGACCCACTCGAGGGATTAGGATACTTCTTGTGGTGGATAGCTTTAATGCAATCATCCACTAGGCTCTTCCCTTGCTACTTAAAATGTATAAAGCAGTCTTTATAGTGTGCAAAAACTACTTGGCACAAGTAGTTTACCACCTCCTTCCCATGAGAGTCATCAACTATGCTGCCCACATTTGTGATATCATAATATGATATATCACCATGATGTGGTGGTGGCTCTAAAGAACTATCCCCACCCCCAAAGCACTGCCTTAGGCATTTTCTATCTCTACCTCCACTCTCAGTGCTAGTGCGGCGTGAGGTACTACCGCCACCTATCTCCACGACTACCCTCCATACGACAGCTGCCACTCTTATGAGAGCCATGATGACTGTGAGGTGTCACATCTCCTAAAGGTGCAGGTGTAGGAGATGCTGTAGCACTAACTAGGGATGATAGATAAGGGGTGAATGTAAAGGCAGGTGAAGTGCCTAGCAAGGGTAAAGTGCCTGGTAAGGGACTCTATTGGGCTGTGGGCGACGGACCTAATGGTAAAGGGGTGCCTGCTGCATAGGCTGCCAACTACTCGGGGATGGAAGTATAGCCAAAGATGCCCTCTACCTCCCTAGCAAACTGTCATTGTTGAGACTCGATGAGAGCCTCAACCTGTGGGTCTGTGGGACAAGAGGACGAGGACCCAGCCCACATCTATACAAACAAACAAAAATATTTAAAAAATATTATGAAATGAAGACTTCTCGGCTCTTTAAGTCAATTGAGCCCAGGAATCATCCCATTAAGAAAACATGTAAGCTGTTATGTAAGTTGGGAATCATCTCATTCCCGACACTATGCATTATGCAAGCCTTATGCAAGCCATTACGCAAGCCTTATGCAAGTCGTTACGCAAGCCTTGCATAAAGCGTTATGCATTAGGCCTTATGCATAAAGTATTGCATAAGGCGTTAAGCATGAGTCCTTATGCATAAAGCACTATGCATAAGACCTTAAGCATAAGGCCTTATGCATAAATTACTATGCATAAAGCATAAAGCATAAAGCATAAAGCATGAGGCCTTATGCATAGTTTTATGTATGAGGCCTTATGCATAAAGCTTTATGCACATAAGGCTTATGCATAAAGCTATGCATGAGGCCTTATGCATAAAGCTATACATGAGGCCTTATGCATAAAGCTTTTGCATGAGGCCTTAAAGCTTAACATGAGGCTTATGCATAAGGCATAAAGAGTATGCATAAGGCTTATGCATAAAGCATAAAGCTTAAGCATAAGGCCTTAAGAATAAAGCATAAAGCGTATGCATAAGGCTTATGCATAAAGCATAAAGCTTAAGCATAAGGCCTTCCATTTTTTTTCTAGTTTCCTTTCTACATTTTTCCCACAAATTGCATAGTACTCTCATGTATCTTGTTGCATGTTCTTTCAAAATAGCCAACATTTTAAGTTTATATTGATTTATATTGGGCCCATGGTAAAAAAATAAGACACTAATAAAATAGTATAAGTATAGATGGATTGGCAAATGTTTTTATATATGAACCTAAAACTTTAGCTAACTTGGGCGAATATTTAAAATTTTCTATCTTAAATGGTAGTATATAGTGTACTTTTGGTGAATTTGTCTCCATAACACACTAAAAACTAAAAACAGTTGGGCGATTTTTCTTTAAAAAGTTTGTGGTGAAATAGCTCGACAATATCAAAGACCTCTTGAAAATAGCCCTTGGGCTAAAAATAGCTCAACAATATCAAATACCTCTCGAAAATAGCCCTTAGGCTAAAAATAGCCTATAATGTTTTCCTTGAAATTTGGGACTTGCCACTAAAACAACTATAGGGGACACATTATGGGAGGAAGTCTTATAGAAGGAACCTCCTTGTATAGGGAGAGCCTCTTACTAGCCACCTACATGGATTATGGTTGAAGGCCATATGCAAAAAAAAAATATGGGATATATTAGGACTTATCCCATTAGCTTGACATTTACTTAAAATATAAGATCCCTCATTGCCTTTTTTGTTCAATTATTAGAAAATGATTTCTAAATAGGTGAAATTGTGCATTCTTGAGGAGAGAGAGAATTGCATGATCTAGGCATAAGCACATGTGTGTACACTCCAACAGCGTGAAAATGTGTAAAAATGAGTTGAAAGGTTGAGAGAAATTAAAGAGTAAAACAATAAATATAATAATGCCCAGCTTAAGTATTTACCTAAGGTACGTCGCTTAGAAAATTTAAAAATGACGAACACTGGTATATACCTATGAGCACATGCACACATGTGCTCATGTGTCAAAGAGCCTTGAACTCAAAAGAATTTGAGAAAAAAAAGTCCACAATTAAAACCAAGATATGGGATATACCCTAGGGTCATGTGCTTCATCAAAAAAATATTAGATGTCATACATTCAGATATATCGAGACCGACCAGGACTACAACAATTGCAGGTTGCAAGTATAATGTTACATTCATTGATGACCACACTAGGAAAGTGTATGTTTACTTCATGAAGGAAAAAAGTGAGGTGTTTGCTCACTTTCAGAGATGTAAAGCCTTGGTTGAGAAGGAAAAAGGCATGCAAATAAAATGCCTGAGATCAGATGATGGGGGAGAATATTTTTGCAATGAATTTAGCGATTTTCGAAGGAAGCAGGGAATCAAGAGACAGTTTACATGCAGGTACACTCCACAATAAAATGGTGTTGTAGAAAGAAAAAACAGCCACATTGCAGAAGTGACACATGCCTTGATGGGGCTGAAAAGAATATGCCACATTATTTCTAGGCAGAAGCAGTAGCAACTGTCGTGTGCATTATGAATAGGACACACACCCCAGCTCTTCATGGTATGATGTCTGAATAGAAGTTTACAGGCATAAGGCCGGATGTGTCTCACTTGAAAGTGTTTGGGTGTATTGCATATGTGCATTTTCCTGATGAATTGAGAACAAAGTTGGATCCAAAGGCAGAGAAATGCATCTTTATTGGTTATGATATGGAGCAAAAAAAGTTATAGATGTTATAACCCTACCACTGCTGAGATACGACTAAGAAAAGATGATGTCTTTGACAAACATGAGGATAGTGTGCATTTTATTAGTGATGTATCCATTAGCACACTTGATGATAGTGATACTCCGCATACGAGTCATAGAGAAAACTATGAGCATAGGCTTGAGTTACTAGTGTTAGATGCATCAAGCTATTCATTTAGGATTTGTATTTGTGGAGATATTGCTGATAGGACTATACTACTCCTAGTATTCACAGCATTCCTGGCACTATTGGTGTGGATAGAGTTCATATATTTGAGCAATTAGGGATAGTGCATGAGAGTAGTGATGATTTCATTGATGTAAGACATTGTAGTAGGATTATGCATGTTGACCATTTTCAAAGTAGATCATATGGCATAGATCTTGAGAGATTTGCATTTGATCTAGACATCTCCTTATATCCTATATTACTAGAGATAGATTTATCATGGGATTTAGGTCACATAGGGGCATCACTGATGGAGATAGACCATGTTTATGAGGATGACCTTGGAGACCTTGGGGATGCCATAGATGATGACTTAGGAGATGATACCATTAATATTTCATGTGAGGATACCTCTTTATTTTTTAGTGATGATGATTATGATGATGTTGATGATTATATTGATATCTTAGATTATCATACACACATAGAGGGTTTTGCACATAAGGAGGTACTGTATGGTTTGGCTCATGCCCATATACCTATTGATGTAGTGGATCATGTCTTTCACATTTTGAGTGATGCTACCTGGGATGACAACATTGGTTCACTCTTATCCTCGCATGATGCCGACCTTGAGATATGTTCTTTTGGCTCCTATGGATGTCGACACACGAGCTTATGTTCTTTGGAGCTAGGACATTTTCCTTTGGATGCATTCTTTGCCACTTGAGGAGCATAGTTTCTGGATATGTGGCTCGACATTCAGATGCACCTACGACATATCTTAGTCTTGGCCTACACGATGGCTCTTTTATGCTAGGACCATTTGACATTCTGGCCAGGAGTTTCGAGCTTTTCAGTGGATACCTTTCGTGCTAGATTTACACTGCGGTCGTGTGCGGTCGTGATGAGGATGGGCTTACGAGTTTTCCTTTCAACCCTGGAGCTACTATTTCTTTGGAGTCAAGCTTTAATTTTTATCCAGGAGAGCTACTACCATCTTAGCTTCGATAGTTCGGGGATGTATACGATACATGTCCTTTTGATCATGGAGGATACTTGACTAGCTTTGTCATATCGATAGTGGTTCCTTATTCTTTCTACTTGCACTAGATTATCATGGGACCATTGCCTTGGATTTTGCATGCCTCGTATTTCCTTTGGATCAAGGGGGTTGCATAGATACCCTCATCATTGATGGGAGCCCTTTATCCTTTCCATTTGACCCTAGGGGTCATATGATTCATATATGGGTCTTCCGCTACATCGACATGCAGTCATGGATGTGATTTTTGGCTTTTATACACACCTTCATGTATATATCTTTTCTTTTGGAATGACCACCCTTTGATTTCGAGGATGAAATCATTGTAGGAGGGGATGGTTTGTAATGAAGTAGATCTCATTGTACATGCACATGGGGAATGGGGAATGGGGCCTAGGCACTTAGGCTTAGGGACATTTACATGTGTACTTTTGGGGGGCCGTAAGCTATAAATTAGGCATAGGGATCATGGACATTGTACCCTTTTTGATCATTATACTTTCATGAGTACTCTTACTCTTTGGAGCTCTAAGCTTCCATGGTGAACTTCTCCCTCTTGAGAAGCTATGTGTGTACTCCATTATGAGTGCAATAGGTGCTATTCCCTATGATGAGTGGGACATGTGTGTACTCCATGCTAATGAGTGAAATCCTTAGATTCCCTTCATTTCAGTTTGCATCTTGCTTGGAGGAAGATGGAGAGAGTGTAATCATCATTTCTTGGTTTCCTTTCATGTGAAATGGTGAGATCACTCTTTGTGTGAGTGAGCCCTTAACCTGATCCTTGGGATTGTGTGTGGTGTTGGAAAGAGGGTTGTGTATAGTTATGTCTAAGATTTGATTCCTATGTTTGCTTTCCTATTAATTTGTTCATTTCATTGATTATGGTGTGAGAGGTAGTGTAGGTTTTCTCTAGTCCTCACTTTCTCTTCATTCCTCTCCGTAGAAGCTTGTGTGAGAGTCAAGAACATGGTCAGTTGAGTCCAAACCATGTAGGAGTATCATACACATGCAAATCATGTATGACAGGGATGGGCAAGTTTTTTACGTGTCAGCCCCCTAACGTTTGAAGTAAGGATTGTGAGTGTATGGAGGGTGCTCGAGGGGTGAACATAACCTTGGTTTGGGATAAGATCAAGAACGGTAGTGGGACACAATGTATTGTACCTTTACAATATAAAATGAAAAGTTCTATATTTGTAAAAGGTCCAAAAGGTAGTCTTCGAGTACCCTAAAAATCGGGTTTTTAATGTGAACATACACATATGAGCTTGGAATAGGTTGGCCTCTTATGTGAACATACACATATGAGCTTGGAATAGGTTGGCCTCTTATGTGAGGGTAAAGAACCCTATACCACACATAATAATAAAGTTAATTAATTGTGTAGGCCATAGAAATGTTGGTCGGGGGAACCTTGAAATTACATCTCAAAAGGGTTTTAATAGTGTGAACACAACCATATACTTTTGGAATGACTAGAACTTTGAATAGGAAATAGAAAATCATGTGTTGGACATAGGATCCCATCAATATATTGCTTTTTTCGGAGGGAGGGATGACAATTTCCACCTTATAGAGACTCGGGTAAAAGATTTATAGGTTTTTATTAACCAATGAACAAAAGAATGCTTTTCCTTGAAACCATAGTCCCTCTATGCTTGCAATTGAAAATTTACCTTTGGCCAGGCTTCTTTCACCTCTTCATCACTTTTAATTGTTTTAATCACTCTTAGCTCTGTGGAAGGTTGATATGGACCCAAATGATTGGTTGCAACAATATTAAATACCAAGCATTGATCAAGATATAATACTGGGTCCAATTCGCCCCCACATAAGAGTGAGTCCATGCTTCCTCTTTGTTTACTTAAATATATTCCTTGAGATAGGTTTTGGGGCTCAAAATAGTGTGCTTTACAAACATGTCAACTTCTTTAAGAATATCTTCCTTCAAATGTAGATTGCTTTAGAAATAGCTTGCTTGAGCGTGCAAGCTAAACTTTTCAAAAATAGATGTGAATCTAAAACCGTATAAAACTGTACATATTGTGAAAAATTAAATGTGCACAATGGAGCTTTGACATGTCTCAAAGATTTGGTAATCTAGGGTTTGTTGATCTTGAAGAAATTAGGGCTTACAAGATTGATATTTGAAACTGTACGCTCTCTAATCAAGATAATGCAAAAAAATCTTTCAAAATTGATTACAAAAATCTTTGCAAACCCTAATTTCAAAATCAAGAAAATTTTAAGAAAATCAAGATCAAGAAGATCAAGAAATTAAACAGTAAAGTGGATTAGGGTTCTAAAAACAGTGATTAATACAAATTCAAAAATGATTAACACAAATTTCATTATTACTAATCTTGTCAAAACAAGAAATTAGAAAATATAAAAACTATGTAAAAATAAATTCCAAACACGTTTAACACTAATCATGATCAAGATAACGCATTTTAAAAAATTGGATTAATAGTATAAAGTTCAAAATTTATTATCATAGTTTCTTATCTATTTTATGGGTTGTCACAAAATTCCAAAACTCATCCATCATTTCTTCCTAAAAGTTTAGCACTTTTATATGAACATCATTATACCTATTAATTGGTGCACAATTACTTCCACACATTTAATTTACATTAGTTCTAGCACTTATCTTTTTTTTTATAAAATCATAAATTTTGTTAAAGGTTTTGGGCAATTTAATGTGGGATCATCTTTAAACAGAAAGGAAGGAAATATGTAAATAGGTGCAAGTATGCCTTACATATTAAGAAGCTCAACACGACAACGCAGAATACCACTAACCCCAAAACCATCTACAATTACCACCTATCCAAAACGCATGTCTTTCCAGATAATTTACCATTTTTCACTTCCAACTTTCCACTTTTGTTTTTCATAAACCTATGGTTTTACCCCAACCAATTGGAGCTTAGTCCATTTAAATATTTATTCCATGTGCACCCCTAAGTCTAGCTAATATTAATTTAAATTCCCTTGAGTTTTTACCCCATTCATTAGACCTTACTCCATTTAAATAATTCTTCCATAGGCAACCCTTAGTCTAGCTAATTTTAATTTTTTTCCTTGAGGTGCTAGTAATATTTTTTTTGGCGAAGCACATGACCCTAGGGTATATCCCATATCTTGGTTTTAATTGTGGAATTTTTTTCTCAATTTTTTTTGAGTTCAGAGCTCTTTTACACATGAGCTCATGTGCGCATGTGCTCATAGGTATATACCAGTGTTGGTCATTTTTAATTTTTCTAAGCAGTGTACCTTAGGTAAATACTTAAGCTCGGCATTATTATATTTATTGTTTTACTCTTTAATTTCTCTCAAAATTCTAACTCATTTTTACACATTTTCCCACTATTAACGAGTGTACACACATGTGCTTATGCCTAGATCATGTGATTCTCTCTCTCCTCGAGAATTCACAATTTCACCGTTCTTACCATGGGCCCAATACAAATCAATATAAACTTAAAATGTTGGCTATTTTGAAAGAACATGCAACAAGATACATGAGAGTACTATGCAATTTGTGGGAAAAATGTAGAAAGAAAAAAATGGGATCGATGTGTTAGTATAGAAGATGAGATGTATTGGATTAACATTGGTTGTATCTAGGAATGCATAATTCACTTCACTTCCAAGGATTTGTGTTTATATGTACCTTCATGATGGTCACCTACAAAAACAATTAAACCTAAGACTCATAAATATGTCCACACATAAGTGCCCAATAATGTTACCCACTTCATGTGATCTTCACACACATTATATAAGTGCTTGTTCTTATTATCGGCCACTAAACTAGCCTACATGAATTCTCCACCATGTAGCAAACTTGGAGGATCTCACAAATTGGTGGAGATGTCTTTCACATGTACTCTAACACTCTAACTACTATCTAAGAGGACTAAGAGGACTAAGTGTACAAAAATGAAGGTGGTGGAGGTATAGTTTGCTATCTATGCTTCTTGAGAAAAAGCTCTAATAACTAATGCCAATCGTGCTATGTGAAAAACATGGGTTTGGTTTATTCTAGAGGTAGCTCAACTTTTGAGACTTCCACCACATATCATCAAAAAATGTCTTCTCTCCAAACCATCTTAAGAAGGAGCTACTCACAAATTAGATTTTCCTTATACACTCATTCCAATGAAGGTGGAGGTAAGTTTTCTACTATGTAGGCTTCTAGGGAATAAACTTTGAACAAAGGTAGTTGTTCTACACGTAGAGCTCAAAAAAGAGCTAGCTAAGATTTTGAAACAAAAAAGTGTCACTTCATTAAAATAAAATAAAATGAAACTGAGTGGATAAATATATCGAGAAAATGGTTGTTCCAAATTACCATTTCCTCCTCAGTCCATGTGAAGATTTCAAATTTTGAAACAGAAAAGTGTCACTTCATTAAAATAAAATAAAATGAAACTGAGTGGATAAGTATATCGAGAAAATGGTTGTTCCAGATTATCATTTCCTCCTCAGTCCATGTGAAGATTTCAATACAAATTCATGTAAAAGTAGGGTTTTAACTACCATTCACATGCATCCAGACATCAAACATGCATAGCATAGGGTTTTAACTACCATTCACACATGTATCCAGATGCATCCACACATCAAACATGCATAGCATAGACACATGCATCCAGATGCATCCACACATCAAACATGCATAGCATAGACACATGCATGTAACTAATGTCAGTGGGGAATGGACACTTCTTGTCCATTTGTAACTTTCGAATAACCCTCAGAATTTTATATTAAGGCTCAAATTCTTGTAATCTAACACAACCATACATATCTTCAATTAATACAATCTTGATAGTTGTGTTTTTCATCTTCTTTCTAGCTTTATTTAGCTCCTCTGTACATACAATAGTCATGGAAACCTTGCGTTACAAGCACTCTAGCTAGTGCTCACTTTCTACCCTAAAGTCCAACATGGTATCACACCTTCACATGGGTTCCATATTTGTTGTGCCCTATCTCTCCATGCTCATGGAAACCTTGCGTTACAAGCACTCTAGCTAGTGCTCACTTTCTACCCTAAAGTCCAACATGGTATCACACCTTCACATGGGTTCCATATTTGTTGTGCCCTATCTCTCCATGCTCATGATGGTTATATATTTCCTTTTTGTGTTGTTCTACATTATTTCCGAAACTCCATGGTTTCAAATTCTGCTCTGCAAGAATGCTTCTACCCATAATGGCCTCTTCTCTACAAATCGTGTATCTCTCTTTAAGAAGGGTTCTATCAATTTACACCTACCCTTTGTAGTGTGTGCTCCTCAAACTACCTCTCACAATGGCCATTGAGGGGGGTTTCGCTCTGGCAAAATGGGTCTCCTGACATACCTCGGGGCCCTCCAGTATCCTTGCCGCAACATCCCTTTTAAAAAAACGACCAATTTGCCACCTAATATGGGGCCTCCATCACTCTCTACCATATTGGTTGCACGTGTGTGTTACACAAGCCCCCTCAACTAATGGGGGCCTTTCCACTTATGAGCCAGGCCTTCACTTGGTTTAAGAGGAAGCTCTAGTCATGGCCAAGCCCTTACAACACTAATTTGTTTGGTAGGTGAATCCCATGAAGGCCACATTGTTTGCATTTGTGTGTTACACAAGCCCCCTCAACTAATAGGGGCCTTTCTACCCAAGCAAGGTATGGGCCAAGGCTTCACTTGGTTTAAGAGGGAGGTCTAGTCATGGCAAAGCTCTTACAACACCAATTTGTTTGGTTGGTGAAGCCAATGAAGGCCACTCTACACCTGCAAAGTCCATGCACGAAGGCCCTTACTAGAAAGAGATACACCTCTTCAATGAAGGGGACTAAATCTCTTGCTTTTACATGTACATGGATCTCCCCCTTAATGAACCTGGTCACGTGTATTCTTTTGTAGCATATGCCCCCTCAATCAAAGGTGGGCCCTTGCTTCTCACCTTTGAAATCAGCCTCTCAACTAAAGCAAGGTCCATGATCCATCATCCAACATCCAGAAGGTAGGCATCTCCTTGGCACATCCCATGCTTTTTCAACATGGTATCACACCTTCACATGGGTTCCATATTTGTTGTGCCCTATCTCTCCATGCTCATGATGGTTATATATTTCCTTTTTGTGTTGTTCTACATTATTTCCGAAACTCCATGGTTTCAAATTCTGCTCTGCAAGAATGCTTCTACCCATAATGGCCTCTTCTCTACAAATCGTGTATCTCTCTTTAAGAAGGGTTCTATCAATTTACACCTACCCTTTGTAGTGTGTGCTCCTCAAACTACCTCTCACAATGGCCATTGAGGGGGGTTTCGCTCTGGCAAAATGGGTCTCCTGACATACCTCGGGGCCCTCAAGTATCCTTGCCGCAACATCCCTTTTAAAAAAACTACCAATTTGCCACCTAATATGGGGCCTCCATCACTCTCTACCATATTGGTTGCACGTGTGTGTTACACAAGCCCCCTCAACTAATGGGGGCCTTTCCACCTATGAGCCAGGCCTTCACTTGGTTTAAGAGGAAGCTCTAGTCATGGCCAAGCCCTTACAACACTAATTTGTTTGGTAGGTGAATCCCATGAAGGCCACATTGTTTGCATTTGTGTGTTACACAAGCCCCCTCAACTAATAGGGGCCTTTCTACCCAAGCAAGGTATGGGCCAAGGCTTCACTTGGTTTAAGAGGGAGGTCTAGTCATGGCAAAGCTCTTACAACACCAATTTGTTTGGTTGGTGAAGCCAATGAAGGCCACTCTACACCTGCAAAGTCCACGCACGAAGGCCCTTACTAGAAAGAGATACACCTCTTAAATGAAGGGGACTAAATCTCTTGCTTTTACATGTACATGGATCTCCCCCTTAATGAACCTGGTCACGTGTATTCTTTTGTAGCATATGGCCCCTCAATCAAAGGTGGGCCCTTGCTTCTCACCTTTGAAATCAGCCTCTCAACTAAAGCAAGGTCCATGATCCATCATCCAACATCCAGAAGGTAGGCATCTCCTTGGCACATCCCATGCTTTTTCAACATGGTATCACACCTTCACATGGGTTCCATATTTGTTGTGCCCTATCTCTCCATGCTCATGATGGTTATATATTTCCTTTTTGTGTTGTTCTACATTATTTTCGAAACTCCATGGTTTCAAATTCTGCTCTGCAAGAATGCTTCTACCCATAATGGCCTCTTCTCTACAAATCGTGTATCTCTCTTTAAGAAGGGTTCTATCAATTTACACCTACCCTTTGTAGTGTGTGCTCCTCAAACTACCTCTCACAATGGCCATTGAGGGGGGGTTTCGCTCTGGCAAAATGGGTCTCCTGACATACCTCGGGGCCCTCGAGTATCCTTGCAGCAACATCCCTTTTAAAAAAACGACCAATTTGCCACCTAATATGGGGCCTCCATCACTCTCTACCATATTGGTTGCACGTGTGTGTTACACAAGCCCCCTCAACTAATGGGGGCCTTTCCACCTATGAGCCAGGCCTTCACTTGGTTTAAGAGGGAGCTCTAGTCATGGCCAAGCCCTTACAACACTAATTTGTTTGGTAGGTGAATCCCATGAAGGCCACATTGTTTGCATTTGTGTGTTACACAAGCCCCCTCAACTAATAGGGGCCTTTCTACCCAAGCAAGGTATGGGCCAGGGCTTCACTTGGTTCAAGAGGGAGGTCTAGTCATGGCAAAGCTCTTACAACACCAATTTGTTTGGTTGGTGAAGCCAATGAAGGCCACTCTACACCTGCAAAGTCCACGCACGAAGGCCCTTACTAGAAAGAGATACACCTCTTAAATGAAGGGGACTAAATCTCTTGCTTTTACATGTACATGGATCTCCCCCTTAATGAACCTGGTCACGTGTATTCTTTTGTAGCATATGCCCCCTCAATCAAAGGTGCGCCCTTGCTTCTCACCTTTGAAATCAGCCTCTCAACTAAAGCAAGGTCCATGATCCATCATCCAACATCCAGAAGGTAGGCATCTCCTTAGCACATCCCATGCTTTTTCAACAAGTACCACCGTGCCTTTTAGAACCGAGGCTCCCCCTCTTAAATGCACCGTGCCTTTTAGATCAGAGGCTCCCTCCGAATGCATTAACCACCTAGACTCTCCACATTATTCCCATAGCTATGAATTGGTGGCTTATTTATTACTCCATGGTGCATTGCATAAAACTCTATGCCACACTTGGTCTCTTTAATTTGGGCACTCTTTAAATCATTGGGGAATTTTAGCATCTCAAGAAGATGCCACCCTATTCAATGGGTCCCATTCCTTTTTTTGCATCCATGACATTTATGTGTGCTCTTAGTTGTGATGGTCCCATATTAGACCCCTATCTTGCTAGTACAACGTCAAACATCTAGTAGGCCTTTACATCTTTTACATCTCATCATGGTATCTCTACATCAAGCATAGAAGGGGCCTTTACTGACCCCTTATTTGTGCGTGAAGGAGATTGTTCGCATAGTGTGGTATCTCTACATCAAGCATAAAAGGGGCCTTTATTGACCCCTTATTTGTGCGTGAAGGAGATTGTTCGCATAGTGTGGCCTCTTGTTTGCCTTGGAGATCGTTTCCCCTTAATGTGTTTTCAGCCTTATTCTTGATGATCTAACCCACACAAAATCTATTTATGCACACTTAATTCACTGCTGGGACCTTGCAAACCAATTACCTTCGGCACTCTTGCACCACATCTTTCGTGATGTACCCCCAACCTCTCTATCCAAGGTAAAAAATAATGAGTAATTCCAATGGTCAAAGTAGAGATAGGTTAGAAAATCTTTAAAAGGTAGACTCTATAGGAAACTTTATCGAATGTTTGAAAATTTTCACGATATATGTTCACTTTTAGTGTAAATTTGGTGATTTTTTCTCTAAAATTTAACCAAAAAATGCTTCCTTGGGCTAATATATTTTAAAAACGTCACCATTTTGTTGGTCTAAAATAGCCAATGACTTCTGAAAGACCTTTGAAAATTAGCTTTTGGGTGAAATTTCACTCCTAATTGTTTTTTTTTTCTATCACTCTACATGTCATTTCCATTTGAGTATGCTGGTTTGATGGTCCTAAGAAAGGGGGACCCTAACCATACAAGCTAGCCCATCCACTTCCATGAACATTCAAGCATTTGCAATCAACTTCACTTGCTCTCACCTTCTCACAAAAGAGGGGAATTAACCCTCTATGGTGAGATCTCTTATTTTGTTTCTTTTTTTGGTTTCACTATAACAGAATGAGGGTTTAGCAGCAAAAATAGTAACACTTTTATATTACTAAAAGGGTACGGAGATGTTGGGAGTATGTTCCTGCTAAACACACTATGATTTTTGTTGCAACAGGTTCGCTGCTGTGAGTAGTGAAAGTACTGCATAATAAAAAAAAGCTAGGGTAGACTGGGGAGTTTGCACAGGACTCGCTAGTCTGCCCCTGCTCTTTTTTTTCTAATGTAGACATAGTAAAACTAACACAACTTCACATCATCATGGACAAGTGTAATGTAAAACTTGACAAATACAAAAAAAAAGACAATTACAATTCATGGTTTTAGGAATATCAAAATTCAATTACAATACTTAGCGGAATTACATAAGTGTATGATTCCAAAAAACTCATATACAAGATAAAGCGTAATGAAAATCTATGGAGCTAGGGGCTATCTAGATCTCATGCTGTGTAATTATTATTGTTCCTTTCAGCTCCACCCTCTTCGCTTCTCACATTTCCATTGCTACCAGTATGGACATTTTCACCACCTTTTCTAGTTACACGATCCTAAAACATGATAAAATTAACACAAGTGAAAATCAGTTTTGCAAAAACAAAGAGGTTTAGGGTTTAGGAAAGTACTTACTTGCCATGCTTGCCAAGCATATCCTCCGGTAATAACAATATATCCTTCATCTTGCACCCTATCAATTACAACTTGCAAATGCCATTGTAATGCAAAATCATATTCATCTTGCATAGGGGGCGGTCCACTGCTTCAAGCCATAGACATACAAATAAATGAACATTTTAGAAAGCTGTTATTTAAGATAACATTATTTAATTAAAATATAGGATACAATTTAATGCTAATATATACTTACAAATATTGTTGGGATATCGACTCCTCCTTTACGTCGTGTAACATTGCGCCTCAAGCTATTTGCCATTTATCCAAGAAAAAACATAAATACTCAAAACTCTTATGCATATGGCCTTATGCATATAGCCTTATGCATATGGCTAATGCATAAGGCTCATGCATATGGCATAATGCATAAAGCTACCGGCATGCATAGGTAGCTACCGGCATGCATAGGAAGGTACTGGCATGCATAGGTTGCTATCGGCATGTAGCGATCGGCATGCGTTGGTTGCTACCGGCATGCGTTGGCTGCTACCAGCATGTGTTGGAAGCTACAAGCATGCGTAGGAAGCTATACTAGCATGCATTGGTAGATATTGGCATGCATAGGTTGCTCCCGACATGCATAAGAAGGTACCGGCATGCATCGAAAGCTACCAACATGCATAGGTAGCTACCGACATGCCTAGGAAGGTACCGGCATGCAGAGGTAGCTACTGGCATGCATGAAGCATGGAGCATAGGAAAATAAACAAACCCTATTCTTAAAATCCTAAACTTACAAACCTTGTAACATGTAAAAGCATAATTGAAGAAACATACAAGAAAGAGATCTCTTACCTTGTGAGGCTTGTATGTGTTGAAAACCTATAAAATCAAACCAAAATAAGGAAAAAAATGTATTAGTAACAAACCCTAATCTTAAAAGCCCTAAAACTTATAAACCCTATAAACATGTAAAAGCATGAAAGAAGAAACATATAAGAAAGAGATCTCTTGTGAGGCTTATATGTGTTGAAAATCTAGAAAATTAAACCAAGTAAAGAAAAAAAAAGTATAAAGAAAAATCAAGATCTCTCACTATATGAAGCTTTAATGGTGGAGAACTCTTAATTAGGAAAAAGAAAGAAGGGAAAAAAAAGAAAAGAAAAACTTAAAAAAGAGAGAAAAGAGAAAAGAAATACTCAAAAGATAGCTTTCATGGAAAGCTTGTTTGCATAGAAGATAAATGAAAACAGTCGACATACCTTGCTTGAGCTTGAGGAGGATAGGGTAGGAGAGGTAGAAGTGATAGACAAGGCATAAACCTACAAAAAAAAAACTTAGAGTACGAATTTATTGTATTCAAAAGATAAAACTACATGGCGGGTAAAAGAAGCTGCATAAAGCGGTAAAAGAAGCTGCATAAAGCGGGATATTTTTACAGTATAGCAGCATTTTTTCATTGCTCGTTCGACAGTGATATTTAGCTACTAAAAGCGCTGCTTGGCAGCAAAAAAGCAGTGCTGCGGAGTAGTGATAGATTGCTATTCAGCATCGTGAAAACCCCCGATATTTACCTTACTAAAAAACATTGTTGTGCTCCCCACGTATTGTAGTGTTTCTTTGTTTCTTGCAATGCACAATCACCTACACCAACACTAGCTTTACCATCCTAGTTCCACCTATCCTTATGCATCCAATGTTGCCATCTCCTCATTCATGGAATCTTTCCATTTCTTATTTCCAAGTGCCTCCTCAAAACAAGTGCCTCCTCAAAACAAGTGGGCTCCAATTCCTATATTACTTAACCATGTAGGCATAATGATGGGTTGCATATCCATTATTTCTCAACCTGTCAACATGATACCTAACACTTGTAGACTTGCATACACCTAGATCACTTGTGCCAGGTGGTGTCCTCAAAAAAGCCCTCTTTCTCCTTACACCAGGAGTAACCATAGATGGAATGCCAATCTCCTCATCAAGGTTCTTCTTAGAGCCACTAGAGTCACCTTCCACATATGAGTGACTTGCTAAGAGATCAATCACAAAAGGTTGATCTACCTTTTCCTTCCATCTATGTGAAACATGTGTACTTGCATCTCTCCTCAACCTGCCTGACCATGGGGTAACATTGGATCCACTGCTAGAGGACTCTGTAGGTCCACTAAGTATGTGTGATTTCCTGCTCTACATGTGGTGCAGCATCAGCACTTCTTACATCTACATATTATGTTGCCTTCACTATTAGTGCATACCAACTACTCATTTCGTCAAAGATAACATCTCTTCGTACTCGCATCTCACAAGTGGTATGGTTATAACACCGATAACCTTTCTCCTCCATAGCATAACCAATAAAGATACATTTCTTTGCCTTTGGATCCAACTTTGTTCTCACTTCATCACACGAACATGCACATATGCAATACACCCACCCAAACACTTTCAAGTGAGACACATCCAGTCTTATGCCTGTAAACTTCTGATCAGGCGTCATACCATGAACAATTGCAGTGGGTGCCCTGTTTATAATGTACACAATAGTTGCTAGTAGTTCTGCCTAAAAATAATGTGGCATATTCTTTTCAACATCAAGGCACATGGCACTTCTACAATGTGCCTGTTTTTTATTTCTATAACACCATTCTATTGCGGAGTGTACCTGCATGTAAACTCTCTCTTGATTCCCTGCTTCCTCAGGGAATTTCTAAACCTCATTGGATAAATATTCTCCCCCACCATCTAATCTCAACATTTTATTTGCATACCTTTTTCCTTCTTCTTGACCAAGGCTTTAAATCTCTGAAAGTGAGCAAACACCTCACTTTTTTCCTTCATGAAGTAAACACACACTTTCCTAGTGTGGTCATCAATTAATGTAACATAATATCTCCAACTTGCAATTGTTATAGTCTTGGTTGGTCCCCATACATCTGAATGTATGACATCTAATGGCCTTGCAAACTGATATGCTAAAGTTTAAAATTTATTTATCATAGTTTCTTATGTATTTTATGGGTTGTCACAAAATTCCAAAACTCATCCATCATTTCTTCCTAAAAGTTTAGCACTTTTATATGAACATGATTGTACCGATATTAATTGGTGCACAATTACATCCACACTTTAATTTACAATAATTCTAGGACTTATCTTTTTTTATATATAAAAGCGTAAATCTTGTTTAGGGTTTTGGGCAATGTAATGTGGGATCATCTTTAAAACAGAAAGGAAGGAAGGGTGGTTGCAAGATCAGGGTGCCCAGTTTTGTCCACTCAGGCACCCTTTAAACAGTAAAAAAATAGGCATTTGTTTACCTTTAGTGGCTAATCTCTCCTAGTAAATGAAGGAATTTCGTTTCAAGTTCTTTTGTTGGAACATGATATTCAAAGTTGGAAATATAGTTGCATAATTTGATTAAGCATTAGATGGTCAAAAGTCCTCATTTTCTTAGGTACAAAGTCAATGTATACACCCTGTCCCAAATTTGAACTAATTCCATAAAATGCTAATATCTTTTACATATAAACTCATATGAGATTCCCACTTTGTACCTTAGATCTTCACATTATATGGAGCTTAACTTGATTTTTCAAGAAAATTTTAAGATATTTGTCTATTTTCTTTAAATATTTCAAGGTCTCTAAAGTGTTATAATATACGCCTGTTTTTGTACCCACAATAGCTACCACTTAAAATCCTCAATCTTGTAGATCAAAAGAGTGGGTAGATACTGAGACATTAGTAGAATGTGGTGGTTAGTAAAAATTGCAAATCCAATGGTTGGATTTTTAATGATCTCTTTTTCAAAATTCTTCCAAACTATCAGAAGGCCTGCAAATATTAATAATCTAATTAGTAAAATTACATTTTTGATGTGAATCATCTAAAACCTATAGGGACTAGTGTACTTGTAATGGTGCATCTATGGAAAAATAAATTGGATCACTCTAAGTATGGAAAGATCATTTGTTTATTATTTCATCATATTTTTGATTAATTAGACTAATTTATATTAATTTAAGTTATATTAGGTTAATTTAAGGGCAAGTGTATTTTTTATTATTTTCTTGATCTAATTTTAAGTACCTTGCCCCCCAAAATTTGCTCTCCAAGCTATGTCCCAGTTCTGCATAAACTGGACAAAACTGGATACCCTGATCTTGCAACAATCCGGAAATATGTAAATAGGTGCAAGTATGCCTTATATATTAAGAAGCTCGACACGGCCACGCAGAATACCACTAACCCCAAAACCATCTACAATTACCACCTTTCCAAAACGCATGTCTTTCCAGATCATTTACCATTTTTCACTTCCAACTTTCCACTTTTGTTTTTCATAAACCCATGGTTTTACCCCAACCAATTGGAGCTTAGTCTATTTAAATAATTATTCCATGTGCACCCCTAAGTCTAGCTAATATTAATTTAAATTCCCTTGAGTTTTTACCCCAACCATTGGACCTTACTCCATTTAAATAATTCTTCCATAGGCAACCCTTAGTCTAGCTAATTTCAATTTTTTTCCTTGAGGTGCTAGTAATATTTTTTTGGCGAAGCACATGACCCTAGGGTATATCCCATATCTTGGTTTTAAATGTGGACTTTTTCTCAAATTCTTTTGAGTTCACGGCTCTTTTACACATGAGCTCATGTGCGCATGTGCTCATGGGTATATACCAGTGTTGGTCATTTTTAATTTTTCTAAGCAGTGTACCGTAAAGATGAAGCGGTCCCTAAGTGAAGTGCCAGGACACCTAAGGAGGATCCTGGAGGGTTCTGACCTGGCGATGCACGGGCTCGCGGTGCTGCCTAGGACACCCATGCGTATGTCGTGGAAGATATTGTATGATGGACAAATGATTATTGTAATCTGTTTTATTGGATCTCATTGCTGACCAACTAGTCTCAAAACGGAGAGTCCAGAGTGATACTGTTTTTGTTTAGAAACAAGGTCTGGATGAAAATTTTGAGTTATGACATTTGTAACCAATAACTGTTTGTCAATGGATTGTTTTATAAGTTAAAGTTTTAAAGAGGAGTGTGTGCGTATCTGTATTCGAAAGCAAAAGTTAAGAAAGGCATTCAATTATGGGTGGGTGAGTAATTGTTTGGTTCTACCAATTCCAGTGATTGGGTGGTGGCTAACCCATGGGTCGGATGGGGTTAGGCTGGAATCAGTGGAGTTTTAATAATGAAATTGAATAATAGGAATGTGCTTAGAACTCGAGTAGTTAAATAATAACCTGAAGACTTTCTCAAATGAATAGATCAACAACTGTGCCTGATTTCAATTAGGAAAAAAGCGTTGATTTCTTCAAGTTAAGTCTATAATAGTTTTCCTTCTATCTGGTTTAGTTAGGTGAAGGATAGTTTAGTCAGGTGAAGGATAGTTTAGTCTCTTGACCCCGTTAGAGAATTCGTTAAGAAAATAAAAAAGGTGGAATCGTCCCCGTTTTTCGGGCAAGGGAATTCTTCCCGGTTTCGGTTTCGGAATGACCACCAGATTAGTCTCGTGTCCGGACATTTGAGGGCGAGGCCCTGAGTGGGAAACCCTTCCCCGCACAAGAGGAAGCTACTTCCGTTGCTAGCAACCGAGAATCCAGTGCGTGGAGGGGCAGTGGGGTCTCACAGGCTCTGGGTCGCCCAGGATACCCAAGCATGCATCGAGGAAGAAAATGAGTTGGAGTTGTTTTCTGAACACGAGCATGGATCTAGTTGATTGGCCTTGCTGGTCTTCAACGGATGAGTTCATGGCTCTTTTAAATGGATCTTGTTGGTTGATCTAGCTGATCTTCAACGGAGAGTCCATATGGATTTTATGATATTATACTCCTTTTGGTACTATGGGCTAGGATCTATCGAAAAGGCCCCCGAGTGAAGTACTAGGTGAGCCTAGAGGGACTGACCAGGTGGTGAGTGTTCTGGTTGCCGATGATGCCATAGGTACGCTAAGGAAGGAATGATTGGAATTTGGATTTATGATTGGAAAGTGGTAAAGTTGGAAATTGGACCTTGGAACTGGAATAATGAGGATTATGAAGGAAACGTTGTGGTTTTATTGCAAGGATCAGTGTATATGTAGCCCAAGTGAATGTAGACCATCACTATTCGTTAAATAAAAAGTAAATCCATGAGTAGTGGTTTCCTTTTTAATCACATGAAGATGCTCTGATGAAGATGTTATGATCATCCATTCCTCATTTGCCACAAATTTAGTTGCAAGTAGAAACTACCAGTACTTTGCTAAATATATTCCATTTGGGAATCCTTTGGCCCATCACACAATAGTGCGGTTGGAAGGATGTCAGAAAGTCTGGCCACATCAACATAGCCACTTCATCACTACTTGTGCTCTGCAACAACAAGAAGTCTTGAGGGCTATTTAAAATCAAGAAGTTTGAAACTTTATGAAGCACCTTCTTGTAAATATAAAATCACATATACATGTAATGAAGAATTGAATGTTTTATACATTGCATGATGGTGTTAACATAGAGCTACTAACCTATAGCCATCTATTGTTGCAATGGCATCGGTAACCTTTAGTATGTTTACTTTTATGATGCAATGGTACACAAATCTTGACACAAGAATCTCCATCTAGGTATTTGTGGAATCAATTTCTCAATAAAATAAATTAAACCATTCAACCTAAAGTAATTGCATCAAATTCAACATAAACTAAGGTTGAAAAATAGCACATAAAATACTCATCAAAATACTTAGCTTCTATACGACAAAATCAATAGGTGCAATCTTTCCCCCTCATATGTGTCCACACATGCATATTTACAAATTTTTTTTCCAATAATAAGCCATAGCCTCTAAAAATACAAAAAGTTTGCTTTTCTTCGCGCACGGCATTGTCTCTTTACCCAAAATGGAGAGCTCTATCCTTATTAAATTACTTGGGGCTAGGGGAAAGCTTTCAAGCTTTACAAAATATCAAAAGTAAATATTATCCAAGTCTATGTATTAACCCAAAGATTATGGAAATAAATAAATATATATCTCTAAGAAATATGTTAATCACCTTTTTTAAGATATAGCTTTACGTTTTTTATTTTCTTTCTTAACATATTGCTCTTGAGTTTTTGCAACAATAGAGTGTCATACCTCACTCAAAATGTGAGTAAAGTCTACAATAATTTGATTAGGAGATTTAATTTTATGGAAAAGTCTCACAGTTGGAATAGACAAAGCTTTGCCATACATAATCTCAAAAGATGCATAGCCAGTAGTAGAGCTGAATGAGAGGTATTATTGTAAGCAAACTGGAGAAGATGAATATACTTTTCCCATGAACTAGGTTGTTGGGAAACATAGGCTCTACGTAGATCCAAGATCATGTTGTTTTAGTAGCTTCATCTTATCCATTTGTTTCTAGATGGAAAGATGTGGAAAATTCTTAGTGTCTAAGTTGGAGAAAAGAGTAATCCAAAAAACTACTACAGAATCTGGAGTCTTTATCTGAAATAATAAATTTTAACAAACAATGATACAACCCATGAAGGTTGTGTTCTATTCCTCATCCATTAGGTGAATGTGTAGCGTTCCCTCTTGGAGGTGTGGAAGTCTATAACAACCCTTCGTTCACGCGGCCAAAAAAAAAAAATTTTGTATTTAACTTTCCGTAAAGTCCTGTCCTGTAGCTTCTGCGCATCCAGCTGCACCCTCTGTGCTGCCAACACCTCAAAGGCTGCCTTTACCCGTCATCACCACCCTTGCCTTCTAGCCATTGCAGCGCCTTCCTTGAAGAAGTCTCCCTCTCTGTTCACAAGGCGGCCACACTCTGTCCTCGCTGACCACCGGCGACCCCACGGACCACCTCCTTTGCCTTCATTTGCGCCAGTTAGCTGCGCATCACCCACTTGAAAGGCGGCCTCTGCTCTCCGCGCGTCTGCTAGCCTCACGACCACCCTCACCAGCTCTCTTACCTTCGCTCCTCTGGCTGCCAACAATACCCGCCCCGGCGCTTCCACACGCGACTGCAGGAGCCACCACGAATATCACAAGGCGACGGCATCTTTATCTTCTTCGCCAGCTTCCAGATTTCTTCCTTCACGTGCTGGCCAACCTTCTTGAGACCCGCTAGCAGCAGCGCTGGCATCTAGGCAAACAGCCAAGTAGCGGGCCACGTTAATATCATTATTTTTTATTTTCCCTAAGGCCTAGAAGATGGCCTCCTCAATGCTTTCACACCATGTTCAAGGCAACCTTGGCCCTTTTCACCTTTTAACTGCTCATGCTTCCATACACCTTTTAAATGCAGCTTCCAATGCCCACTTATTTAAAGGGACGCGTACACAATTCAAACAACCGAGCAGCTGATACCACCTCTAGCTGACCACGTTCCGGACAGGCCTGCACAAGCTCAAAACAAATCCATCAACCCTGTACACCTGCCAACGCATTCCCAAACAAATCCTTCACACACGCCATGCATCCATATATACACAAGCCCAAAATACCTCTCAGAAAAACGCCTGACAGACACCATCATTTTTGGTGATTTTGATCTGTCTCGCAGAACATTAGATTATTTATGATATGCATTGGGATTTGATGGATGAATATTGCAAATATGAATTAGATGGATATTGTTTTGTAAGTATGTGTTTTTTAAGTTCATGAAAAATGGATGGATGTATATCATGTTGAATTGAAATACATTACTAGTCCAACATGTGTCTAGAAAGCATATCTTGCTTCAAACAAAGTGTTTTTATTATTGTGCGTAGTTGAAATGGACCCCATTGTAGTGGTCAGTGTGGTATGCAACTATAAACAATGTGTGCTTATATGTAAGTAAGTGTTATTTCCCTTGGGAAAGTATGATACTATCCTAGGAATGGATTGGATTGCACATAAGAAAGCCTAAATTCTTTGTTGTGAGAAGATAGTTTACCTTGTAGGAGATGATGGGGCAAGGACTATTGCTCATGTGGGTAGAAAAGAGACATACAAAGGTCTCTAAGAAGGGTGCTAGGTGTACGCAATTGACATGTAAGGAGTAAAGGATTGAGATGTGCAAAACAATGAAGATAATCCTTTGTTATATAAATTTTTAATTTTAATCCTTCATGACCTTATTAAATTTCCTATGCATGGATGTAATAGAATTGTCAATTATCTTTAACAGAGGGTACATAGTGTAAATGCAATAATATAGAATTCTAGAGAAATGCTTTCTCTCTAGGCCAAAACAGGTAGAAACAAGATCTTTTATTATTCTGAAAAGGGGATTGATTACAGGGGAAAAAACTAGACATCTTGAGGGGCTGGGCAGGAATCTTACGTTCTCTCCCACTTGAAAAATGCAAGATGTCCTCATCTCACAAACTAGGGGTAATCCCACATCAGTTCGGCTTCTTTCTCCCAGGTGGTGTCTTCAAAAGGATAGAACTTCCATTTGACTAATAATTCTCTCAGAATTCTGTTCCTGAGAACCTTCTCTCGAACATCAAAGGATTTCTTCCGGTTGGAGTTTCATCAGCCCTTGGGTTGAAGAAGTTAAGAGTTCATCATTAAGTACATGATTCGGGCTCGATACATACTTTTTAAGTAGACTGACATGCAATACATTATGTACTTTGAGATGAGGTTTGAAAGTAGCTCCAGGTCGTGGACATCATAATTTCTCTCATGCGTTCTGAGTTTTTCGGATTCATAGGCCACTGCATGACCTTCCTGCATGAGTGCACCTCCCAGGGCAAAACCACTGGCATCAGTTACTACCTCAAAGGGTAGAGAGAAATCTGGCAACTTCAGAACGGGTTTGGTTATACTACCAAGGCGGTCTTCAACTTATCAAAAGCACTCTGACACCTAGCAGACCATTGGAATGGGGTATTCTTCTTGAGAAGATTAGTCAAGGGGGAAGCTATGAGAGCATACTTAGGTATAAAAATTCTATACCAACCAGTTAATCCCAAGAATCATCTGACTTCTTTCACTGTCTTTCGTCAGGCCAATGTATGACTACTTGGACTTTTGCAGAATCTGGAGAAATTCCATCTTTGGATACCAGAAAGCCCAAGTATTCAACATGGTCGGCAGAGAAAGTGCATTTGCTCTTTTTTGCAAAGAGTTGGTGCTTCCTTAGAATCTCAAGAACTTTTCGAACGTGAGCTTCATGGTCAGCTGCATTCTTTGAGTATATCAGAATATCATCAAAGAAAACAAGAACAAAGTCATCCAAGTATTCTCTGAGAATATCTTGCATTAGGCGATTGAATGTGGTTGGGGCATTTGTCAATCAAAACGGCATGAAATGTTTACGACTTGTTGAGAAGTCAAAGTCTTCTTACAAGGGAAGATATAGGCTTGCTTATTCAAATGATCCACTATAGTCCAAATCATATTGTCTCATGACCGGATGTAGTAGGCAAACCCATAATGAAATCCATAGATATTTTTTCCCAAGTGTCATCAGGGATTGGTAGAGGTGTGAGAAGTCCTTGGTATATTTTATAACTTTTAATTTTTTGGCAAATAGAACAATTAGTCACAAACTTTGATACAACTTGTTAATATAAGGCCAAAATAATTCTTTAGACACTAATTGCAAGGTAACAGAAACTCCTCTATGACCCATGTATGGTTGTTAATGCATTTTCTCCAAAACAAACTATCTAAAGAGCTGTGTGACATATCATGACATGAGTAATCACCAATAGAATTCCAATGATTATCTCTAAGCTTATCTAAACTTTAGAGAATTTAGGGTATTGCTCATAAGACTCTCTCATAGGACTCAAAAGTTCACTTTCAATCACAGAGATGTGGACATTGGGACGTCTACTTAAATCTATCTGGCAAAATGTTTTTCTTTCCTAGTTTGATATTAGATCATGGGTTGGAAGCTCTAGATAAATGAAGCCCATTTGATATGTTCATCAAAACTCAACGGTTGGGTCAACAAATGTCGAGTGCTCTATTGGTCAATTTTGATTTAGAAATTCAGATCCCATTAAGTAATGGTACCATTGAAGTCTCGGAGCATGTACAACAACAACAAGTAATTCCTTTTCATATGTACTATAATTTTTCTCTTCTTACAACTCTCGTAGGCAATGGAGTGACCATCTTGCATGAGAACACCGCACCGAATTTTTTTATTTCCTAGTTTGATATTAGATCATGGGTTGGAAACTCTAGATAAATGAAGCCCATCTGATATGTCCGTCAAAACTCAAGAGCTAGGTCAACAAATGTCGAATCCTCTATTGGTCAGTTTTGATTAGAAATTCAGATCCTATTATGTAATGTTACCATTGAAGTCTCAAAGCATGTACAAAAACAGTAGGTAAATCCTTTTCATATATACTATACTTTTTCTCTACTTACAACTCTCGTAGGCAATGGGGTGACCATCCTGCATGAGAACATAGCACTAAAACCTTTGCCCACTTATATCAATATAACCACCACAAAGAATGGTCAATAAATATCTAGAAGTCTAAGTAGTGGTGCATGAATTAAAGCCTTCTTGAGCTCAAAAAATGGATGGTCTTATCTACTAGTCTAATTAAAGTATTTGGCTTTCTTAAAACGTTCTGTTGGATGTGCAACATATGTAAAGTTTCTAATGAACTTCCCATAGTAGCTACACAAACCAAGAAAAGATTGAAGTTTGTGAATATCACATGGTTTTGGGCCAAGTAACAATGTTTTCCATCTTTTTAGGGTCCACATGAATACCATCAATAGATATTAATGGGCATTAAGAATTTGGTAATGTCTTTAGACTAAAGGTTCACTCACGTGTCTAGATTCATGCCTCTAGACTCACCTCTATAGACTCACATATGCAGGCTCACATATCCAAGTTCATATATGTGGGTTCATGTGTCTAGGTTCACGTCTCTAGATTCAATTCTATAATCTCACATGTGTTTAGGCGAGATAAGGAATGAGAACTTGTACACTAATGCAATAGTGTGACAACAACGAGAGACGGTGATGAAATTGGCTACCCGAGAGACGATGTGGAGCTCTTGAAGTGGTGTGCTCAAGCTCAGCCCATTTGAAACATCCCCACGACAGTTGTAGCTTACTAAGATAAGCTCTTATAAATGTGTTTCTAGGAGAGGCCGAAGTGAGCAATAACACGAGTTTTCCTTGGAATTTGTAGCTAGTATAGATTGCATGTTGGGAAAATCATTCAAGAACATCAGTAGATATGTTCGTGTACGCGTCTTTAAGGTTATAATAATTGGTCCATATAATGTTAGGCATTCGTACCTCTAGACTCATGTCTCTAGGCTTACATCTGTATGCTCACATGTACAAAATCATGTCTCACGTGTCTAGGCTCACATCTCACATGTACAAGCTACTCAAGGCTCACATATCCAGGGCTCATGTGTGCAAGCTCAAAGCTCATATGTCCAAGCTTAGGGCTCACATGTCCACGCTCATGGCCCAAACTCAAGGCTGACATGTCTAGGCTCACGTATCCAGGCTCAGGGGTCATATGTCTAGACTCGCATCTATAGACTCACATGTCCAAAACCATGTCTTTTTTTGTGCTAGATTCTGGGTTCACATTCCCAATCTGAGAGCTTGGTTTGCCTAGTTTTTTATGATTTTTAAGATTTTTTGAACTTGATGGATGTGATTAATGATCCTAATCCTAGTTAATGATTATTATATAAGTATTTAAGTGTTTTTTGATGGATTTGCATGCTTTTAATCTACCAATTCAACAATGCAAAAAAACTTATGAAATTATATAAAATGCATAAACACAATTGACAATCCCAACTCTAATCCACCGTAATAAAGCTCAATGCTCATTTTTTGGAGTGGATTTAACTCTTAATCACAAATATTAAGCTATTCCTTGGCTCAAAGCAATGAAATCCATGCCTGTTGAGATCCAATTTTATGCAAACCACCAATAAACTAGGTTTTTGTCCTTCCAATAGATGAAACTAGAATACCCTAATGTAAATAATCTTCAAATAAAACACAAAAACTAAACATATCCAATGACTCTAAAACTGTATGTTTTTTGGAGTGTGACCACCTTGTTGACACCGACCAATATTGGTGGGTAATCCCAATAGCTTGAAATGGATAGATGGATGCAACTACACCCTAGCCTAGTCCCTAGCATCAATGCCATTCCAGCATTGAGAAACTCACACACACAGTGCTCTGATACATGCATATGTCATTAGTTCTTGCCTCAAAGCCGCAAGTTGTAACTTCCCTAAGTGGGTGCACTAGCTTGTCCACCGTGTCCTCTCTCTATTGTCACACCGAAATGCTCCTTTACTGTGAAAGGGGTGAAGAGAGAGTTCTCTATGCCTAGATAGAGGTAAAAAGAGTTCTCTCACAAAAGGCGAGGAATGAAAAAGAGACGCTAATGCAATGAGACAATCTATATAAAAAAACCTATTCAAGCAAGCATCCATCTAACATGCATGAATCCAATATAATACAAGCAAATAAGAAGAGGAGAGAGGAGAGCTCACATGTAAACTATTGAAAGGAAATTATTGTGTCTTGCTTATTGTCAAAAATGACGTATGTGACTAGTTTTCACACTAGACCAGCCAAACTTAAAAATGGTCTGGCCTCTATTATTAGTCCTAAGCAACTACGTACACAAAGTCTATAGACTTTCCCTATTTGACATTTAGGGCATGGTAAGGCTACTTATATGTTCCAGCACCATCTTACAAAAGATGAGTGCCCGTTTGAGTGAGTAAGATGGCAAAGCGCCTTGCGTTAGGTCAGGCGAGTGAAACTATGTTAACTTATAGAGCGGTTATTAACACCTGTCTAGGTTCATGCCTTTAAACTCATGTTTATAGATTCACATCTTCAGGTTCACACCTCTAGACTCGTGTTTTTATAGGCTCATGTGTCCAAGATAATATGTTTAGCTAGATTCACGTCATCTACAAGCTCACGTATCCAAGCTTATGTATTCTGGTTCATGTCTACAAGCTCATGTGTTTAGGTTCACATCTGCGGATTAACGTATTTTTTATATACCTAGGCTCGCTTACTTTTCTTTTATGAAATAAGCCTACTTGGGTAACGAGGAACTTTTAAGAATTATGCCTATGATAGGATTGGTATGCAATAATTGGATAATAATTATACTTCAATTCCCCAATAATTATAAAGGACAAGAATTTTCTCTTAGAATCCTACTTGGGTAATGACGAACTTTTAAGAATTATGTCTATGATAGGATTGGTATGCAATGATTGGATAATAATTTTACTTCAATTCCCCAATAATTCTAAAGAACAAGAGTTTTCTCTTAGAATCCTCAAAATACATGGGTAAGTATGTTCTTTTACGAGTCTTTAAGACAGTAATAATTGATCAGTACAAAGGTATGCTTACCTCTAGACTTGCATCTCCAAGCTCACATCTGTTACAAGCTCATGTGTCCAACTTCATGACTCATGTGTAAGCTCATGTCTCACCTATCACGACTCAGCTCACGGCTCATATATCCAAGCTTACATTTGTAGCATGTCTAGATTCGTGTCTTTTTACGTGAGACTGTGGGCTCACGTCCCCAACCCAAGAGAGCCAATTTGGCCTAGTTTTTTGAATTTCTTGATCTTAATGAGGGTTGATTAATGATCCTAATCTTAATAATTGATCGTTATGCAAGAAATTAAGTGCTTTTTATGGTTTTTTGTTGAATTTGCATGCTTCTAAGCTACCAATTTAACAATGCATGAACAAAATTAATTGTCTCACTCTAATCTACGTCTAATAGAGCTTAATGCTCATGTTTTCAAAGTGGATTCCATTCCTAATCATAATTGTTAAGCTATTCCTTAGCTCAATGAAATGAAATCTGAGTTTTTGGGCTCTAAAATCATGCAAACCACCAAGAAATCAAGGTTCTTCCCTTCCAAGAGATAAAACCAGAATGCCCTACTGTAATTAAACTTCAAATCAAACTAGAATATCCTAATGCATTTACAGTTCAAAGAAAATTTAAAAAACAATTACTAGATACATTCAATAACTCCAAAACCGTATGTTTTTTGAAGCGTGATCTCCTAATCAATACCGGGAAGTATTGGGTAAATCCCAATAGCTTGAAATGGACGGATAAACGGATCTAAGTCCTAAGCTAGTCATCGCTATAAACGACACGAAATATATTCAAGTCAAGAGCTTACCTTAGCCTTGCCGAAACAAGTGTCGTTAGACCTCACCTTAGAGCCACACTTGCACCTTCCCTACGTAGCCATGCTAGCTCGTCTATTAACGTCATCACTCCATCGTCACATCAGAATGCATAGGGTGGAGAGAGCTCTCTTAAGGGTTCTAATAAAAGATAAGGAAAATACAACATAAGTACTAAAGTACTATGTACATGCGATCAATAATGTGAACATGCGAAGTGGAGTGGGTAGGTGTGGACTAGTCGGTGTAGTCCCGTTGTAGAATCTACCCGCGTGCAGTGATGTAAATGTCGTGAATGGTCATGTAGGCACCTCGTGAGAGTGTCCTTCATGATGGTTCTCTCACAAAAGGAGAGGAAAGAAAAAGCTAATGGAAGAGGGAAACCTACAAGCAAATAATTATCTAGCACCATGCGTGAATCCAATAGCATACAAGCAAGCAAGAGTAGAGAAGAGAAGAGCTCACAAGTATTCTATTGCAAGGGAATTATTGTGTATTACTTATTGTCAAAAATGACATATACACGTGACTAGTTTTCTCACTAGGCCGATCAAACTTGAAAATGTTCCGACCTCTTTTACTGAAATGCACATGCAAGCATGTCTAGAAAGCTAACTGATTAAAAAAACACTAAGGTGTCCAACGAGAGCAACCCAGCCAGTGTTAGCTCAACTGCTCCACCATGGTGAGTGACTAATAGAATGATTTTACACACCAAAATTTTTGGTGAGTCAAATGTATCCTGCTAAAGTATGTGTCAATGTCATAAGATTTTCGAAGGTAACAAGATCAAGGCTATCACATGCCTCCTCTCCACTGCTACTGTATGCTGTACCACACAGGAGAAGAGGGACTACGTCACACTCAACTTGAACCACAAAAGCTGTCTACTTCTCTTCCTTCTCTCCCAAATCAGCTCCCTTGGGTGTTTTATGCTTGAACTGTATTTTTCTGCAAAAAGTGATCAAGTAGTAGTTACCATAAGTGTCATTTGAAAGCCAACTATTTTAGACTTGATATGAGGCAACTCACGTTCAAGTGGAAGGATTGTTGTTTCAGCTTCATTTAATGCAGACACGGCATCCATTGCTAGTTCTCTCCATTCCTCGGCACAAGAATAAGAGATCCCCATGCCGACACTCAGCCCACGTAAAATGTGTATTGTTCTCAGGACAAAGAACATCTCTTTTGGAAAGTTCTGCAATGCCAAAACTTTACGTTAAATTCATGCAACATGACTGTTAGGATCAAGAATTTGTCTTTTACCCCGTCATATTGAGTAGGATATGTCAGGTATATCACCTGTATGTTCAAAAGGTGAGTTGGAAACAATCAATTAAGCCAAGCGGATAATAAAGCATGATTAAAGACCTGGAGTCTCACAGGTATAACACATTCTTCTAGTGCCCAAGGTATAGGTTTGGTTACACCGCCTCTGCAAGCTTTGCAAAGCCCGCATCAGGGCAAAGAAATGCATTCACTCTTGCCAAGGTAGCTCTCACATACAACAAAGGATAGTTCTGAAAACTTAACTGGACAATTGGATATCATCACCTTTCAAGCTTTCAAGAATCCTAGCATGAGGCGTTCCACTTGGATTTGGAAGGACACTAGGTTCCACAATACTGGAGCCTGTCTGTCACGCTACTTTAAGAGTGTTGCACCACTTAATAAAAGAAAGAGAACAAGCTCTCAGATAGTGCACATTCAAACACAAGATTTCGTGGGCGAAATGACAAAAAAGCTCATATGGGAGCTGATATGTTCATGTATATCCAACCGAAGCCAAGGCAGGTATGTTAACACTTATTAATGGCATAGTTGCAGGAAAAGACCATTCCGGCCCTATGGAACGGGGAAACACCATTTTTCATTCTCTACTATTCCTGTTTCCTTTCAACTGTTCCCGTTCTTATTTTCTCATGATTATGTATATATTTGAACATCATGCGTTCCTACCGTCCCATTCCCCGTCTGTACTACAATCACGTTCCTCATTCTATGCAACCATGATCAATGGACTAGGGGTTAACCAAATGTTCCTAAAAGGAGAGCTGAGCTCAGGAGTGCCTCCGGCTAGACTGCTTCCCTCTCTTCCCCTTGCACGCTTGAGTGCACCCCCTTCCCCCCACCAGCACACACTTTCTCCCTGCCCTTACCACTGCGTTTCAGTCAGGACTCACGCGACGCATGGAGACTATTCCATGAGCATTCACCATCACCAGCCATTACCTCCACAGAGATTTGGGGTGAGTATGCAGCATCCCTGTACACAGCACCAGGACAGTTGCCCCTGCCAGACCCATCGGAGCCATGCCCAAAGACATGTGCTTTCTTTACTGCTGAGATGGTAAGGAAAGCTATTGACAGGATGAGGACTGGGAGAGCATATGATCATGATGGTTTGGTAGCAGAGCACTTTATTCATGCCAGAGCTATGCTTGCAGAGCTTATTGCTATGATGTTTAACCGAGCCATGTGTGAGGGTTTTCCTGAGACTTGGAATATGTCCACGATTGTGCCTATCTTCAAGTCAGGGGATCCCGTGCTTCCTGGGAATTATCGTACCATCATGATTGGTCACACATTGGCTAGATTATATGCATCTATTCTTGAGCAGGAGTTGAGTAGATGGGCAGAGAGAGAGGGCATACGTGCATCAGGGCAAGCAGGGTTCAGGAGAGGTTTCTCCACTCTTGATCATATCTTGACACTCAGAGCTATTATTGAGGAGGGCAGATTATATGGCAAGAGGATTTATTGTTGCTTTGTGGATTTCCGCAAAGCTTTTGACACAGTACCGAGAGCCAGACTGATGCACAGACTACAGGAGATGGGAGTGCCCACAGAGCTGATTTGGGGAATCATGGCTTTATACAGGAGAGTTGTGGGGCAGGTACGTACTACTCAGGGTATATCTGAGATGGTTCACTCCACTATTGGGGTGAAACAGGGCTGTCCCCTTTCTCCCACCTTATTTGGGATGTATGTGGATGAGGTTCCGGACTATGTAGAGCAAGAGGGTGACAGAGGAGCACAGCTAGCAGGGACATGGATTCCGCTGTTATTGTATGCTGATGATATTGTGCTGATCTCAGATGCTCTAGAGGGGATGCAGCGTCATTTGGATGCATTGCACACGTTTGCACAGGACAGTGGATTGTCTGTTAACCTTGGTAAAACGAAGGTGATGGTGTTTAACACCACAGCACAGTGGGTTAGGAGGTCAATACCCACCTTTACATATGGTCAGGAGACAGTGGAGTATACAGATGCATATACTTACCTTGGTGTGGTTTTTAGTGGCCCACTATTTTCCTTGAGGAGAGCAGCGGAGACCAGATTGACCAGAGCTTATGCAGCATTGGGGAGACTAGAGAGGATGTGTTCGCAGGTTCAGTTTCAGGAACCTCGAACAAAGCTCTGGCTCTTTGACACTTTGGTCACTTCAGCCATGCTGTATGGAGTGGAGATATGGGGACCCTCAGTGGATCACCAGAGCCGAGCTGTAGCACTGATGGATGGAGACGTATGGAGAGGCCCTTGGTTTCTATGATTTCCCAGATGATTAGGGCCAAGGCCTCCGTACCACATGATATCATCTGTGCAGAGATGGCTGCCCCCCCATTGGTAGTAGAGGCACTCACTCGATCAGTCTCCTTTATACATAGCACTTGGGCTCTCCCTAGAGACAGATATGCTCGCTTAGCCCTGGAGTCTTCACGACAGTTGGCATCACAGGGAGACGGATCATGTTGGTATGCACAGATGATAGCTTGGTTCCAACTGCATGGCTTTAGTATGGACAGGCTACCTCCATTTCGGTACTCCCTCGATGCACCCTCCCTCTCTCTCACACGGGCAGAGATTACCAGACTTATCAGGCAGGACTTGATTCAGCTGGACACTAGGAGGACATGGATACAGCCGACACACGAGCTTGGTACGAAGATGGCTTTCTATAGAGATCATCTTCTCCAGCTCACGCAGGATGGGTTTGTGATTAGACCCAGCTACATGGATACTCATCTTTCTCATGGGGTACGGTGTGCTATTGGTCAGATGCGCACATCCTCACACCCGCTAGAGATTGAGACTGGAAGATTCAGAGGAGTACCAGCTGAGGCCAGGATTTGTCAGCTGTGCCAAATGGAGCCAGAGACAGAGTTACATTACATATGTCACTGTCCAGTATATTATGAGATACGAGGCCGTTTTCACTGCCTGTTTAGAGAGGGTTTCGGACCACTTTCTAGAGTCATGAGATACCAGGATCAGAGATGCCTCGGATTATTCTTGCTGGAGCTTCGTAGACATAGAGAGGGTCTCTTGAGAGGGAGGGGATCAGAGAGGGAGAGACACCTACAGAGGCAGATTACAGACTTCTTTCAACCAGAGATTGAGCAGTCAGGCCAGCAGGCATTGCAGATAGCCCCAGAGTATAGCCGCACCAGAGGTACACTGATTGATCAGGCTATAGAGCTGGGGCGGTCCAGGTGCCCCAAGATGAGAGGCCCATTTCGACACCGGCGGAAACTACAACAGAGGATCAGGTCCATACTAGCACGGCATGGGAGACGTCCAGTCAGAGTACTCACCATGGAGGACATTAAGGATATTCGCCATCGACCGATGAGAGACATCTTTGGATAGTGATGTGTATGATGCTTACCTTTGTTGCTAGAGTTTTCCTCCCAGATGTTATCCATTAGGAGCTCCTAGTACCATACTTTTCCTCATAGTTGTTTCAGTTTAGTTGTTTTTAGCTTTTCTTACACAGACATTGTATCAGATCCACCAATTGTTGTAACCTTTTTGGTCTCATAGGTCATTTTGGCCTTCTGAAGAGGTTAATATATCATTTGATTTCATTACTCTGTGTGTGTGTGTGTGTGTGTGTGTGTGTGTGTGTGTGTGTGTGCAGGCAAGTGGGCTATCTACAAAGATGGTAGGGTCATTATCACTGAGCACCGTCCCAAATAGGGACGCGGGGTCTATGAGACCAAACATCTGAGGTTGGCAATATAGAACTGCAATGGCATGTTGTGGTCGAATCCAAGAGGCTTGAGCGAGATTCTCACAAGCAAGGATGTCATTTTTTATACGGAGACTCATCAAAGCCCTAAGAGGGGTTTACCATACATATATGAGTGGGAGTCTGCTTTTCGAGGCGAGACCCGCACATCAAGAGGAGTACGTGGCTCTGGAGGGGTAGTTGTCCTTTTTAGATCCCATCTTCGACAGATTCTTAGCATCGCTCGGAAGGACGAGGATGCATGGAATCTTTGGGTGCAGCTACAGCTTAGCAGTGACAGAGTCATCCACATTGCTATATGTTATTTTGCACCACACCACTCCCCTTACGCCGCACAGCATGGCCAGTCATCGTACTTACCATTATATGGGGATATTATGGAGCTCTCACATCTGGGGGAAGTCCTCTTGCTTAGGGATTTCAATGCCAGGACGGGAAGTCAACAGGTCCCACTACTCGATCTGGACGACCCTATCAGACTACAAGAGCTGGACATCACTGACACAGAGCTACAGAGATCATCACAAGACCATGAGGAGGTCACGGTGTATGGGAGATATTTCTTAGAGCTGGGAGCTGCACATGGTCTCGTTATCTATAACGTGATGTCTCGATGGCCCTCCTCCGACACCCTCACCTCCTTCCCTCACTCAGGAGATACTAGCACAGTGGACTACCTTATGGGATCTCCAGCTTTGGCACACCTTGTCCCCGACTTCTCCATCTCCTCACCCCCTTTTGAGGCTGCCCATGCCTACCTCTGTTTCACTCTTACTTGCACACCACCCGCCCCTCCGCCACCACCCCCCATCTCACATTACACTTAGGTCCTTCTTGATCATAAGCTTGACCTTGTTTACTCCAACCACATCTACCGCCAACTCCAGGATGTGGAACCTATTGTCCCCCTATCCACCCTCACATCATAGCTCACCACCATACTCCACACATCCGCCACCACTTCTTTCATCTGCACATGACGGTCTACCGCCAAGCCACCTTGCAGTTCCATGCCCCAGAACTGTTGGTATGATGACGAATGTCCGGCCACATGCTCTCGTCTTAAGCATGAGGTATGGATTGGGCAAATCACGAAGCGCCAAGCACAACGGATTTCTCAACGGCTCACCCAATGCAAGAAACGGGAGTTCTACGCTCGGTAAGAGGATGAGTTATACCGAGTTTTCTTAGGGCCGAACTGCAAAGAGGCCTAGAGGAAACTCCGAGAACATCGCCCTCCCACACCTATCACCTGCCCGGACACATGGCACTCCTATGCACGCTCCCTCTATCATATCCCCCATCAGCCACCCCTACCCCCACCATCAGATCCCCGTCCCACCACCTCCACCTTCTTCACAAAGGGCATGGTCCTCAAAGCCATTCGTAGACTATGCAATGGGTGAGCCCAGGATCATGAGGGACTCACTGCCAAGTACATCTCGCATGCCGACGACACCTTGGCGCCCCTATTAGCTTACATGTTCAGTAGAGCCCTTTGTGAAGGATTTCCACCCTCTTGGTCCACCAACACCATCACCCCCATCCTCAAAGCCAGAGATCCACTTGATCCTAATAATTATAGGACAATCATGATTGGCCACACATTGGCCAAACTCTATGGATCAGTGTTAGCGGAGCTCAGTTCATTTGCACAGAGCCAAGGATGCAGAGCCTCAGGACAGGCTGGCTTTCGAAGGAGCTACTCTACCCTTGACCACATCTTCACCCTCCGTGCCATCATCGAGGAGGGTAGAACACGACATCAGAGGATTTATTGCTATTTTGTGGATTTCCGCAAAGCTTTTGATACTGTACCCCGAGCCCACCTTCTACACCATCTACAAGAGATAGGAGTCCCACCTTCTACACCATCTACAAGAGATAGGAGTCCCATCTGACATGGTTTGGAGCATCATCACCCTCTATGAGTCCATCACCGGACGAGTGAGAGCCCCAAGAGGTACATCATGGGAGATTTCCAGGACTATTGGGGTGAAACAAGGCTGCCCTCTATCACCCACTCTTTTCAGCCTCTACATTGATGAGATCTCGACTTCATTGACAGATTAGGCAGGGCTAGTCCCACACTGGCAGGCATATTGATTCCCATACTACTTTATGTAGATGACATCGTCCTCCTCTTAGACTCAGACGAGGGGCTTCAAAGATGGTTGGATGCCTTACAAGACTTCTCCACTCGGTAAAACCAAGGTAATGGTCTTCAATACCTCTCGCTCCTTCACATCCAGATTGAGCTTCACATATAGAGGGGATCCTGTGGAGATTGTCTCATCCTATGTCTACCTTGGTGTCAATTTCAGTGGCCCAAGCTTCACCGTGCTTCCCGCAACACATGCCAGAGTGACACGGGGTTATGCAACCTTGAGCTCACTTGAGTGGCAGTGCTTCCAAGCACATTTCCAAGAGCCCAAGACGAAGGGTTGGCTTTTTGACACCCTCGTCACACCAGCCTAGATGTATGGAGCAGCCTTTTGGGGGCCAGATTTACCCAATGAAGATTAGCAACAAGTTGAGAGGCCCCAGGTCATGATGTTCTCCCGTATGATCCACAGCAAACCATCAATCCCACACCAGATTATCCAAGCATAGTTTGCTGCAGCCCCGATCATAGTGGATGCACTCTTCTAGACAACCACATACCTCCATCGCATCAGTCACATGGATCCCCACAGGTACCCAAGGCTTGCCCTAGAGTCCTCAAGACAGCTAGCATTTGAAGGCCACTCTCGAGTATGGTATGCACTAGATTCCACTTGGTTCTCAGTCTATGGGCTCCACATGGACCTCCTACCCCTCTTCAGTACAATTTGGACTCCCCTTTTCTCCGGCTCTCTCACGAGGATACCAACCGGGTTATCCGGTTAGATCTTCTCAGCCTCTACACCCATTGCACATGGATCACACCTTTGGAGCTCCCCACGAAGATGCACTCCTACAGAGATCACTTCCTCACACTCAATGAGGATGGATTCATCCAGCAGCCGGGCTACTTGAGTGTTCACATGTCCCATGCCATGCGGATTGCGATTGGCCAGATACGGGTTTCATCCCACCGCCTCAGAGTGGAGACAGGTAGAGCTAAGCGCATCTTTAGAGCCGAGATGCTCATACGAAGACCCAGAGAGTAGAGGATCTGCCGATTATGCCACACAAGTTGAGACGGAGGAGTATTACATATGTCGCTGCCCAGTATACTATGAGATCTGCGTGAGGTTTCACTGTCTATTTCGTGAGGGATTTGAGCTCCGTAGACACAGGGACACCTTCTTTAGAAAGCTTCGGGCCCAGCCACCCCGCCCCCTCCCTCACCAGCCAGCCATCACCAGTTTCTTCCGGACCCAGGAGGTAGAGGGCACCGATATAGTGGATCTTGTGGACCCTACACGAGCTGCTCCTAACCTACCTCGCCCGAGAGGATTTACCTCAAACTGTGCCTCCGCACTCCAGGGTGCCCAATGCCCCTGCCCCCCTCACCCACCCCCTCCCCCCACCAACAGCCCTCCCCCGTCGGCCATGATCACCTCATCAGCTCCAGATCTAGGACATGCTCCACCACCATCGAGCTACCTTTCCGCATGACATAGCTGAGGGAGACCTCTCGGCCATATTCATTAGCCCCACGCTTGATATTTTGGAGAGTGGTATACCATCAACTCGGAGTTGATGCTGCTCTCATGTTTCTATGTTGTAAGTATTCCATGATGAGTTTCCATGGACAATTTTGTATCACCCCAATGAGATAGCTATGTTTATGTTTTATTTTCCATTCCATGATGAGATATGCCATGGACACTATTGTATCACTTTGGTCTCATAGGCCCATTGGGTCTTTAGTTGACGCTTAATACATCCACATTGGAATCCACTGCCCACAACAGTTCCTCTACTACGACATCAGAGCCCACCACCCGTACCCACGCTCCAGCTCCACGCCCAAGAGGAGTTCTTAGTGAGAGAGCTCGATCCATTCTGCGAGCCAGACGTCCCCGACCCAAAGCATCAGGACCCTCCACCACACAGAGACAGATTCGTGAGGTTCTCCGTCGACATGTCACGCTCCCATCACAGAGGCCTGACATTCACTCCACCATTGGATCGGTTCTGGCCGAGGCGGGTATCGTCATTAGCTAATCACAGCATATCTCACTCTACACGGGATCATCTGCTGCTGATCATATGTACAGTCAGATGTTTTCATTTTACTTTTTCCTTCAGTTTTCCATGGCTCAATATATCCATGGTACCATTGTATTACTTTTGGTCTCATAGGCCCTTGGGGTCTTCCGTAGACGTTAATATAACTTTCTTTCTCTCTCTCTCTCTCATAGGTCGAGTTCGGCCTCTAGTAGACGTTAATACAGCTTTCTTTCTTTCTTTCTTTCTCTCCTTGTATAGGAGTAAAGCTGGAAAGTTCAGTTTTGCAAATGCATAAGCGAACATGACACGTGGGAGGACCTCTTTGGTGGGAGGATTATGGAGCAGCAACTCCAAGTCTTCAACGTCTTGCCATCCGCATTCTTAGTAAGAATGCAAGTTTCTCTCCTATTGAGCAACTATGGAGTGTCTTTAGCCATGTTGCCTCGAAGAAGAGGAACCGCCTTCTAACAACTAGAACAAATGATTTGGTGTATGTGGCAGCCAACTTGCACCTTTTGGCTCAATGTGCAAGTGGTAATCTTGACAATGAGAGCTTCATATCCATGAAGGGAGATTCGGATTCACATTCCGATGAGCTTCCGGCTTCACCAGCTCACAATGCAGCCACGAATGAGAGTTCGGATGATATTCTAAGCTCTATTTGACATTCTCCTTTTTAGAGTGCCTTGATAGCTCTTTGTATTCATTTCCTTAGTTATCCAAGCCCTCTGTTGTACCCTTGTTCTCTTCATGAGAAATCTATGAACATGGCTAGCTGCTGCTACTTTTGAAAATTGTTCTCTTTGAAGGTTTTCCTAGTTTGTACGCTATAAATTTATTGCATTCTTTACTCTATTTGTCTATCTTGTAACTTGTTCCCAAGATAATTACTGTCTCATTCTTATCTAACTCTATCTCATGATGATGTGTCGTTTCCGTTCCCATTCCGAGCACAAATGAACCGGTTTCCCGTTCTGAAGTCCGCCTTCGTTCCCGTTCCCATTCCCGTTCCCGTTCCCCATTCCACGTGACTATGCCCACGAGCCCATCCAAACGGAATGGGTGAAGTATGGGTGTTCCATCCTCTCTGACCGATGTACCAATATAAAGAAGAAAGGCATCCTCAACATTCTAGTGTCTTGCCCTCTTGACACTTACTTCTTGCAGGCTGTGGATGCCGAAAAGGCAGGGAAGAAAACCTCGAGTGATTTCAACTATCGCCACATTTGACAAGCCATAATCCAGGTGAAATACAATTTTGAGTTTGAAGCTTTAGCCTTTGCCTTTTACTCAAGTTTCAACTTTCAAGTCTCATTTATTTTCCATATTCTCATTCAAATTTCATGCATCCATCATCCTTGTGGGTTAGCCCTGAAAATGTGGTTCAAGTGGTTACGGACAATGCGTCCACTCGCCGCAAGATGGGGTGTTTTCTTGAGGTGGAGTTCAAGTCCATAGTGTGGACTCCTTGTGCCTCTCATTGCCTTGACTTGCTTATGGAGGCAAGGCAGTGAGAGGCACTAGGCAAGTTAGAGTGGGTGAAGATTGTGGTGACACAAACCAATCATATTGTCACTTTTTTCGGTCAGCAGGTAAAGGCCCTCGCTACCTTCCGCCATCACACACTTGGACATGAAGAAGCCCTCCTCAACACGCTTTGCCTGCATGTGGCTTCTTCTAGAGTGCCTTTATGATATGATGCCTAAGCTCCAAGTAACAGTGGTTTCGACGGAGTGGCGAGAATGAATACAAGTGAGATACCTTTGCGTATCGATGAGGCAAGAGCCATTCAATGGCTATGCTTGTGAGAGGACTTATGGTGCCAGGTCATAGTCATTGCGATTACTCCCTTGTATAGGGTTTTACACATGACAAACATAGAGGGGGCTACTATGGGACTCCTTAGTCACTTTATGAGAGAGGCCATTGCCGAGATTCATCGCACCACAGTCCTAGATGAGCTTGATCCAGAGTATATGCTAAGAAGGTAAATAAGAATAATTCAATAAACTAATATAGAATGATAAATCTAAATACTTATTCTTTCTTTTTTCTCATATAATATATTCTTTCTTTATTTCAAAATTCAGTGATCTCCTTGAGGCTATACCTAGATGAATCCAAGAACATGCCCAAATTCATCTTATAAGAAAGTGCAATTTATAACCTCATGGTAGTCATCCACAAGACAATAAACCATGAACTCCATCATGCATAGTATGAACTAGATACTACGACATCCCCACTAACGTCATCCCCTTGAGGCTATTCCTCGACACGATGCTATCTTGGCACTCGTGGAGAAGAGATGGAAGTAGATGAAGAGGCCTATCCATGGCCTTGCTGCTTTGTTGCATCTTGCCTACAAAACACTATCACTTTTCACAAATCACGAGTTGCTTTCAACTAGGAATGCTTTCTTACCGAAAGCATTACCAGATGGACAATTTCAGTTCTTACAGGAGCTCATCAACTATAACGATCGGAGGGGCCTTGCATTCGCTAATGAGGTATGTTGGAGGGATTCTATGGTGAAGCCTCTCTTTTGGTGGGAGTCATTTGCGTACCAACAGCCTCACCTACAAAGAGTAGCTTTGAGGATTCTAGCACAGGTAACCACTAAGTTAGGAGCTCTATCCCCGTAGCAATTAGAGTTGAGGATGCTTCCATTGCGGAGTCTTCGTCGGCAATTATGATATCAGGCAACCAATTATGATGATGAGAGCAATGTTCTTACAATGGGGATTTTGGTGGGAGCTCTAAGATATCCTCCTCTAGTGAGGATATATCCAATCTCCTTTTGAGAATTTCACACCCCTTCTATCTTTATTGGCATGTGGAGTATAGGCCTCCTGCGCTTTAGCTAGCCTATGTTTGACTGATTCCAAGATTTCCTTGTAAGACTCCGTGAATCTGTTCGCTTCAGAGACTGAAGACGAGGTTCAAGTCAATAGACTGGAATGGTTTTCCAAACACTGCTTGCGTGTTATGCTTACCTGGAGAAAGAATAGGCAGTGGTTGAAGCAATCTTGCTTTCTTCCCATGAGACGCTTTCACTTTCTGTCAAATAGGACAACATTGCACATAGGTGAACATGTTCTACCTCATCTTTGGCCAATCGTGTGCTTCATATCATCTAGTCCCGTTTCAACAAGGTCTAGTCTAGTGGTCTGAATCAATTATCATAGTCATTGCTCAAAGCATCGGCCATTGGATTGGCCTTTCCTGAAAGGTACTCAATCATGCCACCAAATTGCTAGAAAATTTGGCTCCAACAGAGTTGACGGTCACTCCATTGTGCACTTGGCGTTGTTTGAATCCACTACAATGCTTGACGCCGGTTAGGTGCGAACCTCAAGGTTTCACCCATAAAGGAAATGCTTCCAATGTCTCAGGACCTAAATCACTATGAAAAGTTCTTGTTATAGATTGAGTAATTCTTTTTTGCAGGTAGCAGCTTACGAGACATGTAAGCTACTGGATGGCCATTCTACTGTAAAACAGCTCCAAACACGATGTTACTCACATTGGTGATTATCTGGCACAGCTCATCCCACGAAGCCAGTGCTAGACAAGGAGCCTCTGACAAGGCCACCTTGAGGTTCTTGAATGCCTCCAAAGCTCGTGGAGTCATTCAGATCTGTTGCCTTCTAGTCTTGACACACCCTTAAGCAGATCTGTAAGTTCCATTGAGAGATCAAAGAACTTGTCGATGTGGGTGGAATATGCCTGGCATATGCCCACAAACAATCGAATATCATAAGCTATCTCCAGTATCTCCCAATTGACTATCTCTGCCACTTTGGCTGGGTCAAGTCGGATGTCCTCGGCACTGATAATGTATCTAAGGTAGTGAACCTCGAATAGATAAAACTCCGACTTTTTCTCATTGACGTAGAGTTCGTTGCTTTCCAGCAACTTCAAAACCTTCTCCACATCAATGTCATGCTACTCCATCGTAGCTGAAAATACAAGTATGTCATCCAAAAATATGAACTCATAGTCCCTGAATCTCCACATCATCGTGCGGTTAAATGCAGTTAAATGCGGTTGAATGTGGTTGGGGCATTCGTCAAGTCAAAAGACATGACCACAAACTCATAATGGGTCCATTCTGTATAGAAGGTTGTCTTGGGGATGTACCTCTCAATAATCCGAACCTGCTGGTACCCACTTTTCAAATCTTATTTTGAGAATACCTTGGCAATTATTCAATCTCTCTAAAATGTAATCAATCCGAGGCATAGATAACTTGCTTTTTATTGTCGGCTTATTGAGTGCACGATAATCAACACACAATTGGGAAGAACCATCCTTTTTCATGACAAACAAGACCACGGCAGCAAATGGTGACACACTAGAGCATATGAAGCCAGCCTGCAACAACTCTTGGAGTTGGTAGTCCAACTCCGTTTCCATTGCCTTGGACAGGCGGTATGGAAACTTGCTCAGGGGATCCGAGCCTGGGAGGAGATCAATACTAACTTGTTCAGAGATTCTAACTCTTAGGACAACTGAAATATGCTGTAACTTGTGGATTTATTGTAACTTTCAAGGGCCCTAATCAATTACAAACTTGTAGATAAACGTCAACGAATTCAAGTTGATGGTGGGCACTCTTAAAAGTGTCCACAAGGAGCGTAATGCAGAGGAGGAGACCATATATGCGGAGCTTTACAAAGAGCTAGAGGAGACTAATAGACAAGTCTCTCATACTCGTTCGTGGCCACCGAGCTAGAGATGGAGTACAAGTTTGGCCCATTCTTACTTTTGGCTCCTGAGGCTTTGATTGCCCAATTGCTACTTGTGTCAAACGTGGCTCCACAAGTTTGTGATCCTCCAATCTAGACGGGGGAGAGCTGGCCACACAGTCTAGGCAGTCTGGATAAAAATCACTGCACATTGTGTGCCTTTTTGTATTTCTCGTTTAGCCTGCATGTGGCTTATGCGAGGAAAGTTCGGGATCCTTGGCTCACACTTAATGATTACTCGGGCTTTGGACACATTTTGGGTAATCCGAAAAGTGTGACTAACCCAATCAATGTCTGGCTGGAACTTATGAAACCACTCAATTCCCAAAATAATGTCTACTCCTACAAGAGGGGCATCCATAAAATCTCGCAGAAATTCTATGCCCTGAATAACTAGTTTAGCACCTTGAGCTTCAAACTTGATGCTCGCGTCATGCTTGTGCTAAAACCCTCTATCTTCTTGTCTACCAAAGTCAACCGTCATGCCTATGCTAAATGCCGCTACCTTCTTGTCTACCGAAGTCAACAGGAACTGGGCTCGCCGAGCGGCCTGTTCCGTGACCACATCCTCCGTGCTGCCACTATCAAACAAGACACTAACTCTCTTGCCACCTATGTAGCCAAATGTCTTGAGCAATTCATTTCACTCAAACTCCTGGTCCAGGTCGCCCTTGTGCTTACCTTCGAGCTCTCGGCTAATGATTGCACCAATCGAAGAACCATGGTCCGAAGAACGACCGTTGGGATCTGTGTGGGAGCAGGGCTCACCCACGAAAGCCGTGGAGGCTCGGGTGGTAGTCTGAGAAGTCGTAGTCTTCTTTGGACAATCCTTAGAAGTGTATCATTTGTATGACAAAAGAAACACCTACCCTCCTTATATCGGGCTGTTTCTTCTAGATTGAGCTTACCACCAGTCTTGCCTGTCTAAGCTTTCTAGTCTGGAGTAAGCTTGGGCGCATTAGTCAAGTTCTTGGAGCGAAAGGCTCCCGTGCTCTATCTTGGGGAAGACACCGTCTGGTTCTGGCCTTGTCTCCCCGAGGCGGGCGCCTTGGGAGTGGAAGGCTGGGAAGTCTTGGGCTTTTCTCCATTGTACTTCATCTCAGCACCTTATGCAAGCGAGAGTGCCTCCTCGAAGGTGGGTGGCCAAAACATACGCACTTCCCCCCGCTTAAGATCTAAGATGAATTCATCCCAGACATAAGCTACCATACCAAATCTGGTGTAAGCATGAGCCCACTGAGTCCACCATGGGATGGCCTCATCCTCTAAATACCAACTAGCCAAGAACACTATCAATATCATTCTTCTTAACAACAACAAAATAGGGAGAGAGAGAGAAAGAAAGAAAGAAAGAAAAGAAAGAAAACTATATTAACGTCCTTTAGAGGCCACATCTGACCTATAGGACGGAGAAGAGAGAGAGAGAGAGAGAGAGAGAGGAGTAGACGGAGAAGAAGGGGCTGGAGTACGGGTTCTTTCTTCCAGGATCTATGCCTTTTGCTCTTCCTACTTGGTGTTCTAGTTGCGAATGCTCGCATCATGGTCTGGAACATTGCTCACATCATAGTCTGAAACATCTCCTGCACATTCATGTCTGCAATCCCCGAAGGATTGCTTGGTGCTCCTTGTTCCGGATTTCTTTGTTCTCTCTTTGTCGAAGTTCATCATAGTGGGAATAGTCACATTCTTTCCGGACCGCAACAAAACCATCCACTATGCATGTGGGAGACTTTCCGGATGCTTCCGGAGGCTAAAAACCAACTGTCACACCAAAAGGGGTGCTCCTCCACAGTCTAGAAACCAACCACACAAGCGAAAGAAATTTCTAGTTTTTTGGTTGAACCTTCACATTTGAAGAAGAAGGCTCTAATACCAATGTAACATGCGGAAGTTTAATGAATAGAATCGGTTCTTCAATGGACAGAAGTCAGCAATCTTTCGCGACAAAGATAACGCACAAGATAGATAGATATGTGTAGAAAAAGAGAGAGAAAGAAAGAAAGAAAGAAAGTTATATTAACGTCTTCAAAAGGTCAAAGTGACCTATGAGAACAAAGTTACAACCATGTGACATCTGATACACTGTCTGGAAAAGAAAAGAAAAAACTGAAGGTAAGTATCTAGCCCTACAATACATCAGTAGGGAGCATCCGGAAGCAGCAACTAGGGAGAGTGGGAAGCTAATGCTACTAGTCAAAATGGGGTACATGAGTACATGGATACATGAATACATGAATACATGAATATGGGGGAGTACAAAAGTGATAGTGAGTACAACAGTATATGGCTGGAGTGGTAATCATCCTAGGAGCTCTAGAATGGGTCTCTGCCGGATGGCCTAGATATCTAGCATAGTGAGATGCCTGGTCGAACGAGCCCGATGCCTCGCAATGATGCTCTGAATCCTCCGGTGTAGGCACCGTCTCCGATGTGAGGATCCGCGAATCCTCGGGCGTCTGGATCTGCCCAACTGGATAGCTCTCTCAACTAGAGTCCCACGGGGTGCCTGCTACTACTGGGCTGTCGGCTGTGTGTCGGATGTCCTCCCGGGTAGTCCCTCTAAAGAAGTCAGTAATCTGTCTCTGTGTGGACTCCCTGCCAGTCGGGCACCAGCTCCTGATAATGGACTCTCAATGGTAGCGCCCTCGAATCTTATAATATGCTGTGCAGCGAGACAGATGTAGTGCTCCTCCGTCTCTGGCTCTATCCAACAAATCTGACAAATCCTGTCCCCTAGAGGTATGCCTCTAAATCTGCCTATCTCTATCTCTAACTGATGTGAAGAGGTGCGGATCTGCCCAATGGCGCACCTCAATCCATGAGACAGATGGGTATCCATGTAGCTCAGTCTAAGTATAAAGCCATCCTCAGTGGTGCGGAGAAGATGGTCTCTATAGAAAGCCATCTTCATCCCCAACTCCTATGAGGGCTCTAGCCATGTCCTCCTAGTGTCCAACTGAATGAGGTCCTGTCTGATGACTCTACTAATCTAAGAATGTGTCAAGGTGAGAGAGGGTGCCTCCAGAGAGTACTGGAAGGGTGGAAGTCTGTCTAAACTGAAGCCATGGAGCTCAAACCAGGATGCTATCTACGCATACCAACATGAAGTGTCTCCCTCCATGGCTAGTTGATGAGAGGACTCTAAAGCAAGTCGTGCATACCGGTGTCGGGGAAGCTCCCAGGTGCTATGAATGAAGGACAACACTGATCTGGCAAGAGCCTCGACTACAATCGATGGTGCTCCCATCTTGGCTCTGATAATCTCATGGGGTACCGAGGCCTTAGCCTGAATCATCTTGGAGATCATGGACACAAGTGGTCTCTCCATCGATCTCCATCCATCGTATGTGCATCCTGATCGACTATGACAATCTAGGCTAGGCCCCCAGATCTGTACTCCATATAGCATCACCGATGTGACCAGCGTGTCAAAAAGCCACAGCTTAGTGCATGGCTCCTGAAACTGTACTTGTGAGCACATCCTCTCTAGACCTCCTAGTGCTGCATATCCTCTAGTCAGTCTGGCCTCTGCTGCCCCCCTCATGGAAAATGTGGGCCCAGTGAACACCACTCCAAGATATGTGTATGAGTCAACATACTCCACTGTCTCCTGCCCATATGTGAAAATAGGCGCTAATCTCCAGACCCACTGAGCTGTAGTATTAAACACCATAACCTTGGTCTTACCACGGTTAACTGAGAGCCCACTGTCCTGTGCATAAGCATGTAAAGCATCCAAGTGCCTCTACATACCCTCTGGTGAATCTGTTGTAAGCACAATATCATCAGCATATAAGAGCAGAGGTATCCAAGTGCCAACCAACTGGGCTCCTCTGTCACCTCGTGTCCCAATATAATCAGAGATCTCATCAATGTATAGTCCAAATAGAGTCGGAGAGAGCGGGCAGCCCTGTTTCACCCCTATAGTGGAGTGTACTGGCTGGGAGAGACCCTCTGAAGTCCGCACCTGCCCAACTACTGTCTCATAAAGTGCCATAATACCCCAAATGAGCTCACATGGAACCCCCAAGTCTTGCAGCTCTGCGCATCAGTCTAGCTCTGGGCACTGTGTCAAAGGCCTTGCGGAAATCCACAAAGCCACAGTAGATCCTCCTCTCATGTGCTCTGCCCTCCTCAATGATAACCCTGAGGATAAAGATATGATCCAAAGTAGAGAATCTCCTCTTGAAACCGGCCTGTCCCTGAGCTCGGACCCCTTGTCTCTCTGCCCATCTGCTCAACTCTTGCTCAAGAATAGAGGCATATAGCTTGGCTAGCGAGTGACCAATCATAATGGTGCGGTAGTTAGTCGGCAGGCTCGGATCTCCAGACTTTGAGTACCGGCACAATCGTGGAAGTACTCCAAGTCCCAGAAAACCCCTCACACATGGCTCTATTAAACATGAGAGCTAGCAAGTCTGCAATCATATATCTAGCATGTATGAAATGCTCGGATACAATGCCCTCATGATCCTGTGCCCTCCCTGTATGCAATCTGTTGATGGCCCTCCTCACCATCTCTGCTGTGAAGAAGGTAGAAGTGGGTGGACAGGGCTCTGGAGGGTTCGGTAGTGGTGGCTGCTCTGGTACTGTGTAGAGGGAGGCTGCATACTCGCCCCATGTATCTGGAGAGGTAATGGCCGGAGGCGGGGGGTGCTCTCTAAGCAATCTCGAGGCCTCCCCAGAATCTTGACTCAAAAACAGCTGATACATGTCTCTCTCCAGCCGAGCTAAGAATGCTCTCTTATTCCACCGAATGAGGCATCGGAAGATGATGCGTGACTGTCTATATGTAGTAACACCTGTGGCCTGTAGCCGGGCTCTGAGCTCCCTACAGTCATCATCATACCAACTATTCTAGGGCATGCTCCCAGGACGTGGTGTACTGTGGGCTGCGTGTGTGGGAAGGCCGTCGCTGCAGCTGTATGTAAAGCCTCTGTTAGGATCTGTGTGAGCTCTGCTAATGGCCTCTGTGGATCCTCTGCACTCAACAAGCTGTAGATCTCTGCAGTGTATACTCCATCAGTCTCTCTACAGAAGGTATATCTCAGGTGATAGGAGGACTGCCCAACCTGGCGGGTACTGTAGTGGAAATCCACCGTAAAGGAGAGAAGTGCATGATCCATTGTAACTCCGATGGGCCTGGGGCCAATCGCAAAATCCTAGATACTCAGGATGAAGGCTTGCGAGGCTAAAACATAATCCACTGTGCTGGCCCCATGTCTGTGTGGAAAGCAAGTAAAGCCACTGGCAAGTTGATACCTCTCTAGGCCATTGAAAACGGCCAGCCCATGTGCAGTCCACATCTCCAAGAGGTATCTCCCATACTCAGTACACTCCACCTCATCCTGTGATCTCCGGGTCAAACACATCTCCTCCACATCTATCTCTCTCAACATCTCCTCCGAAGTGTCAAAGAAGGAGGTCTAGTACTGAGCCGTTCGAGCATTAAAGTCCCCAAGTATGATAGCATCTCCCTCCCTGGAGAACTCCCATATGTCCTCATCTAGATTCATATATGAAGATTGCCCCTTGGGCGCCGCATAATGAGATGTGCTGGGTGGAAAGTAACATATAGCAATGTATAGGGGTCTACCCTCATCTGCCCTAACTCTGACCCACATGTACCTCACACTCTCATCACGGCGCATAACATGGATGAGTGGCTGAAGCTCCTCTGTAAAAAGAACTGCAACTCCTCCAGATCCGCGACCACCATGCTTCGAACGGGCCTCCTATCTACAAGTCGTCTCCCATCTGTATCCCGCCACTCTCGGTAATGTGCTGCCTGGGGCCTGATGTGTCTCTGAGTACAAGACCATGTACGGGACTTGTACACGTGAGCAAGACCATGTACCGTACTTGCACACCTAAGCAAGACCATGTACGGGACTTGTACACCTAAGCTTGGACACTTACAGTGGAACCAGATTCCACTCCATGTCCTGCACTTGCTGTACAGATATGTCCATGTGGCATCCAAGTGCGGGATGCACGTGACAAGGCCAATGCTTCATTTGCCGATAGATGGGACATCTTGCTAGACTTGTCCTCACCGTCAATCCAAGAGGGCTCCTCCAGTGGTGTCAACCCCCCCCCCCCCCCCCCCCCCCCCTCACCGTCAATCCAAGAGGGCCCCTCCAATGGTGTCAACCCCCCCCACCCCCCCCCCAATTCCCAGTTTGGATCCTCATCAAGGGGGAGGGGTGATATCGACCCCCAGGCGTCAAAGCACCAGGGCCCGGCCTTGGAGGATCCCGCTGGTAGGCGGAACCACCATCGGACTTCCAGAACAAAGTGGCGTTGCCAAACGCGCCAATCTGGCAAGCCACAGGAGGATACGGTTTTGTCAAAGAACCGTATCCTCACGGGCACTTATTTCAGCAACCCCCCAACAATTACCCCCCCCCCCCCCCCCACCTTGCCAGAGCGCTCCTGCCACCTGCTAGCCGCACTCGACCCCAAGAAGAGGCAGCTCACTAGTTTGGTTCACCCGTTTCACAAAGCCAATAGCAATGACCATCACATGGAGGGCAAGATTAGTGCCCATCTAGCATAGCTTCACCCTAGGACAGATACTCTGTCCAAACCCACGCTCAAGACTCTTCAAGTGGAGGGCAATTCCGAGAGTTCCACCTCCCATCGATCTTAGTTATGCGGGTTGTCTCATGGGAAGACCGCAATGCTTCTAGAGGCGTGGGGTCCTTAGAGAGGAGCTTGACAGTGCTGTAGTTGGTGGGGCCATCAATATTCTCCTCCTACAGGAGCATCATCTTTCCGAAGGGCATACCTGCCGCTATGGGAAGATCTTGCAAGGCAAGAGTCACACCTTTTGGTCCCATGCTTTTGGCCCCTTTGGGACCCAGGGTGGGGTATACATTTTTGTCAGCCCGAGCAACTATTACCTATAGTGGTCAACTCACACACCATTGTCAATGGGAGAGCTCAGTGGGTAACCATCAAGATTGGAGAGGACAGAGTGGGCTTTCTGAACATATATGCGCCGAATGCCACAGTAGACAGAGCCACTTTCTAGAGTACAATTCGCCAACCCCTCCCACAAGCGGATTTCTGGTGCATGGGTGGTGATTTCAACATGTTAGAGTCGGAAAAGGACAAACTTGGAGGAGACATTGCTACAATTTCAGGCACAAAGTACTCGGCTTGGGAGGAGTTGATACTGGCTTTGAGGGGCCAAGACCCTAGGCATTTACCGAAGTTTGAACACAGCCCCGAGAGTTTGTGCTTCTCAATATCCAACAGGAGGAGTACACGCCCTAACCTGTCCACATTAGAGCGGTTTTATGTAGATGAGCAGGCCTGTGGACATGGTGGCATGATTGGTATTCTGGCAAAAACTACTTTCTTCGATCATGCACCCATCACTTTATCCCTGGAGGACCCCTAGAGGCAAGACAAACGTTTGAGCACCTGGATCCCAAACAGACCCATTCAAGACAACGAGTTATGCAACAGGATAGACGAGATCTGGGAGAGTCTCGATTTTCACTCTAGTTCAGCCACCACACGAGCCTTGGACAGAAGTCTTCGAGAGATCAGCACTTTATCACAGGAGGCAACGCAAAGGAGATTGGCTCGCTTCCGAGGGCAAGAGAGAAGCATCCGTCGGAGCCTAGCCTCCTTGTAGCGGCTTCAAGAGAGTACCCCAAATAGTCAGTGGATTGAGGACCAGTTAGGTGCAACCCATTCAGAGCTTAGTTCCATCGAGGAGCGGAGGGTGGAGTACAGATACCATGCAAAAGCCTCCTTTTGGACCCAGGCAAGAGACAAGGTCACCAGAGATTTCTTTGAGATAGCAAGCCCACACAAAAGGAGGGATGGTATTCACAGGTTGTGAGGCCATGATGGATCCATAGTTCCGGACCCCTCCCATGTTTAATCCATTGCCACGTATTTCTTCAGGTCCGGCGGCATACAAGAGAGGTGGTTTCTCCCACTCTCCATACTTTCTTGTTGACACCCTTTATTGCAGAGGATCTTCCGGAGGCTCTAACGGCACTCCCTAGGGGCAAGGCTTCAAGTTTCCTTATTTCTCTGATACCACTAGAATCTCATGAAAGGTGGCTTCAAAGCTACCTTCAATGAGATTATGATCATAGGAGCCATGCTGGAGAGGTTGTCAGAGGGATAAATCCATTTGACTCCCAAGGACAGTGGTGAGACAAAATGGGGATTCGGCAAAGCAAGCCCATCACCCTTCTAGGAATCACCTGCAAAATTCTAGCCAAGGCCATCAACCGGCAACTGCAACCTCTATTCTCGATTTGATCCATGGCACACAGATAAGTTTTGTCAAGTGAAATAAAGATGCATCTGGATTAGCCTAGATTAGCCCTGGATTATCCTAATTGCATAGATTAGCCTTGGATTAAGGAAAGCTAAGAAGATTAGCACTAAGCAATATGAAAAGTAAGTGTAATGAGTATCACAAGATGTCAAAAAGGTCCAATACTCCTAGAGCACATGCCTTTTATAGTCCCAAGGCCCATGTGTCCTAATCCCACATGCAAATGACCCTAAGTCCATGTGTCTAGGCCCATCCCATGTGCATGTGCATCCTAAGAACACTTTGTTACAAACCATCTCCTCCTAACATGATTTCGTCCTCGAAATCAAAGGGTGGTCGTGCCCAAGAAAAGACATATACAAGTGGCTATGTACAAAAGCCAAAAATCACATCCATGATTGAATGTCGATGTAACGGAAGACCCATACATGAATCATATGACCCCTAGGGTCAAATGGAAAGGATGAAGGGCTCCCGTCGATGATGAGGGTATCTATGCAATCACCTAGATCGAAAGGAAATCCGAGAGAGGCAAAATCCAAGGCAGTGGTCACACGATAATCTGGTGCAAGAGGAGAGGATAAGGAACCACTATTGATAACGAACCTAGTCAAGTATCCTCCAGGATCAAAAGGACATGTATGGTACACATCCTGAACCATCGAAGCTGAGATGGTAGTAGCTCCTCGATTAAAAAGAAAGCTCGACTCCAAAGAAATAGTAGCTTCAGGGTCGAAAAGAAAACTCGTAAGCCCATCCTCACGACCGCAATGTAAATCTGGCACGAAAGGTATCCACCGAAAAAGATTGAAACTCCTGGCCAGAATGTCAAATGGTCTTGGCATAAAAGGGCCGTCATGTAGGCCAAGACTGAGATATGTCATAGATACATCTGAATGTCAAGCCACATATCCAAAAACTATGCTCCTCAAGTGGCAAAGAATACATCCAAAGGAAAATGTCCCAACTCCAAAGAACATTGGCTCATGTCGACATTCGTAGGAGCCAAAAGAACGTATCTCAAGGTCGGCATCATGCAAGGGAAAGAGTGAATCAATGCTGCCATCCCATGTAGCATCACTCAAAATGTCAAAAACATGATCCACTACATCCATAGTTGTCACGGTATAAAAATACGATACCGTACGATACGATACGGGATGGGAATTTTTGGTACGATATAAAATTTTGGGATACTGTGCAATAAAATACGATTTTTTTTTAACACTTACAAACTATGAAGCTTTAAGCTTGAATGTGAGGAAAGGTTAGTCTTTAGTGCTTGAGGAACCAGAACATGGAGATGTATCTCTCCCAGTTGAATCTCCCAATTGTCTCCAAAAAAGAATCTACATGGGTAATGCGATACCAAAGGTCTCCCAATGTAGCATTTATGACTAAGGGACCGTCCTTACACAAATACGGGCAGTGCATCTAGGTGATAGATTTAGGGACTCAGTTGTAGATCAAAATGGTCCTGCCCAAATCTTCTCCCTCGTACATAACTTGAGGATCTGACTGTCTAGCCTACCTATACCAGGGATCTCCAAGTGATGTAGCAAGATTCTCTCATCCTACCAATCAAGTGTACACTACCAGTCTACCTTGTCAGATTTTTTAGATCTCTCAGCAACCCCATATGGAATATTGAGTGGACACGAAAGTTGCGAAGTATTGCGGGCATTTGGGATCTTCGTTGAGTAGGATTTCTATTTTGTTTTAGCATTTGGAATTTTTTTCTCAAGGCGGGGGGAGGAGGGATTTCGTACCGTACCGGTACGAGAAACAACCCTGACTACGTCAATAGGCATATGGACATGGGCCAAACCATGCACTACCTCCTCATGTACAAAATCCTCTATATGTGTATCATGATCTAAGATATCAATATAATCATCAGCATCATCATAATCATCACTAAAAAATGAAGAGGTATCCTCACATGAAAGATAAATGGTATCATCTCCTAAATCATCATCTATGACATCTCCAAGGCCTCCAAGGTCATCCTCATAAACATGTTCTATCTCCATCAATGATGCCCCTATGTGACTTATATCCTATGATAAATCTATCTCCAACAATATAGGATCCAAGGAGATGTCTAGATCAAATAAAAAGCTCTCTAGATCCATATGCATAATCCTCTCTCCTATGAAGCCTCACCTCAACAAAATCATCACTATGCTCATATGCAATGCTTGACTGCCTAAGTATATGCACTAAACCCCAGTAAATGCTGCCATGTATGCTATGAGAGCTAGAAGTAGAGATAGAATCATAGATATCTCCATGAATAGAGGATCTAAAAGAGTAACCTGACTCATCTAGCACTAGAAACTTAGGTCTATGCTCCTCATGCACTATCGTATGCTCATCAACATGTGAAGTATCATCATCTCAAATCTCACACACTGCAATGGATGCATCACTAGTCAAGAGCTGATCCCCATGATAGTCTAATGTATCACTATCTCCTAATGCATCACTATAATCCGCTGGAAGGTAGGTAAACATAGACGTATCATCAATCACAATGCTCGAAATGCTCGCTGACATCCCTCCCATCAAGATCATGCCCACATGATCTGACTCACGCATCACTCTCACTATCACTATCACATACATCATCATCATGTACATATGTGCCAGTGGCAACATGTGCACGTGTATCACTATCATCATGTGTATGTATGTGCGATACATCACTATCATCATGTGTATGTGAGCACAATATATCAAATTAGGTATGTGGGTGTGATACATCATCATCATTACCTGTGCTGATATCTATGGAGTATACATCCTCAAGAACATAATCACGACTACTCAAGAATGTAGAACACTCAAATAAGCGCCCATAGGAGTCATACCAACTGAGAAAAACTAATCCATCTCCCTCCAAGAAATATCTCAATGACCAACAGTCAAAGGATCACTAAATGTGCCAATCTCTCTCATCCCATAGATGACGAATATATATAGACAATAAACTTTGCAACTCCATCCTCCATCTATGGCCTAAATGAACTATCTCCTCATCATTTGAAATAGATGATGAAGGATCCAAGGGTCAAAGTCTGGATGTCCCAAATGTATGCACAAAGTCAGCAAAAGTGATGTATAATCTGATCATGTCACGTAACCCATGGAACTGCGTACAAAGAATCCCAACTAAGAATCCAGCATCACACATGTCCCCAATCATGAAGAGTCACAAGATGATGTCGTCGCCGAAGGAAACAAGAACCATGCCGAGTAGCAGAGGTAATAGTAGTAAAACATGGCTACGTGTGAACACTACCTAATGCTTGAAGCGTGTGAACAAGGGCTACAATGCACAATGAACTCACACCGTGTGTGAATGCGCCCAAACTAAGCACCAATGTGTGTGAAAAGAACACTATGCACCCAAATGTGTGAATAACGCCCACAATATGCTAATGTGCGTGAACACGGCCCATAAAGGCCCAAGCATTATGAACACCTCACACAAATGTACTTGTGTGTGAAAAAGACTCACAATGCGTAAAAGCATGTGAACAAACCCAAAAAAAAACCATGTAAAAAACGTCCCACAAAAATGTTAAATGTATAAAACCTAAATGGGTATAGTAGTAATGGTGTAAGAGAGTGTGAATGGACCACCTAGGTGTGAGAAAGTGTGAGTGCCTGGACAAATAATGTGAATGTGGAGTGCCCAACCCTAAAGTTGGGTAAAAAGGGAAAAAAAAAAAGACAAACGTATTGCTTCTTCATTCTCACATTGGCGGCCAATGGAGTCTCTCTCTTCCTCTGCACACACTGAGAGTTCAACAGCTCAAGGATGGTGTGTTTGTTTGTCTCTCTTTTTTAAAAAAAATCTACGCTCTTTTTTTATTTAAAAAATACTATGCTGGCGCGCTGCTCTGTAGCCCTGAGCAAAGTGACAGCCATCATACTACGCTAAGCACTGAGCTAATAGCGCCGCGAAATGCCAGAGCTGAGTCTAATTTGCGCAGAATGATGCTGCTTGAGTTTGAACTGCACAGAGCCTCAATGAGGCAATGAAATACTGCAGACTTTTTTTCCCATCGTCAAAGAAACTGCCTAATGATGCGTTATGTTTCCCATCGTAGAAGAAATCCCGCCTATCAAACACTGTTGAGATGCCTGCTGAAGAGCCCACTGTGCAGTGCCTGCTGACGAACGAGCTACTGGTTATGCACATTTACTTGCAAGCCGTCTATGATGATTTTGCCTATTGCTGTTGGCTGTCTGTTTTGCTACCATCTCATAGACGATTTTGCTGGCTGGCCATCACGATTTTGCAAGTTGCTTATCTGTTTTGCTACTAGCTCATGGACGGTTTTGATGGCTGCTGCCTCAAGCTGCAAACGATTGCTGCTATCACTGGAACACCTGAATAAAACTCAAGCTGTCGGTTCACGCTGATGCTTGCAGAGCCTCCTTTGCGATGATTGAATGCTTATTGCAAAGCCTCCTTGTTTTTAACTACAACTGAGACTCTATAACAGTGTGCTGTTGTCAAAACAGTGTGCTATCAACTGTGAGTTGCAAGTTGCAATAATGACAGCGTTGCTTTCAATCATGACGCCATCTGATGTCTTCTGTTGTAGTAAAAGAACTGATTTTCTTTGCCATGTGTTTGTTATAGAAGCTTACGACTGCTGTGATAGAGCTGTTGACCAGCCCTTCCGCGTGTCGATCAGCCCTTCCTGCTGTCCTCTCCCAATGATAGGGGTGTCGACCAGCCCTTCTCTACTACTAGCCACACTTCTAACCCCTCCCTGCCTACTGGCCAAGCTCAACTCCCTTCTGAGTTGTTTGTCAGCATTGATACTCCAGATCTGCAATGCTCTACAATTTTGCAATGCTCTTAGTTTCTTAGATCAATGGTAATATTCTTCTTTTCTTCAATAGATCTACAGCTTGCAATTATTGCAAGTGTGTCCCAATCTGAGACCATCAAGAAGCTTTCTATCCTAAAACCATAAGCGTCAATGATGGTCTGCTATGCTTCATTGTCTCAAGGTGTAACTCTCTTCTCAAGGCATTTCCACATTGTTGTGAGCATTGTGTATGCTAATAAATCTCTGCACTTTGTAAGCTGGGTCTACACTTTCTTCAAAGTCACTGGTATATCCAGAGCACAATTGTTTGCCTTTGATCATCAGTCTTTTGCAAGCATACTTGGAAAACCAACGTCTGAGGGCTGCTATAGCTCAATGAAGAAATTGCATGAGCTTGCTGCTATTGTCAAGAGCTGCTTTGTTATTTGTGATGTTGTTAGGCTTTGCTTACTATTGTCAAGACCCTTGGCCAGCTAGGTTAGAAGACCCGTTGGTAGTCTCTTCCAACAGCCAACACAACCACAAAGTCCTTTAGTGTACGGAGCACATTGGCTATGGTCAGAGACTGGGTGCAACTCCCAGTGGGGCTTTATGAGTATCAACAAACAGTTGCAGCAAATTTTCACTCAATAGTGCATGCATACAACATTTCATGCCTTGCATACATCATCTTTGATATGCATACATCATCTTTCTATAAATCAACCTCAAGCCATGGATGTCTTACTTGCATCAATATTCACTTGCATACATCGAGATTTTCATCAAACTGTTTAATCTGTCAAGAATCTTGCTATCTTGCAAGATTTGCACTTCGTTGCACTCTCTTGCACTCCAACATACCAAGATTCACTTCTGTCTCCACTTCTTGTGCATTTATGGATTAAAAAAGGTTGATATTGAAGTTTTCTTGCACAAAATGGAAAAATCTTGTACAGATTTCAAGAAAATCAATTTTAGGACAAGATTAGGATTTAGACAAACTCATTGCACCATTCTTGCTCCATATTTTGAAAGAAATTGAGTTTCTGCACTTCTTGAAAATCTGTACTAGCTACACATAAAATCTTGCAATCTGCACCAAGATTCTGCAAGATAATGCAAGAAAATCCCTCAATATTGGTTACTAAAATCTCTACAAATTCTAATTTCGAGAATCAAGAAAATCAAGATCAACAAGATCAAGAAGTTCATGACATCAAATAATAAAGTGGATTAGGATTCTAAAAACAATGATTAATACAAATTCAAAATGATTAACACAAATTTCATTACTAATCTTGTCAAGACAAGAAATTAACAAATCTGAAAACTGTGTAAAAATCAATTTCAAAAATAATTAATATTAATCATGATGAAGATAATGCATTCTAAAAAACTAGATTAACAATAATCTAAAAATGATTATCACTAATCACAATCTAAGCAAGGATCTAAGCCAAGAGCTCTAATACCAATGAAAGAAAGGTGCATCTGGATTAGCCTAGATTAGCCTTGGATTATTCTAATTACTTAGATTAGCCTTGGATTAAGGAATAAGAAGATTAGCACTAAGCAATATGGAAAGTAAGTGTAATGAGTATCACAAGATATCAAAAAGGTCTAATACTCCTAAAGCATATACCTTTTATAGTCCCAAGGTCCATGTGCCCTAATCCCACATGTAAATGACTCTAAGTCCATGTGCCTAGGCCCATCCCATGTGCATGTGCATCCTAAGAATATTTTGTTACACTAGGATTAGAGCATACTGGACAACATCTTCACTTTCTCAGAGGCGACCGCTTCGGCCAAGTTGAGGCAACACGATCTTATTCTTCTCCTTTTGGATTTTGAGCAAGCCTATGATAGGGTAGACTGGGGGATGATGTGCTGGATGGGATCGCCTGAGGAGTGGATCTAAGGTGTTTTTGGGCTCTACTCGGCTTCACACAGCCAAGTTCTCATTCAGGGCGCTAGGGGTGACAGATTTCCGCTTTCTCGCTCTGTCTGGCAATTATCTATTTTTGTTTGTTGTCGCCTTGTACGGCCAACACACAACTGAAAGAGAGAGGTGCTGCTGTACGGCCAACGCTGAAGAGAGAAAAAGGGAGGGAGATGCTGCCGGCCCGAAGATATGCGCTTCCTTGTCAAAAACAGCCCCAAGCCTTGCTTTAATAGAATCGACTAGCTCAATAATAGCTGTGCTTTTCCTTTTTGCCCGAAATAGCTGGACTTGCCCAAAAATATCAACTTTATGCTTTTCCCAAGCTTGTTGGCCAAGTTTGCTCCAGGCGCCTTCTTTTCTCCACATAAACATGCCCAAAATAATAATAAGTCCAGCCTATCTTTAATGATGTGTGAACACACTGACTTATAAACATTATAAGTCACTTTAGTGATAAGAATCCCATGGTGCTCATGCTGCATAGCCATCTTTCAGGCCAAACTTTGCCAGTAAATGCTCCAGCTTTCTTATGTGGAAAATCCCCGTTCACACCTTGGTTCCGCTCAGTGTGTGAAACACTAGTCAAGACTGGTGAAGGGACCAAATGGCGAAGGCATATCTATATTTTTATTCTTTGGACAGCCTCCCACATGATGCTTCTCAACATTTTCATCTTTCCAAAGTTGATAGTCATATCATCCAAGATGTCTCCACTCAATGGCCTCTCAATGGAAGATTTCTTGCCCCAGGTGGGAAGTACCCAATTTTCCCACACCGATCACTAAACAGATCACATCCCAAAATCACACATGATTTTTTTAGTTCCTGCCAACTTTTGGATTTCCAATAAGAGACATTTAAATCTGTTGATGCTCTAGTTAAGCACATTAGAAAGGTGCTAGCATCGAATGTATTTGCAATTCCCACAAAGAGGGGAGCTCTACGTAGTCATTGCACTTGATCTTCAAGGTTGTAAAAACTTTGAAGCATCCATTTATCCATTATACTTGGTGAGATCCAGTGATTATGGAGGTTGACCTATCAAGGGATATGGGTCATGTGGGGAACCATTGATGGAGACAAACCATGTCCATGATGATGACTTCAGATATTGAGAGAGGACGACATGGTCAATGACTTGATGGATGATACTAGTTATTTCTCATGGTCAATGACTGTGAGAGAGAGACATAACCAATGACTTGATGGATGATACTACTTACTTCTCATGTGTGGATACCTTGTTAGCATTCAGTGATGGTGATCTTGTTGATCATACTTTTACTTTGGACAATTACACACATATGGAAGGTCTTTCATTGAGGATATGTTACATGGTATGGATCATGCTCATATATATGATGATGCAGTGGACCATGTCTTGGATGGTTCGAGTGATGATACATGGGACGATGGCATTGATTCACATTTGTTCTTGCATTATGCCCATTATGAGTTATGTGCATTTGGCTCCCATGAATGTCGACGTGATCCTTTGTTCTTTGGAGCCCAAACATTTGTCTTTGGATACATTATATGCCACTTGGGATGTATGGTACTTGACTATGTGACATGCACATCTTGGTTTGGGCTTGCAGGTGATTCTTTTGTTCCAGGACCACTCAACATTCTGGTCATGAGTTATGGATCCATTTGGTGGATACATTGGATGTCGGATTCATACTATAGTCGTGAGGATGGGTTTGCAAGCTTTCCCTTCAACCCAAGAGCTATTACTACATTGAATTCAGGAGTCCGTGATGTATACCATGGTTATCCATTTGACCCGGGAGGATATATAGCTAGCCTTATCATCGACGATGGTTCTCTACATTTTCCATTTGATCCACGTCGTCATGGAGCCATTGTCTGGGAGCTTTCATCGCTTGGATTTCCCTTTATCCCAGTGGTTGCATGGTTAGCCTCATCGCCGACGGTACTTCACCATCCTTTCCATTTGATCTTGGGGGTCATGTGACTTTGGCTCGATTCACATTTTGGCACTTGGGTTTTCTATTTGACCCTAGCATCGATACCTAGTTGTGGGTCGATTTTTGGCTTTTGTATATGTTGTTTGTGCACGACTACCTTTCGATTTTGATGACGAAATCATTGTAGGAAGGGATGGTTTGTAATGAAGTGATTTAGATGTACATGCACATGGGGGGATGGGGGGGGGCTTAGGGTCATTTATACATGGGACACATGGGCCTTGGGACTTTAAAAGGCACATGTCTTGTGTATTTGGTACTTTTATGACTCTTGGATCTATTATACATTTTAACTTTCTTGGAGCTATTACCTTCTTGTCCAAGCTTTCATGGCTTTCTTCATGAACCTATGGCTAATCTAGGCATTGAAGAGAAAACTCTGTGGACTCCAACGATTGAGTCTAGTTGTGAGGACTCCAACCTATGAGTTCTATTCTTCCACTAGCTCTCTTTCTTGCATTGGTAACAAAGCTTTGCCTAGATCCCTTTCTTGCAAATACAAGCTAATTTGGCCATATTAGTAAGAATACACGCTGGCCATATTAGTGATAAAAAGATATCTTCAAGCAACAGCTCTTCTATGAAAAACTGTTTGTGTAAAATACACTTCTCACCCACGATAACTTAGCAAGAAATCGGAAACAATCATCAACACTACAAACCATGGTTTTGCAACACTATAAACCATGGTTTTGTTTCACAGAAAATTTGAGTCGGAAACAATCATCAACACGACAAACCATGGTTTTGTTTCATAGAAAACTTACCTTCACAGGAAATTTCCTCAACACATCATCTTTATTGAAAGGGTTTGCTTTCGTGAGACCAGGCGGTAGCTTTGTATCAAACATCGTCGATGCCATGATCTTAAAAGAGGCTGGATCATCTTCTACCTTCTTACAAACCACCACTCCTAGCTTTCTGCAAAACGCCTAACGATTGCATATAAGTAAGTAAAAAATTAAATAATATTTAAGGAGAATCACCTAATGATGATTTTTTTTAAATGTTTTTTAATGAATATAAATGAAAGGATAGAGACTCGCACATTCCTTAGAAACTTACTCTAAGCAGCGACCAATCTCAAAAGGCTCACCACCATTCAATGCCAGTACAAACTTTGCATAATCAAGTCTTAGGCTATTTGGAAGATCTTTCACTTGACCATAGTCCAGCAGTGCAACCTATAAACAAAAAAAAAAACCCCAAAAAAAAAAATTGGGGTGTGCTTTATGGCAAGAAAAAATGGGATTTGTAAATAATGTGTGCGTGTTTAATGGGTTAAAAAAAAGCCTTGCCTTTCCCTTGTTGGTAATCAAGATATTTCCTGGATGAGGATCCGCCTGGAAAAATCCATCCTTTAGAATCATCTGTCCATATGCTGCAGTCAAATCCTTCAGGATTTTCCTGCAAAAATCATGGAAGGAGCATACGTTTGATGTGTACACCAAATATTGTTAGCTAACTGATATACTTAGTGTATATACCCTACACAACATGGGCATAGCTGAAGAAAGCTGATGGTGGCATAGTTATATGAAGGGTATCCTATGCATCCTCATTGAAAGGAACACAGCCTCGGAACTTATAGCCAGCATAGCTGCATAGAATATTTGGAAGGCACAGGTGACTGCTCTACCTGTTTAGCTCTAGAATAATCTAGAAAAACGTGCTTAGTTGCTTCATTTATTGCCTTAAACTTGTTGGTTGTACCCTTTTGCTATAAGTCTTGCCTTGTGTTTGCTAACATGGTACAACATTCTTATCAGCCAAAATTCACTCGCCTCTCAAGCTACAGGATGGCCTCAACCTGGCTCCTCTTTAAGTAGCTCAAGTCTCTCTCAAAAAGCTTCAAATCATCAACTCCATCATGACATCCCCACTCAAAAAAGCTATCACATGCCCTCACGAGCATGTGCCATGTATAGCAACTATGAGCTCCTTGCTTACCTTCCTATGTAAGAATGGGCCCTCTCACATGTGCTACTACCATGCAAGGCATTACCATAATACTTGCAAACCACACATTTGGTCCTGGAAGTCCCATATCAATAGATTAAAATGTTGCCTTTCCAAATCCTGCATCAAAATAGTTAGCAGCAAGAAACAAATGAGTTCCTGGTCATGCTGCTATAAGTTGAGCTGCTTATCACAAAGGTCCTAATTGGCATATACCTCGACCCAGAGCAATTTGGGTTCATCACTGCAGAAAATGCCCGGAAATAAATTGAGAGTCTAAATCTGGGCCATCTCACATGTTTAGAGGGCTAACATCAATATGGCCCACATCAATTTGGGTTCATCACTGCAGAAAATGCCCGAAAATAAATTGAGTGTCTAAATCTGGGCCATCTCACATGTTTAGAGGGCTCACATCAATATGGCCCAATGTCACGCCTCATGAGGTAGCTCACAATTGCTTCCCTTATTGATGGACACTTGACATCGATCAAATACTCAAGGGTCCAGTGATGCCTTGTGATGGCAGATGTGCACACAATGAAAAACCACATGTTACACTCGCGAATGCAGCAGAAAGCAAGTTAACCGGGACATATGATTGATTTAGTTCAAGGCAGATAGACAGGCCAGGGACCCCTCATCTATTAAAATAACGGATCTGTGTCTATCTATCTAGAGAGTTTTGAAAGGCTTAAGAGTAAACCTTTGTGCAAGTCTTGCAACTGGTCCACCAGGATCAATGCCTCTTTTGGCCATCTCCTCACCTAATCGCAAAAGCGGCAACCCTTCAACAAACTCCATTGTCAGAACCTGTCTGGAAAACCCAGACAAAGCTATAAATATTAGGCCCTGATCAACTTCCATATCAACAATAAACAGGAGATAAGACTGCTGTGGCCTGATGGGCAAATCTAAAGAGCACATAAATGGAAACATGACACCAGCATTGCGAAAGCAGAAAGACTTTCTCCCAAACAAAATGCACGTCACAATCATCATCAAACCTTGTAACTAATCCTGGGATAGATCTTGGAACAAGAACTGGAGGTTTTCCATGATTGGCAACGGACAAAGAATCAGCTATTCTGTCCATGGACCTTGCCTCTCTCAGAAAATCGAACTCAAGCCCAACCTGCAGTCAGCCAATGAGAAGCCAGGTCCACTATGAGCATTAATTTCATGGCTAGAAGCATTCTTTCCTCTTGAATCCAGCCTCAACAGAAAAGATTGGGCCAGGATAGAGAGGTTACAGATTATCATTTCAAAAATGCCACTGGTATCACATGAACTTTTACACAACTTCAACCCATTTGGTCCCTGGCCATAGAGCACCTTTCACACATTGCACTTCCTTGCAGATAGCAGGTGCCAGGATAATATGACCACAAAAAAAAGCATTCTTTGTTGTTATCTGAATGTATGCGTCATTTCAGCTGGTCCCTTCTGTACAAAGCATACATAGTTTTAGAAACATTGCAAAGAGCAGGCAGCGGCTCCCTTGGTTGGCCCTGTCTTTTGTCCACATTTGTCTTTTGCAAGCTGTTGGTACGTCAAAGCATCAAGATGGATGACAAAACATGGCCTCTCGATTGACACATTACCACCGTTCAGTACCAAGGGCAGCCACATGTAGACAGGAACTCCATAAGAGTTATCACAAACATCTGGCAGATATACACCATTAGGACATGGAAACAGCTAGAGACCCTGTTGGATATTAGGGTTTAATCACAAGGGTTAACAAGGGCATTAACAAGAGGGAACGAGATAAACTGAAAGATTATGCATACTCATAACATTATAATGATGGTCCTTTTATAGGAGAGACCCCCTTTACAAGGTGTATACATATGCTGCCACCACATCTGCCACATGTCAAACCTATGATGCCAAGTGTCCCTAATAGGTGTCACCTACATACATCATTGCTTACATAAGAACCTCTTAGGAGGTTGTTCCCACACACTAGTGGCTGTTCACACACACCGGAACCACTATATATAAACCTAGAACACTAAGTATTAGGTGCCCAGTGTATACATATGCTGCCATCACATCTACCACATGTCAAACCTATGATGCCAAGTGTCCCTAAGAGGTGTCAACCACATACATCATTGCTTACATAAGATCCTCTTAGGAGGTTGTTCCCACACACAAAAGAACCCACACACTAGTGGCTGTTCACACACACTGGAACCGCTTTATATAAACCTAGAATACTAAGTTATTAGGTGCCAGTTTATACAACCACCTAGCACCTGTTTAACCCACATTCATCACTATTAATATTTAACATTCCCCCCCAATAGTGATAATGTGGCTAGAAAGCCCACTCATCATAAGCTATGTTTGCTTCTTCCTTTGGTTGTTGCTTCTTGTTGTTGGAGGTACAGGTAGCAGAGTTTGCCAATTCTTCATCAGCTTTCAACTTGGCAAGTCTCTTCCAGCACCCTTCAATGTAGTGCCCCGGCTTTTGGCAGCTTTATTTTTCTTGGTGTCACCCTATGATGAGTCCACTTTGCCTTGTCACCCTACGACAAATCCACTTTGTCTTTGCCACTAGAGTATAAGGGTTGGTCCCCTCTATTGGCATCACCTTTGGATCTGTTCTTCCTTGTCTACAATTCATGTAGTAGTAGTCCAACGAGCTCCTCAAAGGTGAAAGGATTGCCTCATCCTTTCATAGAGAGATTGAGAGAAGTGCAAAAATTCTGATAGGACTCAGGTAAGGAATTGAGAATAGTGGTGTGACCAATTTTCTGTTATCAACTACCTCATTAATATTCAACAATTGTTCCTTAAGGTCCGTTACCTTGGTAAGGTGATCCGATATGGAATCCCCCTCGTTAATCGTCAGATTTTCCAACTCCCGCATCAAGACACCACCCAGTGAAACCGGCTTTCAGAAACTTTACGGGCGGTGAGCACACTTAATCACACTTAAAACTCTTTATGACCTGGAATAATAAACTTGGAAGAAGAAGAAAAAGAATAAGTGGAGCTAGAGTGCTCCTGCACAAAAGACCAATTAGCCCCAAAGCGTGGCGCCCCCCCAGGTATTTATTTATCACTCGAAGTCGGCGTAGCCCTTGTACAATTCCGAAGAAGATGCCTCCTTGCTTCACGTGGAGGAGATCTCCTTGAAACTTTCACCCAATTTGTGTTGTGGGATACAAGAGCCTTGGCCCCCTTTTTATACAAGTTTAGGGGTGAAAAGCATAGCTTTTTCCCCTAAGAAAAAAAACTACTACAAGTGCTTTTCAAAAAAAGACTCTTCGAATAGCTTCTCTTTCTTCTTTTTTTTTAATTTTAAAAAAAATACACATGGCAAATAGAGTTTTCAAAAATCCACGCTGCTTTTTCTCTTGCGTTTTTGGCTGCCCGTCGCCTCTCACACGTTCTCCTACCCGGCGCTTTTCCATGCGCTGAGTGCGCCTGCTCGCCTTGCGCTGAGTCCTGCTGGACTGCTAGCCAGGCCTGCCCCTGACACGTGGCAGCGCCTATGCCATGTCATCACCTGCAGCCAGCCGTGTCAGCGCTTGTGCCAGCCACGTCAGCTTCCTATGCCTACAACCAGCCACATCAGTTGTCTGTGCCACGAGTACCACGTAAGCTGCCTACATCAGTCACCTGTGCCACGTGGCAATGCCATGTCAGCTGTTGCGTTGGCTGCTGATGACTGGTTGTACTTGTAGGGCTGACCCATAGATTGCCTTGAGAGGGAAACTGCTACACCTGCAAGAGAAGGACCCAAAATGCATGCACATGAACAAACATATGAGCATGCACACACATGTACACACACACACCAAACATGTATCTGCATCCACACACGTGTACAATCTTACACATGCACATACAGAAAAAAACATGATCAGTGAATGCTAAACATGTTTAAACATAATCACAATGCTTAAGAAAAGAGGTAAAATACTCAGTCCTGTAACATAACCCACCCCCCTCTTAAAACAAAGCAATCGTCCTCGATTGTTCATTCAAAGGATCTGCCAAACTAAAACAGAACCTAAGAGACCCATAAGAAAGCTATGTCCTACCAACTGAAACAGAACATCTGAATAACATAAATCAAGAGCATCCACCTCGTGAATAGTCATGTCCCCCTGGATGCTTTACCTGCTCCGCTCATGGCCATCCCACAGGACCCATGATCAGCAGTACATCATGAACATGAGTAAACACTCATGCATAAAGGCAAGTATCTATATATATGCATATCAAATGAAAGTCTAGAATAGACGTCCCCATTCTCTCAAAAAGATCCGTATATCCATGAATCAAACCATGTGACTAGTACACATATATCATAGAAATCTCATAGGCAAATATACTGTCAGTTCAGTATCTCGGGTCTGCTGATAAGAACACCAAGCGACTTCTAGATCTCATCCAAGTGAACTCTGTGACACGGAAGCGGAGTCACCCCCCTCTTGAGTAACAGGTAGTACTCCAGAATACACAGCTGAACTTGTTGAAGCACTTTCTAAGGTAGGCTCCAAACCAAAAGTCTCAAGGTAAAGTTTTAGTATCCTCGGTGAATCTGCCAAGTCACCCTCCTCCATCCACTTCGAGTCCATAGGTGAATAGTTCACAAACTTTACCAGATATTGACGTGAAACTTTTCCTTTGACTTTTCTTTCTTTATGTGCCAAAATCTGTTCCAGTTGAAGAATCTCATCTAGTTCTTCGACTTCTGGTTGTGGCTCTCACGATCTGCCTCGAAGATCTTATCTTTTGTATGCAGGATCAGAGGTAATTTCTTCCCGCCTTCCACAATCTCGAAAGGTGCCTTACCTGTCAAAGTGTGAATGGTGTTATTATAAGCAAACTCCACCAAAGGAAGATACTTTTCCCACTACTCATTATGATCCGAAACATAACACTTTAAAAGATCCAATACAACGGAGTTGGCAATTTCCGATTGCCCATCTGTTTATGGATGAAAAGACGATGAGAATTTCAACGAAGTCTTCATGTTCTCGAACAATGCTCTCCAAAATAAACTCGTCATTCGAGGATCTCAGTCACTAACAATAGATGTGGGCATCCCATGGTACTTGAAGATATTTGTCAAAAATATCCTCACCATTTGCTCTGCATTAATCTTCTTCCTGACTGGAATGAAATGGGCCTGCTTGCTGAAACGATCCACGATAGTCCAGATGCCATCATTCCCACTCTTTGTCCTAGGAAGATCAAAGATAAAATCCATAGCAATACTCTCCCACGGTCTATCTGGAATAGGCAAAGGATGAAGTAACCCAGGTGTCTTTTGACGGTCATACTTCACTTTCTGACAAATAATGCAACCACAAGCAAAAGCATCAGCATCTCTACGCATACTAGGCCAATAAAAGAATGCCTCCAAATCTTTCACTGTAGCCTCAATACCACGATGGCCTACATAAGGCGGAGCATGGCATTCTGTCATAACCTTCTGCCTCAACTGAGATGTGACACAATTTGTCATGCATCATCAAAAATCCTTCCTTGAGAGAATAATGATCAACTTGCTCTCCTTCAATCAAACAATCAAAAATCCGCTCAAAATCTGTGTCATGAGCATACTGTTCTCGCATATCATCAAGTTCATGATAAAAGACAATAGAGACGGTGGCCACATGTGATTTCCTAGACAAGGCATCCGCAACCACATTCTTTTTGCCATCCACATGAACAATCTGAAAGTGAAACATGGACAAAAAGTTTGCCCATCTCATATGCTTCTCTGAGAGCTTCGTTTGAGTAAGGAAGTATCGTAGAGTCTGGTGATCACTTTGAACAATGAAATCAGCCCCAAGAAGGTAATGCTTCCAAGTAGAAAGAGCATGAATCACCGCACCTTCTCATATACTTGTAGATTCCTTTCTGCTGGTGACAAAGTTCTACTCTCATAAGCAATAACATGTCCATCCTGCATAAGAACAGCTCCAATGCTATTTCCACATGCATCACACTGTACCACAAAAGGTTTATGTAGATCTGGTAGAACCAAAACTAGACTAGTAGTTGGCTCTGTTCTTGATGGTAATCTTATTCAGTGCCCTGTAATCAATGCACATCCGCCAAGAACCATCTTTCTTTTGTACCAAAAGCACTGGTGAACAATAGGGCGAAGAGCTCGGATGAATCAACCCTTTGTCCAACAGATCACGCACTTGGCTCATAATCTCTTCTTGTTGGGCTGCACTAACCCTGTAAGGTGGCTTATTCGGTAGTGAACTTCCAGGAATCAAATCAATCCCATGATCCTCAGGCCTAGCAGGCAGCAACTCCCCTGGCAAAGCCTCTAAAAAACAATCTTGAAAACTTGTGAGAAAATCCATTCTTTCCTTGTCCAACTCAGATAGGTTAGAATTTGTGGTTGAAAAACAATCTTGAAAACTTGTGAGAAAATCCATTCTTTCCGTGTCCAACTCAGACAGGTTGGAATCTGTGTAATCCTGATTCTCTTTAACAAACACTAAGTAAACAGAAAGATGTTTCTTTATTAAACGAGCAATGGCCGAGGCCGATACAACAGGAATAGATTCTCCTTTAAGCTTTACATCAAGAGTGTGTTCCTTCTCCTTGTGAGTGAGTGAGTGATTTTCCTATTGAAAGTATCCACCACCGCTTTAACTTTATGGCACCAAGGCATACCCAACAAAACATCACAACCCTCCAACAGCATAATGTAGAAATCATCCTCTCTGTCTGTGTAAGTCTGCACACTGAGACGCAGTTTCCCAATGATCGGTGTAACCTCAACCGAATGTCCAAGACAAGCCAAAGTAGCCTCATGCAACACACCCGTCTCCTCTGGTTTGATGCCCAACTTTGCCGCAAGCTCGGGAGTGATGAAGTTTGCACGAGCCCCAGGATCGAAAAAGATCAAAACCTCCTGATCTCAAAGTCTTCCCCATGCTCTGCACAACTCTGAAGATGCATCCCCTTGCTTCAACCCTATAATGTATGTACATATGTACGTACGTATGTATCTATTATGCATGGTTATATCTACGGATGCATGTACGTATGTATGCATCTATGTACGGTCTACCTATGTACCTATGTAGGTAGCAACTTATTATGTTCAATGTAGGTGCTCTCTCTCCCCCTCCCTCCCCCCCTCCCCCCCAACTCTCACACGCACATACATGTACACACACTAATGTACCTGAACTACCCTTAAGAGATCATTACACAAACTATCCTTATCATCAAGATGCTCTTAAGAACTATCCTCTAATGGACTGCAAGAAAGAAAAAAAGGTGGGTTGCATGCTACTTACAAGACCACAGGTACAACCATCAAAAACTTCCTATTGCGGGTAAGTTGCCGGCCATTGTCCATCTGCTCCCACCAAGTCAACTTGTTATACATGCCTTGATCTTCTGCAAAAGGAGTGACTTGATCAAATGATTGACTATATATATATATATATATATATACGGCCAGCCATTAGGGGCTGTTGGCCTACTGTGGACATAAACCCTTAAATAAATGCTGAATAAATGATGCGCTTTGCTGCCTGCTGGTCCTGCCACTCCATGATACCTAGCTGCCTGCTGCACAAGGCCTGCTACCAACCGATAGGTCACTGCTACCAGCCAACAGTCTCTTATGCTCTCCCATGATGATGGTAATGCTAATGTGATGTTGCTGATGATAATGATGATGATGTTGATGTGCTGCTACTGATAATGATGATGATAAAGATGATGTCCTATTGATGCTTAACCAGGGATTAAGACTGTTCATGCACAGGATCAGCCATGGCACGGACGTGCACGTGATAGTAACAATCTCCCACAGCTCTTTGGCTATCAAATGACTCTTCATCATGAAGCTCCACAGTGAATAGCTGGGACCGTCAAGACGGTCTTCAATTGTCATGAATCCACTAAAGCCAGAAAGGTCAAAAGCTGGTGCTCTTTGCGACATCCTCACAATACCGAATTTCCCAAAGCAGTATGAAGTGCAATGAACAAGAAAGCTCCCCCTTGGATGAGGACTTTTGTGCACTCAAACCCTACAGGAAACACAAGAGAAAACATGAGTGTGCCACATAGAACCGGGATATGACGAGATAAAAGATGAGATTGCCAAAGTACATGAAAAAATAGGATGTACACTTGAGTGAGCAAAACAAAGCTCCAAGATATGTGCACAAGAATTGGAATGCCTAAGGATACCTAATCCAAAAAGACATCTTTGAGAGAAAGCCCCAAAACAACAAACCAATACCTCAGAGTCTTGCCACTGATGAACAAGATCCGGGCAGCTAGCAAAGATGACGAAGCAGTGGCCGAGAAGCCCAGAGCATGGAGTGCAGAGGCAAGGACGGAAGAGTAAGCAACATCAAATCCTCCAAGCATTTTCGAGCATGTACACACACGCATAAGTCCCAACGGAAAGCCAAGTCCACACTATCACATAAGTGGCATTAATCCCCAACCTATGCAACTACCATGGACACCAGTCCAATGTATATACATGATGAGAAAGCACGGGTGGACCAGTTGAGTGGCCAAATGGTTCCAGTCGCAACAAGCGATGGATGTGTGATGTGTAACATGACTATGTGGAACGTGCTTAATGATGATTAATGCAAAGCAATAAAGATTAACGCTAATCACATGCTCATGACATAGAGAAGTAGAGAGAAGGAGAAGAGAGACTCTTTACCTGACCTACTCCTACTATATATTACTGAATGAATGAGTAATTACAATGATTGTCATAGATCCAATGTAGATCTAGACTATGAATACGATGAATAAACTTATGCTTATTGTTCTCCACTGTGCGTTAATGGAAAATGCTGATTTGGACATGTACTTGGCTGATCCAAACTGTTAGACTGCATGTCCTTGGTCTTGGCTCTGCAATCTCTGTCTTTGAATCATTATGAATGATCCATGACTTGCCTTTATATAGGAAAGTGGTAGCAAGTCGTAATCAAGTCGGTTTTCACTTTTCAGGCCATAAAAAGTCATCAAAAATGTCATGAAATGTGTTCATATTGTGTCCATAATATGTCCCAACCATTGGTGCATGTCCTGGGCACCTCCGGGCACCTATAGGGCCACCAAATTGACTCCAAACTGCCCATATACGACCTCTAACTTTTCCCTTAAGGTGGCTATAAGGAATAATCATGTCTATGTGGCACCGGATTAACGTGTGCACGTGACATGATGCCTGGTGTGTTCGCAGTACCACAGATAGATGGGAGTGCACAGGTGAATGTCCTAAGACTTTAGACTCTGAGGGAAGATCCCCTTCTTTGTAGTAGAAACTTTAATATTTGATGGTAACAAATATGCACAAGTTTGGAGTTTCATCTATGGTTTTTGTGACCACTGCTTTCTGGAGAAATTGAGTAAATAGAATGGTAACCTAGTGACCATGACCTAGTGAAAGGTGATCGCTTCGCTCAGTGAAGCAAATCAAATGCATGCACTTGTTCAAAAAAATCCCATAGAAATGTGTTGAGCAAAGGTGCATATGTGTTGTTTACAAGCTATGTGGACGCACTTGGCGCTATATTTTTCAGCTCTTAAAATGTTTGATTGTGGAATAGCAACAATGGGCAAGGTGCCTAGAAGTGGGGGATGGCATATACGATGTATTGTGAAAAGTCTACTTGTAATGTTGACACAAAGGATGGTGGTTTTCCACGTTTCAAGAGTCAAGGCATAGCAAAGAGAACAAATCCAGATTGATGGGTACACACATAGTTGTTTCCATACAGCATACAACCGCTTATACGGAATACCATACAGCACTAATCAAAATGCTATAGGTGGGCGTGCAAATATTGTGGCAAGCCTTATGTGAGCGGCCTCACTAGGCTTTGGGAGCACATTGCAAAGGTGGGGAACAAGTGGCACCATGCAAGGAAGTGCCTCAAAACATCGCCAATGAGATATTTAGAGCCATTAGGGGTGTCAACCGCCCAAGTAGGAACTCGAGCGCCAATGATGAGGTCATTTCCCCGCCACGGGATACTTCCTCCGCCTCCGCCTCTGCAAAGAGGCCAAGGTCCGACCAAGGCACGAGATAACCTACTTTAGTTGAAGCTACCAAGGATTCCATGGGTCCCCTATCACATCTTCGAGAGCGTCAACGTCAAGCGGAGATAAAGATTGCATGCACCGTTATTGAGTGCAATCTCTCCTTTAATGTGCTCAAGGTGGAGCAATGGAAGACAATGGTGAAAGCCATTGCAAATGTGGGCCCGACACACGATGGATGGACCTGCGTCTCATACCACGACATGCGCACGAAACGACTTGACGAAGAGAGGGAGAGAATTGATAATTCTCTAGCACCTATGCGTGCAAGTCTGAGTGTAGCATCCTCTCTGATGGGTGGAGTGATAGAAAGAAGAGGGGGATCATCAACATACTTGTGTCTTCCCCTCTAGGCACATGCTTTGTACGAGCAATGGATTTCGAGAATTAGGGGAGGAAGACAACGGGAAACTTCATATATCGCCATATCAAGCAAGCCATCATTGAGGTGAGAATCGTAAGGTGTGCCTTGTCTTTTTTCTCTTGAAAGTATGATTACGTTACTTATTTAAATGTTTTGGCATGTATGATGTAGGTTGGCCCAAAAAATGTGGTGCAAGTCGTCACTAACAATGCATCAAATTGTGGACACATGGGCAAGTTGGAGTGGATGAAGATGATCATGCGGCAAGCCACCTCCATTGTCACCTTTTTCACCTCAAAGATGAAGGTGCTTGCCATGTTCCGTGCATATAGCACCCTCGAGCTAAAGAAGCCTTCCACCACATGCTTCGCATACATGTGGCTTCTCTTCGAGAGGCTATATAATGAGAAGACACCCCTTTGTCAAACAGTGGTCAGCCCGGAGTGGATGGATTGGGATGAGAGAGAGACGAGTGACACAAAGGATATGCAAAAATTATGCTTGCATGAGTATTTTTGGGCCCAGGGGCAGAGCATTATCATTGCCATAACCCCCTTCTATAGGGTTTTACACATGACCAACATGGAGGGCGCTACCTTAGGCCTCTTGGTCCACTTCATGTGAGAGGCCACCACCGAGTTGCACGCTTGTTCTTCCCTAGATGAGGACAAGCACGAAGATCTTTTGCACATTGTGGATAGGAGATAGAGATGGATGCAACGACCTAGCCATGGTCTTGCTGCCTTGCTACATCCGGCCTATAAATCACCCGCCCTCTTCACCGACATTGAGTTGCTAGAGGACCGTGATGCCTTCTTGCCTAAGGCATTGCCAGAGGAGTTCCATAGGAAATTCCTGGAGGAGCTCATTAGCTACAACAACCAGAGGAGGGAGTTGCACTTGCATCACCGCATACTTGGAAAAGGAAGTATCTTGTGAAACCCCTTTTTTGGTGGGAGACATTTGGCTACACGCTCAGCTGCCTCCAAAAGGTGGCTTTGAGACTCTTGACTGAAGATTGCACTTCGGATGCATGTGAGAGGAATTGGAGCACCTACTCTCTCATACAAACGAAGCCCCGCAATCACTTGAGCACACGACAGTTAGAATGGCTAGTGTATTGCCACACTAGCTTGCGCATGCTACGCGCCATGCACAAGATGGACTCAGCTAGACAAGTATAAGTTATAACTAATGACCACTTAAAAGGTTAAAACTTAAGCTGTAAAATTCTAACTTTTTGCTTTTTGAGTTTTATTTGATAATAACTATGTATCAATGCACGTTATCGCTTATAGGTTAATGTGGACGAGTTCAAGCTTACAAGCGACTCTCTCAAGAGTGTTCCACAGAGAGGTAGATGAGGAGGAGGAGGAGAGATTGTATGCGGAGGGAGATTCATTGACGAGTCTATCATACTCGTTGTGGGCGTGCAACGACTAGGTTTAGTAGCAAAGAAGTGCAAGTAGGCACTCGCAAATGCACCCTTTGTCCCGACTCAAGTAACACAGTGGAAGCCTACACACAACAAGGTTCCGGTAGTTCTTCCTCCGGTCCTGCAAACGAGGACACTCCGATTGCCTTGTCACATGACATTAGAGAGCCCGAGTTTGATAATGAGGGCAACATCCTTAGCGAAGGTGAATTCCGTGAGCACTCCGATGGGCACTCTTCTGATGGAGATAATCCTAGCAAGAGCTCTAATTTTTATGGTGATCACTTCTCCATCTAGATTCTAGCCCCAACCCTCTAGCCTCTCTTTTTTGTAAACCACTTCTTGTACTTACTACTACTTGCACCTCACATTGTATAATTTAGTATATGTATCTTTTCAACTTTGTTTTCATGGAATTTTAGTTTGTGTCATGTGACAACTTGTCTTCTCTTTGAAATTGAAAATACCGAAGTTTGTAAGTATTTTTTTTAAAGACCGTATTTTATCGTATGATAAGAAAAAAAATTATATCATACCGTATTTTTCCATACGCTGTCGTATCGTAGAAACCGAATCATATCGTATAAACTAACTATGGGTACACATAAATGTCCACCCTCAATCGCAGGAGGAAAGATGTGACAACAAAAATTAATATCTTGAGCGTTCAACTTTTGTACATATTTTAGAAGTATTGTAATAGTAATAAAGGCGGAAACTTCTGGGGCCACAATGTTGTGGCAACATAAAGATCCACTTATCAATGTGCACATTATTATAAATACGACAAGCATGCCCTAAAATTATTGGTATGGTTATCTAGTGTAGTAATATGGAAATTAAAGTGAGCCTTGATGTCTACATGACTCACTTATGTATTTTATAATATCATTTACCATTAGATAGCGTATGGAAGGCATGTGGAAGCATGTGGAGGAGTGTATAATTGAGTGAAATCCTTCTAGAAATCCTAGGTGAACATGGAAGACTTTTCACATGTATATTTATAAGAGGTCAAGATGGAATAAGATCTAGTCACTAAGTCAAAGATCTTTCGATTAAAGAATGCAAAGAGATACATGTCAAAAGTAGCCAAGAAAGACAATGATTGTGACATCCAATCTCATATCACGGAGAGTTGAAGATTTCTATTATAACGGAGTTTAAAGTTACACCCATTTTACTAGAGGCACGAAAAACTATCAAAAACACCTTGAAAACAGCAATAAACAGAAATTTGTGAAATTTTACCTTTATGGCTACACCAAGACTAAACCACATAGGTAGATAGAGCTTGAGAAAAGCTTCACAAGCATATAAAAAGTTTTGACATTAGACAAAAGAATAGATAAGGCATGGAGGTCTAATCATAAAGCACAAAAGAAAATTGCTAAATTTGAAAAAAATAAAAGAGAAAAAACTAAGTGATAGGACTATGATGTAAGGATGGAGTAGCAAAAACACAAGAACGCATAAATAAGAAGGATTTACTCATTCAGTCTTTCTTTGTTGATGTAGAAAGAGAGAGAAGGCCTTTTTTTATAGATAAAAACTGATTCTCTCTACACTAGTTACCACTCCAATGGTTGAGTGGGGAGTTTAATTTTAAAGAAGGGAGAATGTTATGGGCTGACTTGGCCGTAACAGTTGGCAAAACTTGGCATGTATACCGAGGCTAGGCTTATACTTAGGGCGGCCTGAGGAGGGATGCACTTGGAAGACATGACTTATGGGCACTTCTTGGCGTGCGCCATGGGTTAATGTGAAAGTCTATATTTAGCTATAATTATTAATTAGTGTGCTTTCTTGTTTTATTGTTAATCCCAAGCCTATATGAAAGAGTTATTGGCTCATTAGTGCACATCTCTCATAGGGGGATCGAAACCCAATCAAGGCCTAGACCTTGAGTTCTAGCCACACCCCTCAACGCTACTGTCAAATCCCCTCGAATCCCCTCGTGATCGATCTTGGTTCGAGACTCGAATCCTGCAAACAAAAGAATAAACAAACAAGAGGGTGCAGGCCTGACTCACCTCCCAACCATGACAGCCGTGGGCAAGCCCACAGACTTGGCTGTCCCCACCGCGCCACGAGCTGAGCTAACTAGGATGACGTACCGACCAATCTCCTCCTCGCGACGTCCCATACCGCCACGAAGCTGCTCTCGCGGGCCTCGAGATCGCTGCCGGCCTCGGCTGCATAAAGTAGGTGCACGTCTGCACTAGATCCAGGCTCCAAGACCATAGAGCTCTCACAAACTCGCGAGATTCTCTATATCCCAATAACTAACCTTGGCCACCCTTTTATAGGCTCTTGGCCGGTCATCGGGCGTCCACACTTGGACGCCCGTCCGTCCATACTTGGGTGCCCGCCCGTTAGTTTATCCCTAACTCAGCTTGTCAATCAGCCTGCCTAGTTCCAAGCTTCCCCAAGCCTCGAAACTAGTCTTGCGTGCATGTAGCACACGGTAGATACACACTGTGCACATGACATACTCCCCTTCCTCTAAGAGCTCACTCCTGAGCTCACTAAAAAGCCAAGGTAATCTCTCTGAAGAGTAGTCAATGTCTCCCATGTAGCGTCCTCCTCAACACGATCCTTCCACTTGATCTTGTATTCCGTGATAAGCGTATTACGCAATCTTCTTTCACGAAATCCAAGAATCTTTTCAGGTTCGTGTGGAACAAATGTCATGTCCTCGACATCTATAATTTCTTGAGGAGTAACTAACTGATCTGCTCCACCCAGTACTTCCTGAAATCTACTGACATGAAATACAGGATGAACTTTCACATGAGAAGGCAAATCCAATTCATATGCAACTGAACCAATCCGTCGTGTAACACGAAATGGTCCACAGTATCTAGGGGATAATTTCGGAGATCTACCTGTCCGTAAAGTCTCGGAATCTTTCGGAACTTGCAAATACACCATCGTTCCTTCAGAGAACTCTCTGCGTGAACGATGTCTATTAGAATAAAACCTGTCTCGGTCTTGAGCACTTCTAATAGATTCCTTCGTAACTTGTAACATTTCTTGCATATCTTGCAAAAAATTACGTGCTGCATCATGCTGAAGTCCTGAGAATCCTACTGTAACAGGTGATCTAGGTTGAAAACCATACATAAGCATGAAAGGACTAAATCCTGTACTCATATGCTTAGTACTGTTATATGCAAATTCTAACATAGGAAGATAATCCTCCCATGAACTCTGTCTTTTGGATACATATGCTCGAAGCATATCCTCCAAAATCTGATTCACTCTTTCAGTCTGGCCATCAGATTGAGAATGATCTGAGGAACTCAAATTCAAAGTTGTTTCCAACTTCTCAAAAACAAGTTTCCAAAAATCACTGGTAAACTTAGAGTCCCTATCACTGACTATGTTCTGCGGTAACCCGTACAGTCTAAACAATTGCTCGATAAACTGCCGTGCTAACTGCGTAGCTGTAATAGTCTTCCGGGTCAGTAAAAATCTAGCCATTTTTGTCAAGCGATCTACCACAACCCAAATAGAATCGTGGCCTTGATGTGTTCTTGGCAATCCGGTAATAAAATCCATGGAAATACTTTCCCATTTATTACCTGGGATTTGCAAAGGATGCAACAACCCAGTCTGTCTAAAGCGTTCAGCTTTATTTGCCTGACAAATTTGACACTTGAGAACATAATCTTCTACATACCCTTTCATCTTTGGCCAATAAAAAGTGTATTTCACTAACGAAAGCGTCCTGTGTACCCCAGGGTGTCCAGCAGAAGGGGCGTCGTGACACTCCTTAAGAATCTTGGACCTAATGTCCGGGATATGTGGGACACAAATTTTGTCATTACGGAATAGTAAACCATTCCGAATCATCCACTGGCCTCCTGCAGCCTGAATGGTAGACTGCTCAGTCATCGAGTCTTGGTCAATCAATGAGCTCCCGTCTTGGATCTTCTACCAAAATGGACCAAAATAACTATCAGTCCTGCAAAGCCCTCTCAATGACTGAAATAAGTCAGTAGAAATCTCGGTGAACGACAAAGTATTCACCTCTCTAATTCGACTAAGCGCATCTGCAATACTATTCATGGACCCTTTCCGATAACGGATCTCAAAATCAAAATCTTGCATTAACTCCGTCCAACGAGCTTTCCTTCCTCTCAAATCATCCGCATCACACACATACTTGATTGACTGATGATCAGTCAATACCACAAACTTGGAGCCATATAAATAATGTCTCCAAACCTTGAGAGCATGAATCACAGCATAAAGCTCATTCTCAAGGGTTGGCCAACGAGATTGAGTGTCGTCTAGCTTTTTACTTTCAAAAGCAACCGGTCTACCATCTTGAAATAAAGCAGCCCCGATAGCATAGTCACTGGCATCAGTTTCAAGAACATAATGCCGACTAGGATCGGGTAATGCTAAGATAGGTGCTTCCTTGACTTTATCTTTCAAAAGTCTGAAGGCCATATCCAAATCGTTATTCCAAGTGATAGGCTGATTTAACTTATGTCCACGACCTTTCAATAAGTCGGCCATCAGTAGTGTGAGCTGAGAGTACTCCCGTACAGATTTCCGAAGAAAAACAACAAAACCGAGAAAAGAACGAAGTTGTTTCACTGTTCGCGGTATAGGCCAGTCCAGAACCTTCTGAACTCGGTCATAGTCAATGCTCAATCCATCTCGAGTGATCTTGTGTCCCAAGTAAATGATTTCTGTCATAAAGAATTCACATTTACTTATTTTAGCATATAGTCGATTCTGTCTTAAAATAGATAAGACAATCGTGAGGTGTCTGACATGATCCTCAAGAGTACGACTATATATCAAAATATCATCCAGGAACACCACCACAAATTTTTCCAAATGTTCACGAAAAAGATCGTTCATCATTTGCTGGAAAGTGGCTGGAGCATTGGTTAACCCAAAAGGTAATACGAGAAACTCGTAATGGCCATACCTAGTCCGAAAGGCGGTTCTTTCGTCGACATGCCTTTCATGAATACGTATCTGGTGATAGCCAGTACGTAAATCTATCTTCGTGAAATATTTCGCTCCTGCTAACCGGTCAATCGGGTCATCTGATCTAGGGAGAGGATAACGGTTCTTAATGGTCAGCTTGTTCAATCTCTTGTAGTTTATACACATTCTCCAGGTGTTGTCCTTCTTTCTCCTAAGCAACACAGGTGCACCCCAAGGTGATTTACTTGGACAGATCTGGCCCATCCTCAAATAATCTTCGAGTTATTTAGCCAACTCACCTTCCTTTGCTTGGCTCATCCTGTAAGGTGGAATACTAACAAGATGAGCACCACAGATCAAGTCGATACGATGATCTACTACCCGTTCAAGTGGTAAACCCGATGGCAGTTCCTTAGGAAATACGTCTTGAAACGAATCAAGTATCTTCTGTAATTCTTTGCTTTCAAACACACTTAATTCATTTACATCCATGGAAGGGATGAGAAAGGAAGAAAGTGGAATCAATACACAATGGAAAGCGATATACAAAGAAGAATCCATTATATTTCCAAAATCAATTGTATTTACAAGAGGTCCCTGAGAGGGATGAATACAATCACCTAAAATACTATACTGGGTGTCCCTATAATGAAAAGAAAAAATATGACTAGACCAATCTATCTGGACTTCAAGAGTTTTAAACCACTCAATCCCTAATAACAAGTCTACATTTTCTAGATGCATAACATAGCATTCCAGAGTGTCTTTGTAGTCCTGAATCTGGATTGGAAGCATCTCCACCTTGCGATCCCAAACTTGCCTTCCCGTAGGTAGACGTACCTCATAGGTATGGTCGCTGAGTGTCGTATCAAGACTCAATTTCTGCACAAGTTTGTGGTTAACAAAGTTGTGTGAACTGCCAGGGTCTAAAAGAATGTGAATTTTATGGCCATTCACTTCTCCATAAACTCGGAGAAGATCATGCAAGCCACATACTTTAGAATTGAACAGACAATCAGAACAAGTACTAGGGCGAGAAAGTACAGTTATTGACGTACCTGTCAAAGACAACTAGTTAGCTGTCTTTGGCTTGGGTCCTGCGTTTGTCTTGGTACCCTTTTGCTTTGGACACTCGTTACGCATGTGTCCTTTTTCTTCGCAGATAAAACAACGTCCTTCCTTCTTGAGCTTTAAAGCCCTAAGGAGTCGTTTCTTCTTCGCTAGTGTCGAACTGAAATTCTTCGAAGGTTGGTCCGAAGACTTTCCTTCTGTCGAGTTAGCCATAGGTGCGGAGAACTTTCTTGCTTGTTCCCCTGCTCGGTAACGGGTTTCGACTTGGAAGAGACCATTGTATCGTCATAGATACGAGCTGAATGAATGGCCTCGTCCAATGTTTTACATTTGTTATCTTTATAAACCCCTTAAGTGGGCTTCTTGCCACACATCTCTCAAGTTTTCAAGCTCGTATCTATGAATGAATGGCCTCGTCCAATGTTTTACATGTGTTATTTTTATTTTTACATGCCCTAAAAAAACGTATACTTTCCTTGTTTTTTTTTTTTCTCTCCTCGCGGATTAGCGCTGCCGGCATGCTGTCTGCAAGCGTCATCAACTGCCGTCGCCTGATGTGCTGCCGGCGTCTGCTTTCCTGCCGGCGCTTGCTCGCCCGTCGACGGCTGCTGACATCCGGCATATTCTCGCTATCCTGCGCCTGCAACAGTCCGTGTAGGCGTGGCCACAAGGCCACGTGGGCCTGGGCGCCTGCCGTGCGTGGCCTGGGCGCCGGCATGGCCTGGCCGGGGCACCTGCTCACTTGGCCTAGGCGCTGCCTGGGCTGGCTACGCAAGCCTGGCCGCCTGACTTGGCAGGCCTAGGCCGCCTGCCTACACAGCCTTGGGCGCCTTCCCATACTTGGCCGGGCCGCCTCCATAGACACCAAAAGCCAACGCCTGCCCAACGTGCAGATCTTCGCGACCAGCAGCTCTTCACGACCAGCAGTGCAGCGTTCACCTCGCACGCTCTCTCTCTCTCTCTCTCTCTCTCTCTCTCTCTCTCTCTCTCTCTCACTCGTTCAACCCAAAAAGTATCGTGCTTTTTCTGTTTTCTCTCCCTGCAGTTCATGCGACTGCACAACAAGTCTCTTCTCTTCTTTGCAACACAAACGACCCTACCATCTACCATCCCCATCAACATGGGTTTCTTTGATGAAGAAAAACTCATACTAAATCTGAAAACCACAGTATGCACAGAAAAACAGCAAGCTTTTTAACACATACCTTTCTTCGACCTCTTCTTCTCTACCTACCGACTTGCTCGTTCACGAGGTATGCTCTGATACCACTGTCAAATCCCCTCGGATCCCCTCGTGATCGATCTTGGTTCGAGACTCGAATCCTGCAAACAAACGAACAGACAAACAAGGGGGTGCACGCCTGACTCACCTCCCAACCATGACAGCCGTGGGCAAGCCCACAGACTTGGCTGTCCCCACCGAGCCACGAGCTGAGCTAACTAGGATGACGTACCGACCAATCTCCTCCTCGCGACGTCCCATACCGCCACGAAGCTGCCCTCGCGGGCCTCGAGATCGCTGCCGGCCTCAGCTGCATAAAGCAGGTGCACGTCTGCACTAGATCCAGGCTCCAAGACCATAGAGCTCTCACAAACTCGCGAGATTCTCTATATCCCAATAACTAACCTTGGCCACCCTTTTATAGGCTCTTGGCCGATCATCGGGCGTCCACACTTGGGCGCCCGCCCGTCCATACTTGGGTGCCCGCCCGTTAGTATATCCCTAACTCAACTCGTCAATCAGCCTGCCTAGTTCCAAGCTTCCCCAAGCCTCGAAACTAGTCTTACGTGCGTGTAGCACACGGTAGATACACACTGTGCACATGACAACTACGGTGGTATGGGACGCCATGGCTAGAGGAGGAGCAAGGTCATGGTGTTGGTCTAGCCTTATAGACCGGGGGTGCTCTATGGGAGCTATTGGGAGAAAGCAGCTAGGACCATCTTTTATGTGTTTGTTGGTGTGTTTGTATGCAGGGGATGCTCGGGGGATCAAGGGATAGTTTCACACACATGAAGCAGTTTGGCTAGAATCAAATAGATGGGGAATTTTTCCAGGAATATCCGACATTGTTGGCAGATTAATTGAAAGCAATGCAACTCTCGCCAACAAGCTAAGCAGGAGGAGATGTCACCTGCACCTGCTGTACTAGGGTGCTATGTCGATTTACATGTTCAAAGTACACCGCCAAGTTACCTTTTGGATGAGCATTTTGAGCATGTTGTGAGCGCTAATCCAGAAGGTCGCTAGTGTCCATCATGTCTAGGTCATAGGAGGTGTCTAGTCAGTACATGCAATTGGATTAATCTTTGTATAAAGTTTGAAACAGCTTATTAGGCCAAGAGCCAAAAGCTACACAAAGTCCAAAACATGTCTAGATCTCACAGGATATTTTGGCAAGACTGAATCCCAGTTTCCAGGGGCAACCCAGGCATGTGCATTTGCACATCAGGCTGGGCAGGGCAGATCTGAACAGCAGAAGGGGCAACATTTTCACACGTGGTAGGCACCAGAAGTCAGGCAGCAGGTCGGCCAGGTTGGGCAGACCAAAAGGCTGAATATCCCCTCCTTTCCCACATTTTTCCCAGTCGAAGATGTGTAGGGGTGGTGAGTTCATATAAACAGGAACCCAGGCCTCCTCATTCCCAATCTCTTAAGGATTCTAAGGCTTCAAAAGAGATTGGCACAGGAGCAATCCAGAACCACAAGGGACACAATCGTATGTACTCTCTCTCTCTCTCTCTCTCTCTCTCTCATTGAACTTAAACGCATCTTAAGCACATCTAACTCATCAATGATCTGCTGTGCATGTAACAAATTGTACAGGACTTGGTAATCTAAAAAGCATGCCTGTTCTTCAAGCTCGCATAATACTGATAGCATGTCAAATTTAACATCGAACCGCCGTACAAAAGCCGCAAAGGCTTTAAGATTACGTATGTCAGTCATCATCAGTTCCTCAACCCCAGGATGTTGCACCTGATTGCATGTTGAAAGAAAAAAAATCAATTCCTCTACACCAACATGTGCACCATCATCTATTCCAATATAATCCTCCCCACAGCCATCCACAACCCCCCCCTCCCCCCCCCCCCCCCCAAAAAAAGAAAAAAAAGTATTATCATGATCCTCATTTTAATGACCCGACAATCTCGCTCTTTTTTGCTGCTAAAACAATGTAGACTTCCTAGTAATCAAGCTAACAGGCCACACCTTTACAGCAACATAGTTTTTCGAACCCCTGATTCTGGCTTGGTGAACCTATCAAAATAAACACATGAATTAGCATGGGGTACAAAACCCATCCTATCATTACCTGTTGTACCAAAACAAAGCAGTGATCTATAGAGAAAATTCGCACCTGAGCCACAGATGCGGAACCAAGTGGCTCCTTGTGGAACTCTTCAAAAAGTACTTTGGTTGGGATCCCCAATTCCTGCTCTAAAACACATCTTATGGTAGAAAATGGCGTTGCTGGTGCAGTATCACAAAGGGTCACCAGCTTCCTCACCCAGGCATCTGGGGCTAAATCCGGTTTACCTATCAGTTGGGCCACCTGCATGCTAGAAAGGCTATGCTTAATTCTAACTTCCAAAAAGATTTGGGACAACCAACCTTCAAGATGAAATTAATAGACTAGAATGCACCTTCAAAAAGAAGCCTCCAAGTTCCAAACATAAAGAATATACTTTCTCAGCAGCCCATTCGTGCTGGACCTCCCAGGCTTTATCTTGTGCTTCCTTGCTTAGAAACCGGGTACGCATTTGGCAAAGCTGAAAAGTGATAAACTTCATGTCAGTAACTTGCAACTTCATGCCAAGCTCATACGTGCACTCTGCATTACAATAGCTTCATGTAGGTACTAGGTAGCTTGATTTTCAGGGCTCATCGTCCATGCTAAGTACTATGGATGCATATGCATGTCAACCTGTATATGCATGCCTAGAACCATCCATGCTGATATAAGTACTCTCCATTTATATGTATGCATGCATATGCATGTCAAAAGGTATATGCGTGCCTAGAACCATTCATGCTGATATAAGTATTCTCCATGTATATGTACATTATCCTAAGAAGAGAATACCCTCACAAGAACACACAACTGACAGAGCTGAAACACAATAGAAATTATCTATGTAAACTGGTGATAGTATGGCTGCATTCATCCATCAACACTGAAATTACTTACCCATGCACAAAACTGGAGGGATAAAAGGACAAGAAAAAAGCACTTATGTGGAGACCACCCATATAACCATACATAACATGCACGTGTGCACATATGAACAGGACACCCATATGTCCATCCATGGCATGCAGCCACATGTCCATGCAGGACATACACTGGTGCTCATATGAACAAGATACATGTATGTCCATACATGGCATGCAAGTGTACAAATACATCTGGACAAAGGTATGTGCTTATCGATGTGTGGTGTGCTTGTGATACAGAGAAAACAAATGACGAAAAACACCATCCAAACAGATTGACTAATGAAAGGCTTGAAACTAATTGTTGCATTGATTGTAAAAGGGTGTTGCCTTGTAGCTTGTGTACACCGAGACTGAGCGCCTCCAGAACTGCATGGTTCTGTCGAGTGGCTTTTGCTTTTTTAGCCATGTTTGATGAAGGGAGTGTAGATGGGCAGACCTCCTCTTCTCATCCAATACTGCCCCTGCCCATGTTTTCACGTGCTCTTCAAACAAGACAGCAGGGTGCAAACTCAAACCTATATTACTCTCCAACTCCTTTCTCTGTAGGAGGACCATGGATGCACATAACCGAATTTCTTTTGGAAAAGGTATCAACTCAATTATATATAGCTTCAAACCACTGGCCCAGCTGCTTTGCTATGAGAATGACAGCACATTGGCAGGGCTACTTCCGCACCATGCGATTCGAAGATGATCCTAGCAACATGGCAGATCTGGAGGGCCTGCTGCCGCAATACCATAGATCCCACAGAGCCGCTGTCTACTCCATCTCGGCTGACCACATTCCGAACCTTCTGTAGCTGATCTGTTGAGCATCTGAGGCAGTAGTAGCAACCTCGGAGCATCACCGAGGCCACTTCGGACTGTAGTTTATAAAAGCTCTATGCTGAGATGGAATTCAAAGTCAACCCATGGATGTGTAAAGCATGTTCAATTCAAGTGCAAATCAGAGGAGAGCCCAATTCCCTGCGGGTGTATGCAAGAAAAGAATATGAGCATTTCACATCGATGGATACGAAGTGCCTGCTTTTCTGGTCAGGTGAAGCAGGATATGTATGGAATGCTCGATTAGATCAATGACCAAGAGAGAGAAAACTATGCTGAAAACTGGGCTTGAATCGAGAAACGAAACCCAGCTATGGCGATAGCTGCTCAAATCTAAGCTTCGCCCAGATCACGATAATGTTGCTGTCGGACTGGTTACGGCGCCGCAAAATCTCTCTGGTAAGAACAACTTTAAAGAAACGCACGTTTTTCGTGTGTCATTACGAAAGTTTGACAGAAACAAATTCCTCCTGCATGGAGTAGTGTTGTGTACTTCAATTGAAAGGAAACTTCATTGCTTTTTTTTGTTTTTTCCCCCTTCAAAGGTGGCAAAGGCTGAAACTCTGGGTAAGGACCTCTTGGATATGGTGAACCACTCAGCAAAGCACCCTTGACAAACACATCCAACTGACCTGACCTCACTGATGACACTATCCATTGATTTCTCAAAAATAAAGTAATCCATTGCTCCATTTAAGTGTGAGTGGCATGTGCAATCATACAACAATCTTTTGGTTCCCTTACACTCCAAGCATACCTCATATCATCACATCAATTGAACTTGTGGAGTGGAATTTCCCTTCACTTTTGCAAGCTTGTATACCAAAAGCACATTGATGCCGAGACGGGCATGTAGCTCAGCTGGTAGAACCGTCGGGTTCCACAATGAGGACCCGGGTTCGATACCTAGGGGCTACACAACGAATGGCAACACACACGACACGCACAAATGCACCCTCCCAAAAAAAAAAACAAAGCACATTGATGAATAGCTTCCCACTCTTATACTCACTGGGGGCTAAGTAAAACCACTATGCTCATCAATCTATGCAAGGTAGATCCTCTAAAATGCTCATCCAACATATTTACGAAGTATGTATGCACAAGTACCTTTACTTACACAAATACACAAGTAGGGGTTATGGAAAATTATTCATCAATTTAATCATGTATCTTAAGCCACACTCACATGTATTCTTTTTGTTTTTTTTAGTTTACTTGGAGTTTCATCAATGTGCTTAAGCTACTCTCAATCTTTTGATCTCGTATATTATTTATGTTCAAGCCCTTGTAACCAAATTATTCTATAGATGAGTGTTGCTAGAAATTGTATTAAAGAAAGAATGCTATATTGGATGTGTGTGTGTGTGTGTACGCGCGCGTGCATGTGCGTGTGCATGTGTGTGAATGTGCATGTGTGTGCGAGCACATACGCATGTGCGTGCGTGTGCACGTGCACGTGCATGCGTGTGTGTGTGTGTGTGTGTGTGTGTGTGTGTGTGTGTGTGTGTGTGTGTGTGTGTGTGTGTGAGAGAGAGAGAGAGAGAACATAGCCAAAGCCCAAGTAAAACAAGGAGAAGATTCCTCAATAGGTGTATCTTAAATGTTTTTTTAGGAGAGTGAAAGGGGGCCTAGCACTAGCCATGCCTAAGCTTTCTTGAAAGCCTTTTTTTTGTAATAGAAGATATATTACCAAAAAATACTTTACAAATGGCTACATGGCCACCATGTGATGTACTAGCTTTCTCTCACTAATTACTCCGAACCACAGGTGTAGCTTTCCCTCACTAATTACTCCGAACCATAGGTGTAGCTCCCTCTCTTCTTGAAAGCCATGCTCTCTCTCTCTCTCTCTCTCTCTCTCTCTCTCTCTCTCATGCTTCACATTGTTGTGGAAGTCTAGGTTAGTAAAGGTAACAATGAGCATCCGAGGTGCCAAGTGATGTCCGACTTTAGTTCAGAAGAGGTGAGCTGCGAAAGGTGGTAAGGCACACTCACGATGATATTATTGTGTGACTTTGTAGAATGCCCGATCTCCATTGCAAAGTTCAAACCTTCGTGTGTGGAAATCCTCACATGTAGCCTTGTCGTGTGTTAAACTTGGCGCATGACTGAAAAGTATGTACTACGAAGCAAAAAGGCCGCCTATGTCATGTGTGGTTTGAGAGCTTCCTTTATCCACCCACATAAATAAATAATATATTGAGACAATGAATGGCAACTCCTTAAAGGAGACACTACTTGTTATTAAGGCACACCTTACCCGAGGAACTCTATTTGCAAGTATGAATTAGAAAATACATTATACCATATACAATCCAAATTATTTTCCAATACTTGGGTATTATTATAGACGCTATCATTTTCGAATGAAAATCCTATTAAAGGATACCAAATTGGCAACATTTGTAGATATATAAAAATTAAATAGGATTTTCCAAGATGTGGCAAACTAATTTTCCACATAAAATCTTAAAAAACCTATGTAGCATTATAATTGAGGTGGTGCCATATCCTAATCAATAAAGGGTGGGCTCGTGCACAATTATTTAGACCACATCTTGGGGCATTTTGTGGCAAAACATTTCTCTACATATTATGTTGAGGTGGTGCCATATCTTGATCAATAAAGAGTTGGTTCATCCACAATTGTTGAGACCACATCTTGGGCCATTTTGTGGCAAAATAATTCTCTACATATTATGTTGAGGTGGTGCCATGGCTTGATCAATAGAGGGTGGGTCACAATCGCATGATAAGTCCATTTTTTAGTAGTTGGGAGATGCTTAGGAAATGGACTTGTTACCCTATACCTCCATTCTTAGACTAGCTCACAACCAAACTTTAATAGTACTTACATCTTTACAAAACCCTCCAAACTTTAGTTACAAGCCCTCAAGGTACACATAATACACCTTTTCAAAACCCTCCACGATATTACTAATATGCATGGCTGACATAATTACAATCATGTGTAAACTAGAGTGGCTAGCGTCCCTTCCATTGAAAGCCTTAAGCTTCAAGGTCTAATCACCTATATAGTTTCCACCATAGTGTGCTACCTAGAAAAGCTTTGATAGTTCTCTAATCTTTGAATATACACATTAACTACCACAAACGAGAGAGAGAGAGAGAGAGAGAGAGAGAGAGGAGAGAGAGAGAGAGAGAGAGAGATGTGTTAGAGTGGACATCAGGTAGTAACACACACATAGATGGAGCAAGCAAGGAGACATAAATAGAAGCATAACACTTAAAGTAGATTAATGAGAATGAGTGAAGTACAAGTGAAGTGACATGATAATGTCACTTACACACACTCATAAAAGTGTGTGCATATGCTTGGGGGAAAAAACCTCCTAAAGAGGGAAAATGTTCCCCGGCCCATTATTAGCTACATCCACACATCACTACCATATAAATGGGCTATAGTGATGATGTGAACATGTACAGGGACCATATGGATGATCAATCCCTAAATGGCTACAAATCCCCCCTATAGTGATGATGTGAATATGTACATGGACCATGTGGCTGATCAATCCCCAAATGGTAATAAGCCCCAAGCTTTGTAAAAAGCTTTGAACTTCTCTCATGAGAGAGTCTTCTTGGCATATCCGCCACATTGTCGTGTGTAGAGACATAAACAAGGCTAATCTCTCATGCAATGAGCCTCTCCCTAGCATAATGATAAAGTACCTCAATGTGCTTTATGTGAGCATGAAACACTGGGTTCCTCCCAATGGTTGATGCACTTTAGTTGTCAGTGAAGATGGAGGTGGGGGATTATTATTCAACACCAAGATCTGGCTATCATCAGTGAAGATGGAGGTGGGGGATTATTGTCCAACACCAAGATCTGCCAAAAGGTGTTTGAGCCATACACACTCCACAATCATTATAAAAGTTTCCTATGCTTAGCTTCATAGCTCGAAGTGGTCTCAATGCTTCTTTCCGAGTAATCATATCCATGAATCACTAAGATAAAGCCACTAGTGGACACTCGCATGTCATAACATCCACCCTACTCAAAATCACTGAAAGCATACAACTGAATATCACCCCTTTTAACATAGAATAGGCCAAAGGACTAAGTGCCTTGCAAGTATTTGAATACTCACTACTAGCCTGCCGCCGCAATGCTTACTTTCTGGGATTGTGCATAAACTTGATCAACTGGGAGACCTCAAACTAAATGTCTAGCCTCGTATTATATAGATAGATAAGGCACTTGACAATATGATTAAATGATGTATCAAATGGTTCACCTACATCCTAGACACTAAGACTAGCATCTGTCTCTATTGGCGTAGCACTTATTAGGCTTACAATATTCAAGACTAAACCGTGTGAGAAGCTCCATATAGGCTTACAGTATTCAAGACCAAACCGTGTAAGAAGCCTGCATATATGTACTTTGACTACAACATCATAATACCATCATTATGCTACATAAACTGGAAGCCCAAATAATAATGCAACAAGCCCAAATCTGTCATCTCAAAGGACTCATGAAATTTAGCCTCGAAGACTAAAATCTTCTCCTCATTAGGGCCTATAAGGAGCATATCATCAACGTATAAAACACTGACAGTTACATGAGCAAATATGAGAAATAATGCTCCTTTTTTATAAGTGCTAAGGCTAAAGCAGTAATTGGCCAAATGGGATCATGGATAAAGGGTTTATAAAGAGAAATGTCCAATAAAGAGCTCTTGGGCATGGTCCAATGTGGAGGCCAAGGCATAAGTGAGTGTGAACATGAGGCATAGGTATATAAGATAATTATAAGCCCTAATTGTACTCATAATAACTTCTTAATCAATACTAATCATGTCTTTCTTTGCAAGCTTCTACAAAAACCTCCCCCTTGTCTTAGACTCAACGTAAATGATATCTACATGTCTCTAGACTCCATGATGTAAATGAGTCTCCTCTCCCTCCCTTCCTTGCATTGGTATCAGAGCCTTGCTTTGATTCTAGCAAAATTGAGTACTTTCTTCATGTCATGCAAAGTTTCTTGATTTTCTTAATTTTCTTTAAATTTATTCATAGTTTCTTGAAAAGTCTTGATTCAAGTATGGAAACATTTCAAGTTAAGATGCTAAGGCATGTAAAAACCCTAAATTAGGTGGCATTCATGGCCATAGGGATCTTGGAAACAAATCAAGCATCAAACATGTTAAAATTTGAGCCAAAATGAGTAAAATGGGCCAATTTCCATCATTTGGACATGGTGGAAATGGGTGTGGATTCATTTTGGCCAAGTGAATGTGAAAAAAAGAAAAAAATGGTGAAGGAGGCATGGAAACCTACCATCTCCTTGCTTTGATCTTATTAGGGTTTTTGACTAGCATTTGGAGGATCTTTGTCAAGCAATGTGGCCATGTGGTGATGAAGCAAGAAGTGGAAACTATAGGCAACGTGCTATTCATGAAGTAAGTAAGAAAATGATGTTCGTTTATAGAATCGAAGTAGGCCTACTGAATGGCCCTGGGAACAAACTTGAAGGTCGTCATTATTTGGCTTTTGTGCTCAATGCCTCATACATCAAGATTAAAGGTCTCCATGACTGCTCTTTTGTTTCTTAATACCTCAAAATTAGGCAGTTCTTGCTCTTGGACCAAGATAGGTTGAATTTTGGGGGTTAATACCAATTGATCCCATGTTAATTATCAGAAATCTTCTTCCAAGATTGCTTTAAAAACATGTTTATATAATATAATGATGCATGTCATGTTTGCCTTATATCATTTCTTGCCAAAATGCATAAGAGGTTGGGGTATTTCCTTTGAATTAAGGATTCTCTTCAATTTTCTACACATCTTAGGCATAGTCCAATGTGGAGTCCGAGACATAAGTGAGTGTGAACATGGGGCATAGGTATATAAGACAATTATAAGCCTTAACTATAAATAACTCATAATCACTTCTTGATCAATACTAATCATGTCTTGCTTTGCAAGCTTCTATGGAGACCTTCTCCCATGTCTTAGACTCCATGTAAATGATGTCTATATGTCTCTAGACTCCGTGTAAATGATATCTACACGTCTCTAGACTCCATGTAAATAAGTCTCCTCTCCCTCCCTTCCTTTCATTTTCTTGGAAAGTGCCACAAATGCATGTGTCTATGCATCCGTGCCATCCCACTTGGCTTTTTCCCTTATGCAACATGTGGATATATATGCCACAGTTTCATTTAAATTAGTGTCACCATCCAAAGTGCATGTACTATCTTATGCTAGTGAGATAGGGCGTGCCTCAATGCCAATGACAACATTCTAAAGCCCTTTTACAACCAATAGATGATGCATCATATATGACCACAATGGATAGTTAGTCCTATTACCCTCAGTGGGGCAAAAAGCATCCTAAATACATGACTACCTGCCATTTTAGCTTATAAATAATAGTCTCTGACACAAAATACAAAAATGGATGACAAAGTATAGAGTGTAGAAATGTTACTAGAGGACTATAGAAATTGATGATAATATTAACAATACTATTGAAGCTATTGATGATGAGCTTGACAACATAATGTCGATAATGATAATGGCACTGTCTACACACCAAATGTTACAACAATTGTAGTGTAGAAAAGCTAAAATTGAATAAAATCACTTCAAATTGACACTCCTTGAAGATGTTGCAAAACTTACAACATGCAAATGAGCCCCTAAATGTAGATGAAACGCTTCAAAACATGTAAGAAATTTCTTAACATAGTTAACACCTGCTGACTATAGGGGTATACCTTCTCCATCTAAGAGGATAGCTCAATCTGAGACAATCAAAAGAGCTGCTTGAGGAGCAGATGACAAGGGGATGGGGGCTAAGGGAACTAGCTATGATACTAATTATTGGAGTGGAGATCAGGGTAGCAACACACACACATAGATGCAACAAGCAAGGAGAGATAGATATAAGTATAACATTTAAAGTAGATTGATGAGAATGAGTGAAGTACAAGTGAAGTGACATGATCAGGTCACATACACACACTCATAAGGTGTGTACATATGCTCGGGGGGAGGGGGGGGGAGGGGGAAATCTCCTAGAGGGAAATGCAATAATGAAAATAAAGCTACTTTTATGGCATGACTCAATGTATTTTGAAAAGTGTGGCCTAGCATACATTACCTGCTTTTTATGTAATAATAAAAATAAAGCTACTTTTAGTGGCATTAGTGGCATGTCTCCTTGTGTACTTTATGGAATATGTTTGCTTCTTCGTCTCATAAGGCAAATATCAAAGGTTATTCATTTATGGAATGTGTTTGCTTCTTCAACATAAAGCAAACATTAAAGGTTATTCCATTTAAAAATCTATCAATTTGTAAGATAGATTTTAACAAGAGATTGCCTTCAACTTAATATTTGTGCAATAGCCAAAATTTGTAATTTTATGGTGGGGGCAGGTGGATTATAAATGTAACATTCACATTGCTATTAGTAAGGATCATATCAAATTTGTGTGTATACTGTGTATATAAGGTATACCACCTTTAAAGTATTGATTCTTATTCTTGCTTTCAAAGATTCAAGAGATAGTTTTTTAAGTTTCAACATTCCACTCTCTTATTGTACATTTCATATGTAATGAAGACACTTCTTTGGTTGTATTACATGCGCTCTCTTTATATTTTTTCCAAGTTTTTAGTTTTTATTTTCAAATGTCAATAGAAGTGTAGTCTTTAGAAATTTAATTATTTGTTGTGTTACTTTCCACAATATATACAGCATCATGTAAGAAGATTTATAAATACAAACTTCTCCTAAAAGTTTAAGATTCCAAGATCCTGAATATACTCTCATTTATGCAAATGCAACATATCACACAATATGTGTGTATCAATATTTAGAAATTATGTTATTTGTTGTGTTACTTTCCACAAGACATACATCATCACGTACGAATATTTATAAATGAAAACTTCTCATAAAAGTTAGAGATTCCAAGATTTTTAATACACTTTAAATGCAACGTATCACACAATATGTGTATCAATATTTTTCATACCCTGAGATGCTACATAATGCACATACTTTTTAACCATGTTGCACATGATCTTCAACTATGTTTTTTTTAAAATTAACATGACACTTATAAAGAATGCATTATTGGGCTCATGAAATTGTGCTTAATCAAGACTTCTATAGCAAATAAGTGCAACACATTCTAGATAATTATGTGCACAACTTTTGATGGTACCTAAAAAATGGTCCTTTATATGATCGATGTTGCTCAATGCTAACATACAAGAGGCATTATAAGGGAAAAATAGATAATAATAAAATAATATTATAATCATGACAAATAGATTCCATTTATGTTGCCTTTATATATTAAGAGGTTTAAAGAAGTATGTTATAAATAATACATTTTCTTTATGGCATTCACCTTGTAATGACAAATTTCAATTATGGCAATGACCTTGTATAAACTATAAATTTTTGTTATGCCATTGACCTTGTCATAACAAATTTCAATAATCATGCATTGAAGTGTAATGTTTACATTGACATTGTAATGATAAATTTACATTGACATTGTAATGACAAATTTTAATAATCATACATTGAAGTAGTTTAGTGCATGACACATCCCATGTATGAAAGAAAGAAAATAGTGAAACACATTTTCACTTTTAATATTTCTTACAAATTCTTATAAATGTTATAGTAACATTGTCTCTCTCTCTCTCTCTCTCTCTCTCTCTCTCTGTGTCAAAAAGGTCATAAAAGTTCATAAAGGGTGCAATAGTCCTAGGGATGGTGCCTTCTATAGTCCCAAGGCCTACATGCCCTAACACCACATGTGAGCCACAATAGCGGATGCTTCTACAAATGCAGATTTTGCAAATGTGTAGGATACAGAATGGGCGTTTAGCGTGTATTGCCAGTTTTACCCATCTGTACATGATGCATGTTTGTTGGCAGTTTCTGTTGACTCTGATGTATGGTATTTTGACAGTGGTGCTACAAAGCACATTACCTCGCATCATGATATGTTCACTTGTCTTGAGGCTGTCCCTAATGGGAATACTGTCACATGTGCCAATAATGCTTCTTACCCAGTGAGAAGGGCATTGGTAAAATAATGCATACTGCTACAAATGGCAGTGCTTTCACACTTTCAGATGCTTTGTATGTGCCAGGGATAAAGAAGAATCTATTGTCTATCTCTGCGCTTGCTAGACTTGGACTTGTAGTCAAATTTGTGGATGACAGATGTACTGTTCATGATTTGACTTCTGGTGATTTGACTTCTGGTGATACGATTATTGCATCTGGCACCTTGTTTCGTGGGCTGTATAGGCTCAATTCTTATGACAAGTGTGTGGAAGATTCAGCAAATGTAGTTTCTGATGAAAAGGCAGTTTCAGATGCAAAACTATGGCATGCTCGTTTTGGTCATCTGAACTTTGCTAGTTTGCTGCGTTTGCAGAAATTTGATATGGTTGCTTCATTGCCACCTCTTGAGGCACCATTAAAACATGTTTGTGAAGGCTGTATTTTGGGCAAAATGCAGCGTTCTGCGTTTCCAAAGGATGGTTCTCTACGGGCCACTCGCAAATTACAACTTGTACATAATGATGTATGTGGGCCTATGCAAACTCCGTCATTTGGTAAACACTTGTACTCCGTGACTTTCATTGATGATTACTCAAGGCATGCATGGGTATATCCACTGAAGGCAAAGTTCGAAGTGTTTTTGTGCTTCAATTTTTGCTTATGGTTGAAAATGTATCCAATTGCACCCTCCGTTCTGATCGAGGGGGGGATGTCTAAAGAGTTTGATGCATTTCTGGCTAGTGGTGGGATAAAACACCAATGTACAGTGCCGTATACCCCTCTGCAAAATGGTGTTGCTAAGAGGAAAAACAGGTCACTTATGGAGATGGCACGATGTATGGTCAAGAGCCAAGCTTTGCCACATGCATTTTGGCTTGAGGCTGTCATGTGTGATGCATATGTACTCAACAGGTGTCCCACTAAGGCCTTGCAATCTGTTACTCCATATGAAGCTTGGCATGGCAGGAAACCTTCTATTGGTCACTTGCATGTCTTTGGTTGCTTGGCCTATGCTTTAGTGCCTGCCTGTGCAACAACGTAGAAAATTGGATGATAAGGCTGTCAAATGCATTTTTGTTGGTTACAGTGCTGAGAGCAAGGGTTACAGATTGTATCATCCGCATTCAAAGCGTATCTTGATTAGTCGAGATGTTGTTTTTGTGGAAGATGCTGTGCAGCCTTTGTTACCATGTACCAAAGAGACAGGTGTGAGCTCACGGGATGTATTTGATACGTTGTTGCCTCTGTTTACAGGTGGAAATATTCCTAATGAGGTAAATATTCAGCCTATGCAGATTTCAAACGACATTATAGATCAGCCTATTTCTGATGCAGATTTACAGGATGTAATTTATGAGGATAGGGCTGAAAATGAGCAGGCTAGAGGTATGCCTAAATGGCTAGTGCAAACCTTGCGTGATAGTAAAATTGATGCACCTATTTCTAGTCGTACTCGTTCAGGTTTTCAGCATGCCTCTTATGCATCAGATTGTTATGCTTTGGCTGTGTCTAGTATGTGTGAAGAGGAAGAACCTCTTTCATTTGATAAGGCACAAAAATCAAAAAATTGGTTGGCTGCAATGCAAAGTGAATATGATGCTATAATTAAGAATGGTACATGGTCTTTGTGTGATTTGCCTATTGGTAAAAAGGTCATTGGATGTAAGTGGGTTTTTAAGTTGAAACAAAAGCCAGATGGCAGTGTTGATCGCTATAAGGCTAGACTTGTTGCAAAGGGTTATGCTCAAGAAAAGGGCATTGATTTTGATGAGACCTTTGCTCCCACTTATCGTATGACTACCATTCGTAGCATTTGTGCATTGGTAGCTCATAATGGTTGGAATGTACATCAGTTGGACATAAAGAGACTGCGTTCTTGAATGGAGATTTGCATGAGGAGGTGTATGTATCGAGCCTCGTGGTTTTGTTCAAAGAGGGCAAGAAAACAAAGTGTGTAGGTTGAAAAAGGCTTTGTATGGTTTAAAGCAAGCTCCACGAGCTTGCTATGAAAAGATACATGCATATTTGACTGCACATGGTTTTCAGAATAGTCCAACAGAAAGCACTTTGTATGTTAAACATGTGGATGATGTACATCTAATCATTGCTCTCTATGTCGATGACATGCTGCTCACAGGACCAAATGAGAGTCATATTGCTAATTTTAAGGCTGATTTGAATGCCTCTTTTGAGATGTCAGATTTGGGGCATTTGCATCATTATTTGGGGATACAATTTAAGCAATGTGATGGAGGTATTGCTTTGTGTCAGACAAAGTATATTGAGACATTATTGCGGAGATTTGGCCTTGAAGACTGCAAGCCTATTTCTACTCCAATGGAGACAGGTTTGAAGTTGAGTCTTCATGATGCTGGAGATCACTTTGATGTCACACTCTATCTGGTTGCCTCATTTATGTATGATGTATGCATTACGAGGCCGGACATTCAGTTTGCAGTCTCACAGGTGAGCAGGTTTATGCATAGCCCAGGGTCTCAGCATTGGAAGAAGGCAGTTAAACGCATCTTTCACTACTTGAGTGGCACCATACATCTTGGGTTGTTTTATCCCAAGGGAGGATCGTTGTCGCCAGATTTACATGCCTTTTCGGACTCAGATTGGGCTGGTTGCTATGACACAAGAGTGTCCACAAGTGGTTTTTGTTTCATGCTCGGTAGCTCATGCATATCTTGGTTGAGCAAGAAGCAACCTACTATGGCCACTTCTAGTTGTGAAGCTGAGTACAGGGCAGCTTTCACAGCTAACGGTTAAGTGTGTGTGGCTCAGACGGCTTATGGTGGGGCTGACTTGGGTGTTGGACAGGAGTCTGCCACCTCTATCTACACTGACAGTCAGAGCGCATTGGCAGTTGCAAGAAACCCAGTTTTCCATGCTCGCACAAAGCACCTTGAGGTGCATTATCACTATGTCAGGGAGAGGCTCTCAGCAGGAGAGATCAGCTTGGCATATGTGCCAACACAGGACAACCTCGTCGATCTTTTCAAAGGCGCTTCCTCGTGAGAAGTTTGAAGCTTTCCGCAAAGCTTTGGGCTTGCTCCCCTTTGTGGACTGATCTACTTCGGGCATGGCACTTCCCTATACATGAGTGCCAGCTCTCGTTCACACCATCACTCCCAGGGGGGATTTGTTGCCATATTAATAGGCCATATATATAGGCAGTGATGTGTGTGAACACACTTAGGACCGTCGGGGCACTTTTTCCCTCCTTAGGAGGTTTTTTCCCCCGGCTTGTATATGCGCCCATCCTTCTAGGGCTAACTTATCTTTGTACATTGACACAATCTAATACACTGTGTGTTGTGTGCATTCTTGCTTCTTCTTCTCCAAGCTTTGTGTGCTTTCCTGCAACCCTAATTCCAATAGGAATATCCCAACATATCTAACATAAGAAACTCACACCTCCTTCTTCTCCTCACGTTGGAGGCCAACTATACTGAGCTAAGAATTGAGAGCTCCTTAAGCACAATGATGCTTGTAACAACATTAAGGATCTATATATATATATTTAAGTCTATGAATGCCTTGCATTTAGAACTATGATGTTATTTCCTGTTATTGTGCAAGGCTTTCTTGTCATCTCGGTACTGCTTTTTGCGGTGGCGGGAGGTTTTCTCTTTGTAGTTGCACTCAATCTCTGTAGCCTGATGATCTTTCTTTAATGTGCATTACTGTGATGATATGGTGCTTCTTCTCTTTTCTCACTACATCTCTCTACTCCGGCACTCGCACAAGTATGCCTTCTTCTCTCCTCACATTGACAACACTAGATACTGGCTAGTTTTGTTTTTTGATGTAGACCCCCTACAACTATATCGGTGTATAGTCCTCTCTTTGCACCATAGTCCATGCAATCAACATTATCTTCAAGCATTGTGAAATGTTGTTGAGCCACTGATGCTGGTGTCTAGTTTCTTTCTCTTCTTTGTCGCTGTGATAAATCTGTATCTTCAAGGCATCATGTTGCATGGTCCTCCCAATCTTTGAAGTCATTGTACCATGGGCTTAGCCTCAGGATTCAATTCTATTTTGTGCTCAATCATAGTCACTCATCGAAGACTAGTGTACTATGTACCAAAGAGTTGGGGAAAACCATTAAGGATATCAAGGTAATCGTCCTTCTCTTCCTCCATCAAAGAGGATCTAAGCATCTTTGCATTGTTAGTCCTCCTCTCATGTGCCAGCATGGTATCCCTATCCAAAACATCAAGATAAACCCCAAACACCTCTACAAAAATCTTGTTGAGAGTGGTGAATCCTCTTCCTCATCATCTTATAAGAAGAGCTAGTAGCATTGGTATCATACTCTCCACTATCATAGGAGGACTTCTCCTCCTCCAACGCTTAATCGTACCCAATTTGAATGTTGTACCTTATTTGATGGGGTCACCATATTGCATAAGAAAATATCCCACCTTCCACTTTTGGGTCATGTTCACTTGTTGCATCAAAGGCCTTCCTAAGAGGGTAGGAGCTGCCCGATCCGCCTTAGTAGGAATAACCTGATAATTCAACTGAAAAATCCAACTAAAAATCTGAAGGTAATTGCATACCACATATATTAATGTTAAGCTTCTTAATCACCCCAAAAGCTCTCACATGAGAATTATCGGCCAACTTGATACAAAAGGGAGAAGCTTCAATGAAGCCCAAGATTTTCCATGGTAGCTTGACTTATGACATTCATGAGACTGCTCCCCCATCAATGTAGGTGCCATGAATGGTTAATCCTTGAATAGTCACATCAATCACACTGGAAAATCATAAATGGATCATAACATCACTTGTATCTTCGAACCTTAGTTTGCAAAACAGGGTCCAAAATGGGGTAATTTCTATAATCCTAGAAAGGGGCAAGCCTTTTATGTTCTTTGTTTTTTTGGAAAAAAATAGCTTTTAAAAATTATTTTAAAAAAGATCAAAATGGTCAAGCAGATCCCCGCTAGGGACTGCCAAGTCCAGTATGTTCACATAGTCCTGATTACATAGCCATAAAGAGCCACCCTAGTATGTTCACACAATCCAGATTACATAGCCATAGAGAACTAGCCATGTGTCTTGACTAACGGACGCTAACCAAACCACAAGTGTGGATACTACACCTTAAGCACAATGCAGGTGAGATAAGACCCATGCTAACAAGCAAGGCTCTTAAACCCCCTCCACTAGCAAAGAAACCAAAATGTATGCCACTCACAACTTGATGATGAAGATGGTGACGATGGGTGACATCGATGAGTATGATAACTTTGCTTCTATTAAGCACAATTGAATTGCTCTCTTCCTCTCTCATAGGAGTATGTTGAATCTCTATCTTGACTAGGCGCATTAGAGAGTAAAAAATAAGCTTTTTCTTCAGGTTAAAAAAAACAAAGCTTTGTTAAAGCCCATGTTCTTCTTCTCTTTAATATAATCCCCAATTATCTCTTCTAATATAATAGTTCTCTTCAATCACAAATAGAGTATAAGGCCTTTTATAGCTATAATTTCTAACTTAGCTTCCCAAAAACTTATTAAAAAACACTAAATCCTCACGAGATCCTCGCCCTCCTATAAATTAAGTCCTTTATAAGGAAAACACGACGCTCAACCCACGACTGATGCAACAACTCTAAATGAAAAAGAGAAAAGCCAACATAGACGAATAAGGGTGCACAAAAACATTTTCGATTGAACATGTATTAAAAACCCGAGCAAAAAAATTACATCAGACCACATATTAATTGTGTGTTTATGAGAAAGTGTTTTTTACACTTTTGTTACAATTAATAAAATTTGTATATTGTTTTTGCACATTTGATATCATTAATAAAATATGTATATTAAAAAACTCCTAAATCAAACGGTTGAAACGAAACAACAACCGTAAATTACAAAACATGAGATTAGAAACCATTGAACTCATTTCATTAAATGCACATTTCTTAAATGCATGTGTGAGTAAAAAAGTGACACCATAGTAAAACATGCATTCATAGGAAAGATTAATTTTTTGCTAAATTTGAATGATTTTTTAATATTAAAGAAAATAGTATAAAGAATTTTTGCTTTTTGGTTTTTGGTCAAACACTTGATTTTTGCACATGCCATGATATATATATATATATATATATATATATATATATAGAGAGAGAGAGAGAGAGAGAGAGAGAGAGAGAGAGAGAGAGAGAGAACTTTTAGATTTTTAGAGTGTGAATTGGGTTGGCTAGATTTAGAGCTCGCCAAAAAGAGGTAATAATTTTGGCTTTTGGGAGCCATCTAGTCCCGGGGGATTCACTCACAATAAAGGGGGATGTTACCTGCATGCATAAACCTCAAGAAAACCCCCTATATATGATGTTCATAAGATGATAACACCCCCTTATTTAAGCTTGTAAGGATACCTTTAAAAATGACTGTCACCCCCTTTCTTATATCTATGTTTTTTCTCTAGCATTTACACACCCCCTCTCATTAGATTAAAGTATGTTACTTTGAACCTTATTGAGTGAACATAAGTACTTCATGCAATCTTCTAAGAAATAAAGTACTAGGAAATCATCACTATAAATCACCACAACCTACTTGAATCATTATTGAAGCATGTTGTGATCATTTCTTAATATCATTAGATCATTACCATACATGCACCATGAAAGTGATGTGAACCATGACACAACATCCACATGGTGTGCAAAACATCTTCCCAAGAAATTTCCAAAGTATATAGAAACATCTCCCCTCCCCTCCCCCTATTTTAAATTTAAGATTTAGTGTTCACCTAAATACATGGCCTTACCCCTACCTTATAAGCTTATGCCTCATTTCAAAAAACCTCCCTCTTGTACACTCACATGATATTATAAGTTTTCTAAGAGTGAATCCCCCGGGCATCTAGTACAACCCAAAGCGATTGTATCTATGATGGAGGTAGACCCGAGATGGCCGCGATGTTGTCCAATATGGAGGTGGGTGGATAAGAAGCAGATAAGGGCATATTTTAGATGCCCTCGTTTTGATGGACTAGAACCTCTTTTGGATTTTGGACACCATCATTTTTGGTGATTTTGGACACCATCATTTTTGTGATTTTGATCTGTCTCGCAAAACATTAGATTATTTATGATATGAATTGGGATTTGATGGATGAATATTGCAAATATGAATTAGATGGATATTTTTTTGTAAGTATGTGTTTTTTAAGTTCATGAAAAATCGATGGTTGTATATCATGTTGAATTGAAATACATTACTAGTCCAACATGTGTCTAGAAAGCAGATCTTGCTTCAAACAAAGTGTTATTATTATTGTGTGTAGTTGAAATGGACCCCATTGTAGTGGTCAGTGTGGTATGCAACTATAAACAATGTGTTATTATTATTGTGTGTAGTTGAAATGGACCCCATTGTAGTGGTCAGTGTGGTATGCAACTATAAACAATGTGTTATTATTATTGTGTAAGTGTTATTGAAAGTATGATACTATCCTAGGAATGGATTGGATTGCACATAAGAAAGCCTAAATTCTTTGTTGTGAGAAGATAGTTTACCTTGTAGGAGATGATGGGGCAATGACTATTGCTCATGTGGGTAGAAAAGAGACATACAAAGGTCTCTAAGAAGGGTGCTAGGTGTACGCAATTCACATGTAAGGAGTAAAGGATTGAGATGTGCAAAATAATGAAGATAATCCTTTGTTATATAAATTTTTAATTTTAATCCTTCATGAGACCTTATTAAATTTCCTATGCACGGATGTAATAGAATTGTCAATTATCTTTAAAAGAGGGTACATAGTGTAAATGCAATAATATAGAATTCTAGAGAAAAGCTTTATAAGGCCTAGTATGTCACCTTAGGGTGCCACTATTCTCTTTGTTAAAAAGAAGCATGGGTCTGTGCACTTACTTGTTGATGT